>NC_068411.1:23633607-23944107 GCF_023724105.1 Carassius gibelio
TATAGCTTTTAAAAATAAATTATTACAGCGATATCACACAATCAACCAATTAGAACACACCAAGAGCTAAATTCAGATGTTTTTGAACTGTTTGTGTGAAAATGAAATATTTGCAGCTGCCTATCTGAAATCACCGCCTCCGATCAGCGCGTACAGTGTCGAGCTCAAAACAAACGAATTTATTCTTGTTTAAGAGCTTTTTTAAATAAAATATTACCACAAATGCACACAATAGACCCATTGTAACACTACAAGAGGTAAATGCAGGTGTTTGTGACCTGTTTAAGTGTGCAAGACTATTTGAAAGCGCGACTGGCAGAATAACATATATCTCTGGAGCTGCAGGATCCTGCATTTCGTCGTACGAACGAACACATAACGGACAAGATTATTTCAAAACACATAATAGCTTGGCGAATATAAACGAAAACAGCCACGTGAACATAAACTGGATCTACTGGATTTGAATATTAAAGTGACCACATTTACCACTTGCTTCTGTCTTCAATTTTAATCTATATAAAAAAGGAAACTCATTCGACTTGGCTGCTTTTTTAATGTGTGCGTATTTATTTATTTACCTTTTTATACATTTTGTATAATTTCATAGTTTATTACAATTATGAAAACAAAAATAAATTTAGCCACTCCCATAGAAATAGCTTAGGCCTTAACCTTTTTCTGTCAGTTTTAGGGATTTTTAAAAATCCTAAAAAAAACTTATTTGTGCTGCAAATAATAATTTCAAACTCATTTGATACTGACCTATGACATCCTGTGACATTATATTTATTTGAATTTACATAATCTCATAGATGTAACAGTAAATCTGTTCAGCTCACAGATCAATACTAAGCTGTAATGCAAGCAGAACTTTCACAAATGCTTATGAGTCATTTAAGGATTTGATAACACTGTAAAATAATGTCTAATTTGTTAACATTAGCAAATTCATTGATAACACTTTATAATAACTGCACTCATTAGTAAATAGTCAGTTCATGCTTTATAAAGCCTTGTCCCAATATTAATAGTCAGTAGTAAGCAGTTTATAAATACAGCTATAAATAGCTTGTCCTTGGTTTATAAGCACATTTATTAAAAAGGAGAGTAAAGGGTCAGTTATCTTCCTATGAAAAATAAAAGATAAAAATAAACAAACAACAACACAGATTGATACAGAACTCAGAAATTTTATTGTGGATTTATGATAAAATCAGCCTGTAAATGAATTCATACTCCTCCTCATACTACTCCATACTCCTTTTTCAACATGATGCCAATATACTGAGATGTTAAATTGTGAATGGGTTTAGGATAGCTTAAATGGTGTTGCCATAGAGATTTATTAAAGTAACATAAAAAATACAATAGTTATTTTACTATATCTTTAAAATTTTTCATTCTAACTCTTCATAATTTTTTATATAAGTAGAAGTCCTCATTTGAAGGAAGCACAGTAAGTTTCATAGCTTTATCATTTTCAAGAGCCAGCATAAAATTAAAACTATCATAACTTATAAATCAAGCTTGCAATTCTTAGTACCTATAATGGTCACCAGAGGGAGCTATAGGATTACTTTTAAATAATTATTGTAAAACAAGTATGATTTAAATAATTTATAGAAATTTTTCAAATAAAATAATATGTATTTTAGGAATTTTACTGATAAAAATGACCCTCACTTAATTAGAATAACAAGCTGAAGTATTGTGAACTGTATATTAAGAATAATTCTTTATAGGCTTTATGGACAGATACGTTTTGAGTGACTCTTGAAGGATCAGCACCACATCCTCTTTTACCACTGTTTAAAGAATTAATCTTACAGAACAGGTGCGAATGAATTTTGGATAGCTTGAATGGTTTTGTCGTGGTGATTTTTTGAAATAATAGTAAAAAAGGAACCAGTAAATGTCTTTTTATTTTTTTTAAAGTGCATCTTCTAAACACTTAAAAAAATGTACACATAAAAGACAAGTCATTCTGAGGCATATTTCCTCAGAATGACTGGTCTCATGACAATAGTTTCATGACTATACAACACTATATGGATGATAGAAAATTAAAAAACTATCATACATCTAATGTCACTCAGTCCCACTGTCACTGTGGGTAGTGTGTGTGTGTGTGTGTGTGTGTTTGTGTGTGTGTTAAGTGAATTAGGTGTGAAACTATCAGGGACCATTTATTCTCCAGCGCCAACATTTTACAGAACTGCCACTTTCCTGGAGTCTCCAGAATTACTCGGTGTCAGGCTCTGAGAGACTTAAGATCCCAAAAAATGATTTAATTAGAATACCATGAAGTATTGTGAAATACTATATATTAAGGCTTTATATATAGGCTTTATGAACAGATTAGAGTGACTCGTGAAGGACCAGCACCACCTCCTCTTGTTCGATGGTTTGAGGAGTATATCTTCCAGAATCCAGGATTAAGATTTAAGAGCTCATTTTTATTCCACCTCCTTTCCTGAAAGTCTGTCTTGCAGAATTGACTAAAAATTAATCTTCACATTATTTCCTAATTATTTTGCAATTCTTTTTGTCAGTTCTTCTTGACCTGTTTTTCTCTTCCAGCTTTCCTGGACTATTGTATAGCACTCATAAATGATTAAATAAAAAATAATGGTAGTTATTAAGATTGATATGGTTTGGAATTGGTAAAAAATGCTTGGAAAAAAATCACAATAAAACAATGTTTTAATGTTTAAGTTTGGAATATTAACTGACATGAATGAATGCTATATAAATATTGTTCATGTTAACATAATGTTTATGAATGGAATCTTATTGTAAAGTGTTACTAAAGTTATATATATATATATATTGTTCTGTGAATGTGATTTTAAAGTCTAGATGATTCGGATTAACCCTTTAACTGCCATATCCTTTAAAACCTCACTGCCAGAGGGATATTGTGAATGCATGTGCCCGCTGGGCACAGTTTACCTGATGCCACCGGGGTGGCGATGGCACTGGTGGCTTGAGCCCGCCATCGCTGCTTGCAGCTATATTTATTATTATTATTCTTCTTCTCTAAGATGAATCGCATTTTTGAGGGCCTAAACATGCTCGAAAAGTCATGAAACTTTGCACACACCTCAGAACTGGCGAAAATTTACATCTGATATGGGTTGCAGAAGTGGGTGTGGCAAAATGGCTCAACAGCGCCACCTATACACGTTCAACGGTGTGCGCCTCGAGCTACGTTTCATGTACATGTATGAAAATCGGTATACACATGTAACTCTCCAATACCTACAAAAAAGTCTCTTGGAGCAAAATCCGAAACCCAACAGGAAGTGGGTTATTACTAATATTATGAGCAAATTTTGTGTCATTTTTGTCATTTCCATGCGTTGTATTTTAACGAACTCCTCCTAGAGATTCATTCAGATCAACACCAAATTTGGTATGCCTAATCTGAAGGCCTTTGCGATGTTAAATTGCGAAGCTTTTGAGTTTTCGTTAATGGGCGTGTCCGTGGCGGCCTGGCGAATTTCGATGATTCGCCATGAAACGGGAAGTTGCTATAACTCAGACATACAATGACCAATCTGCCCCAAACTTCACATGTTTGATGAGACTCCTGACCTGAACAGATTGACATGCCCATATTCAGTTATAGTCATAGCGCCACCTACTGGCAACAGGAAGTGACATATTTTACACTGCAATGAACTACTCCTAGAAATTTTATGACATCAATGTATTTTTTGTGGTCAGTCTAATCTAAAGGCCTGTGCGATGTTAAGTTGTGAAGATCTTGAGTTTTCGTTTAAAGGCTTGTTCATGGCGCCGCGACGAAGTTCGATGTCTCGCCATGGGAATAAAAGATGTTATAACTCAGGCATAAAATGTCCGATCTTCCCCAAACTGCACATGTGTGATAAGAGTCCTGGCCTGAACACATCTGAAGGCCAAAATTCCATCAGGTGTGGCAAAATGGCTCGATAGCGCCACCTATACACTTTCAACAGAGTGTGCCTCGAGCTATGTTTCACGTACATGTACAAAAATCGGTATACACATGTAACACACCAATACCTACAAAAAAGTCTCCTGGTACGAAATCCGAATCCCAACAGGAAGTCGGTTATTTAGAATTTTCTCTGCAAAATTGGCGTTGTTTCTGCCATTTTCAGGGGTTGTACTTTAACGAACTCCTCCTAGAGATTTATTCAGATCAACACCAAACCTGTTCAGTGTAATCTAAAGCCCTTTGCAATGTTAAATTGCGAAGATCTTTAGATTTCGTTAAAGGGCGTGTCCATGGCAGCCTGACAAATTTCGATGTTTCGCCATGAAAAAGGAAGTTGCTGTAACTCAGACATACAATGTCCAATCTGCCCCAAACTTCACATGTTAGATAAAACTTCTGCCCTTAACAGATCTACATGCCCACATTCAGTTATAGTCATAGCGCCACCTATTGGCAACAGGAAGTGACATGTTTTACGCTGCAACAAACTACTCCTATAATTATTTTGAGATTAACATATATTTTGTGGTCAGTCTAATCTAAAGGCATGTGCAATGTTAACTTTTGGAGATCTTGAGTTTTTGTTAAAGGGCGTTTCCATGGCGCCATGACAAAATTTGATGTCTTGCCACAGCAAGAGAAGTTGTTGTAACTCAAGCATAAAATGTTCAATCTTCCCCAAACTTCACATGTTTCATAAGAGTCCTGGCCTGAACACCTCTGAAGGCCAATATTCCATTATAATGATAGCGCCACCTGCTGGCAACGGTAAGATTGGCACATATATGGGATATACTTTGATATATTCCACTTATATTTAGGACATTAAATGCATATTTCTCAACGTTCACCTTTTTACTAAAGCCACACGATGGCGGTGAGCCCGGGTGCGAGGGCCCGTTCATCGCTGCTTGCAGCTTTAATTCTTGTTGTTTCTGTAGTTAATGTCCTTCATTTTTAGGGCCCGAGCACCGATGGTGTGAGGACCCTCTTGGAATTGCTCCGTTTATTATTATTATTATTATTATTATTATTATTATTATTATTAGGGCCCGAGCACCGATGGTGTGAGGACCCTCTTGGAATTGCTCCGTTTATTATTAGGGCCCGAGCACCGAGGTGCGAGGACCCTCTTGTATCTGCTTTGTTTTTTATTATTATTATTCTTCTTCTTCTTCTTCTTCTCCCGAATGAATCGCATTTTTGAGGGCTTTAACATGCTCAAAAAGTCATGAAACTTTGCACACGCTTCAAACCTGGTGAAAATTTTCGTCTGATATAGGATTCAGAAGAGGGTGTGGCAAAATGGCTCGACAGCGCCACCTATACCAAGAAAATCAACAGCCTTCCAGCTATGTTTCACGTACATGCACGAAAATTGGCACACATATGTAACACACCAATACCTACAAAAAAGACTCTTGGAGCGAAATTCTAAACCAAACAGGAAGTCGGTTATTTTTAATATTATGAGCATATTTTGTGTAATTTTGGTCATTTCCATGTGTTGTATTTTAACGAACTCCTCCTAGAGAGTTCTTCAAATCAACACCAAATTTGGTATGCCTAATCTAAAGGCCTTTGCGATGTTAAATTGCGAAGATCCTGACTTTTCGTTGAAGGGCGTGTCCGTGGCGGCCTGGCGAATTTCGATGATTCGCCATGAAAAATGAAGTTGCTATAACTCACACATACAATGACCAATCTGCCCCAAACTTCACATGTTTGATGAGACTCCGAACCTGAACAGATTGACATGCCCATATTCAGTTACAGTCATAGCGCCACCTATTGGCAACAGGAAGTGACATATTTTACGCTGCGACGAACTACTCCTAGAAATTTTATGACATCAATGTCTTTTTTGTGGTCAGTCTAATCTAAAGGCCTGTGCGATGTTCAGTTGTGAAGATCTTGAGTTTTCGTTAAAAGGCTTGTTCATGGCGCCGCGACGAAGTTCGATGTCTCGCCATGGGAATAAAAGATGTTATAACTCAGATATAAAATGTCCGATCTTCCCCAAACTTCACATGTGTGATAAGAGTCCTGGCCTGAACAGATCTGCAGGCCAATATTCCACCGGGTGTGGCAGAACAGCTCTATAGCGCCACCTGTACACTTTCAACGGAGTGCGCCTCGAGCTATGTTTCACGTACATGTACAAAAATTGGTATACACATGTAACACTCCAATACCTACAAAAAAGTCTCTTGGTACGAAATCCGGATCCCAACAGGAAGTCGGTTATTTAGAATTTTCCCTTCAAAATTGGTGTTGTTTTTGCCATTTTCAGGGGTTGTACTTTAACGAACTCCTCCTAGAGATTTATTCAGATCAACACCAAACTTGGTCAGTGTAATCTAAAGCCCTTTGCGATAATAAATTGCGAAGGACTTGAGGTTTCGTTAAAGGGCGGGTACATGGCGGCCTGACAAATTTCGATGTTTCGCCATGAAAAAGGAAGTTGCTGTAACTCAGACATACAATGTCCAATCTGCCCCAAACTTCACATGTTGGATAAGACTCTTGACCTGAACAGATCTACATGCCAATATTCAGTTATAGTCATAGCGCCACCTATTGGCAACAGGAAGTTACATATTTTACACTGCGACAAACTACTCCTAGAAATTTTATGACATCAATGTTTTTTTTGTGGTCAGTCTAATCTAAATACCTGTGTGATGTTTAGTTGTGAAGATCTTGAGTTTTTGTTAAAAGGTGTGTCCATGGCGCCGTGATGAAGTTCGATGTCTCGCCATGGGAATAAAAGATGTTATAACTCAGGCATAAAATGTCCGATCTTGCCCAAACTTCACTTGTGTGATAAGGGTCCTGGCCTGAACAGATCTGAAGGCCAATATTCCATCGAGTGTGGCAAAATGGCTCGATAGCGCCACCTATACACTTTCAACGGAGTGCGTATACACTTTAAACGGAGTACGCCTCAAGCTATGTTTCACTTACATGTACAAAAATCGGTACACACATGTAACACACCAATATCTACGAAAAAGTCTCTTGGTACGAAATCCGAATCCCAACAGGAAGTCAGTTATTTCGAATTTTCTCTGCAAAATTAGTGTTGTTTTGGCCATTTTCAGGGGTTGTACTTTAACGAACTCCTCCTAGATATTTATTCAGATCAACACCAAACTTGGTCAGTGTAATCTAAAGCCTTTTGCGATCTTAAATTGCGAAGATCTTGAGGTTTCGTTAAAGGGCGTGTCCATGGCGGCCTGACAAATTTCGATGTTTCGCCATGAAGTAGGATGTTGTTGTAACTCAGGCATAAAATGTCCAATCCTCCCCAAACCTCACATGTTCGATAAAAGTCCTGCCCTGAACACATCTGAAGGCCAATATTCCATTATAATGATAGCGCCACCTGCTGGCAACAGGAAGATTGGCACATATATGGAATAAACATTGATATATTCTACTTATATTTATGAGTTTAAACGCATATTTCTCACCGTTCACCTATTAACTAAAGCCACTCGCTGTCGGTGAGCCCGGGTGCGAGGGCCCGTTCATCGCTGCTTGCAGCTTTAATTATTATTATTATTATTATTATTATTCTTCTCTAAGATGAATCGCATTTTTGAGGGCCTAAACATACTCGAAAAGTCATGAAACTTTGCACACACCTCAGAACTGGCGAAAATTTACGTCTGATATGGGTTTCAGAAGTGGGTGTGGCAAAATGGCTCAACAGCGCCACCTATACACGTTCAACGGTGTGCGCCTCGAGCTACGTTTCATGTACATGTATGAAAATCGGTATACACATGTAACTCTCCAATACCTACAAAAAAGCCTCTTGGAGCAAAATCCGAAACCCAACAGGAAGTCGGTTATTTCTAATATTATGAGCAAATTTTGTGTCATTTTTGTCAATTCCATGCGTTGTATTTTAACGAACTCCTCCTAGAGATTAATTCAGATCAACACCAAATTTGGTATGCCTAATCTAAAGGCCTTTGCGATGTTAAATTGCGAAGCTTTTGAGTTTTCGTTAAAGGGCCTGTGTGTGGCGGCCTGGCGAATTTCGATGATTCGCCATGAAACAGGAAGTTGCTATAACTCAGACATACAATGACCAATCTGCCCCAAACTTCACATGTTTGATGAGACTCCTGTCCTGAACGGTTTGACATGACCATATTCAGTTATAGTCATAGCGCCACCTATTGGAAACAGGAAGTGACATATTTTACGCTGCGACAAACTACTCCTAGAATTTTTTGACATCAATGTCTTTTTTGTCGTCAGTCTAATCTAAAGGCCTGTACGATGTTAAATTGAGAAGATCTTGAGTTTTCGTTAAAGGGCGTGTCCATGGCGCCATGTCAAAGTTCGATGTCTCGCCATGGGAGTAGAAGTTGTTGTAACTCAGTCATAAAATATCAGATCTTGCCCAAACTTCAAATGTTTGATAAGAGTACTGACCTGAACAATCTGGAGGCTAATATTCCATTGGGTGTGGCAAAATGGCTCGATAGCGCCACCTATACATTTTCAATGGAGTGCGCCTCGAGCTACATGTCATATACATGTACGAAAATCGGTAAACATATGTAACACACCAATAGCTACAAAAAAGTCTCTTGGTACGAAATCCGAATCCCAACAGGAAGTCGGTTATTTTTAATTTTCCCTGCAAAATTGGTGTTGTTTTTGTCATTTTCAGGGGTTGTATTTTAACGAACTCCTCCTAGAGATTTATTCAGATCAACACCAAACTTGGTCAGTGTAATCTAAAGCCCTTTGCCATGTTAAATTGCGAAGGAATTGAGGCTTCGTTAAAGGGCGTGTCCATGGCGGCCTGACAAATTTCGATGATTCGCCATGAAAAATGATGGTGCTATAACTCACACATACAATGTCCAATCCGCCCCAAACTTCACATTTTTGATAAGACTCTTCACCTGAACAGATCTACATGCCAATATTCAGTTATAGTCATAGCGCCACCTATTGGCAACTGGAAGTGACATATTTTACACTGTGACAAACTACTCCTATAAATTTTATGACATCAATGTCTTTTTTGTGGTCAGTCTAATCTAAAGACCTGTGTGATGTTTAGTTGTGAAGATCTTGAGTTTTTGTTAAAAGGCATGTCCATGTCGCCATGACGAAGTTCGATGTCTCGCCATGGGAATAAAAGATGTTATAACTCAGGCATAAAAATGTCCGATCTTGCCCAAACTTCACATCTGTGATAAGGGTCCTGGCTTGAACACATCTGAAGGCCAATATTCCATTATAACGATAGCGCCACCTGCTGGCAATAGGAAGATTGGCACACATATGGAATAAACTTTGATATATTGCACTTATATTTATGAGTTTAAATGCATATTTCTCAACGTTCCCTTTTTACTAAAGCCACACGATGGTGGTGAGCCCGGGTGCGAGGGCCCGTTCATCGCTGCTTGCAGCTTTAATTAGGGCCCGAGCACCGATGGTGTGAGGACCCTCTTGGAATTGCTCCGTTTATTATTATTATTATTATTATTATTATTATTATTATTATTCTTCTTCTCCAAAATGAATCGCATTTTTGAGGGTCTAAACATGCTCGAAAAGTCATGAAACTTTGCACACACCTCAGAACTGGCGAAAATTTACGTCTGATATGGGTTTCAGAAGTGGGTGTGGCAAAATGGCTCAACAGCGCCACCTATACACGTTCAACGGTGTGCGCCTCGAGCTACGTTTCATGTACATGTATGAAAATCGGTATACACATGTAACTCTCCAATACCTACAAAAAAGTCTCTTGGAGCAAAATCCGAAACCCAACACGAAGTAGGTTATTACTAATATTATGAGCAAATTTTGTGTCATTTTTGTCATTTCCATGCGTTGTATTTTAATGAACTCCTCCTAGAGATTCATTCAGATCAACACCAAATTTGGTATGCCTAATCTGAAGGCCTTTGCGATGTTAAATTGCGAAGCTTTTGAGTTTTCGTTAATGGGCGTGTCCATGGCGGCCTGGCGAATTTCGATGATTCACCATGAAACAGGAAGTTGCTATAACTCAGACATACAATGACCAATCTGCCCCAAACTTCACATGTTTGATGAGTCTCCTGACCTGAACAGATTGACATGCCCATATTCAGTTATAGTCATAGCGCCACCTATTGGCAACAGGAAGTGACATATTTTACACTGCGATGAACTACTCCTAGAAATTTTATGACATCAATGTATTTTTTGTGGTCAGTCTAATCTAAAGGCCTGTGCGATGTTAAGTTGTGAAGATCTTGAGTTTTCGTTAAAAGGTGTGTCCATGGCGCCGTCACGAAGTTCGATGTCTTGCCATGGGAATAAAAGATGTTATAACTCAGGCATAAAATGTCCGATCTTCCCCAAACTTCACATGTGTGATAAGACTCCTGGCCTGAACACATCTGAAGGCCAAAATTCTATCAGGTGTGGCAAAATGGCTCGATAGCGCCACCTATACACTTTCAACAGAGTGCGCCTCGAGCTATGTTTCACGTACATGTACAAAAATCGGTATACACATGTAACACACCAATACCTACAAAAAAGTCTCTTGGTACGAAATCCGAATCCCAACAGGAAGTCGGTTTTTTAGAATTTTCTCTGCAAAATTGGCGTTATTTTTGCCATTTCCAGGGGTTGTACTTTAACGAACTCCTCCTAGAGATTTATTCAGATCAACACCAAACCTGGTCAGTGTAATCTTAAGCCCTTTGCGATGTTAAATTGCGAAGATCTTTAGATTTCGTTAAAGGGCGTGTCCATGGTGGCCTGACAAATTTCGATGTTTCGCCATGAAAAAGGAAGTTGCTGTAACTCAGACATACAATGTCCAGTCTGCCCCAAACTTCACATGTTAGATAAGACTTCTGCCCTTAACAGATCTACATGCCCACTTTCAGTCATAGTCATAGCGCCACCTATTGGCAACAGGAAGTGACATGTTTTACGCTGCGACAAACTACTCCTATAATTTTTTTAAGATTAACATATATTTTGTGGTCAGTCTAATCTAAAGGCCTGTGCAATGTTAACTTTTGGAGATCTTGAGTTTTTGTTAAAGGGCGTTTCCATGGCGCCATGACAAAATTTGATGTCTTGCCACAGCAAGAGAAGTTGTTGTAACTCAAGCATAAAATGTTCAATCTTCCCCAAACTTGAAATGTTTGATAAGAGTCCTGGCCTGAACACATCTGTAGGCCAATATTCCATTATAATGATAGCGCCAACTGCTGGCAACAGGAAGATTGGCACATATATGGGATATACTTTGATATATTCCACTTATATTCAGGACATTAAATGCATATTTCTCAACGTTCACCTTTTTACTAGAGCAACACGATGGCGGTGAGCCCGGGTGCGAGGGCCCGTTCATCGCTGCTTGCAGCTTTAATTAGGGCCCGAGCACCGATGGTGTGAGGACCCTATTGGAATTGCTCCGTTTATTATTATTATTATTCCGCTTCTCCAAAATGAATCGCATTTTTGAGGGCCTAAACATGTTCAAAAAGTCACCAAATTTTGCACACGCCTCCGAACTGGCGAAAATTTACGTCTGATATGGGTTTCAGAAGTGGGCGTGGTAAAATGGCTCGACAGCGCCACCTATGCACGTTCAGCGGTGTGCGCCTCGAGCTACATTTCACGTACATGTATGAAAATCGGTAAACACATGTAACACATGAATACCTACAAAAAAGACTCTTGGAGCAAAATTCTAAACCCAACAGAAAGTCGGTTATTTTTAATATTATGAGCAAATTTTGTGTCATTTTTGCCATTTCCATGCGTTGTATTTTAACGAACTCCTCCTAGAGATTTCTTCAAATCAACACCAAATTTGGTATGCCTAATCTAAAGGCCTTTGCGATGTTAAATTGCGAAGATTTTGAGTTTTCGTTGAAGGGCGTGTCCGTGGCGGCCTGGCGAATTTCGATGACTCGCCATGAAAAATGAAGTTGCTATAACTCAGACATACAATGTCCAATCTGCCCCAAACTTCACATGGTTGATAAGACTCTGGAACAGAATAGATTGACATGCCCATATGCAGTTATAGTCATAGCGCCACCTATTGGCAACAGGAAGTGTCATATTTTATGCTGCGAAGAACTACTCCTAGAAATTTTATGACATCAATGTCTTTTTTGTGGTCAGTCTAATCTAAAGGCCTGTGCGATGTTAAGTTGTGAAGATCTTGAGTTTTCGTTAAAAGGCGTGTCCATGGCGCCGTCACGAAGTTCGATGTCTCGCCATGGGAATAAAAGATGTTATAACTCAGGCATAAAATGTCCGATCTTCCCCAAACTGCACATGTGTGATAAGAGTCCTGGCCTGAACACATCTGAAGGCCAAAATTCCATCAGGTGTGGCAAAATGGCTCGATAGCGCCACCTATACACTTTCAACAGAGTGCGACTCTAGCTATGTTTCACGTACATCTACAAAAATTGGTACACACATGTAACACAGCAATACCTACAAAAAAGTCTCTTCGCACGAAATCCAAATCCCAACAGGAAGTCGGTTATTTCGAATTTTCTCTGCAAAATTGGCGTTGTTTTTGCCATTTTCAAGGGTTGTACTTTAACGAACTCCTCCTAGAGATTTATTCAGATCAACAACAAACTTGGTCAGTGTAATCTTAAGCACTTTGCGATGTTAAATTGCGAAGATCTTTAGATTTCGTTAAAGGGCGTGTCCATGGCGGCCTGACAAATTTCGTTGTTTCGCCATGAAAAAGGAAGTTGCTGTAACTCAGACATACAATGTCCAATCTGCCCCAAACTTCACATGTTGGATAAGACTCTTGACCTGAACAGATCTACATGCCCACATTCAGTTATAGTCATAGCACCACCTATTGGCAACAGGAAGTGACATGTTTTACGCTGCGACAAACTACTCCTATAATTTTTTTGAGATTAACATATATTTTGTGGTCAGTCTAATCTAAAGGCCTGTGCAATGTTAACTTTTGGAGATCTTGAGTTTTTGTTAAAGGGCGTTTCCATGGCGCCATGACAAAATTTGATGTCTTGCCACAGCAAGAGAAGTTGTTGTAACTCAGGCATAATTTGTTCGATCTTCCCCAAACTTCACATTTTCGATAAGAGTCCTGCCCTGAACACATCTGAAGGCCAATAGTCCATTATAATGAGAGCACCACCTACTGGCAACACAAAGATTGGCACAAATATGGAGTAAACTTTGATATATTCCACTTATATTTATGAGTTTAAATGCATGTTTCTCACCGTTCACCTATTTACTAAAGCCACTCGCTGCCGGTGAGCCCGGGTGCGAGGGCCCGTTCATCGCTGCTTGCAGCTTTAATTATTATTATTATTCCGCTTCTCCAAAATGAATCGCATTTTTGAGGGCCTAAACATGCTCAAAAAGTCACCAAATTTTGCACACGCCTCCGAACAGGCGAAAATTTACGTCTGATATGGGTTTCAGAAGTGGGAGTGGTAAAATGGCTCGACAGCGCCACCTATGCACGTTCAGCGGTGTGCGCCTCGAGCTACATTTCACGTACATGTATGAAAATCGGTACACACATGTAACACATCAATACCTACAAAAAAGACTCTTGGAGCAAAATTCTAAACCCAACAGGAAGTCGGTTATTTTTAATATTATGGGCAAATTTTGTGTCATTTTTGCCATTTCTATGCGTTGTATTTTAACGAACTCCTCCTAGAGATTTCTTCAAATCAACACCAAATTTGGTATGCCTAATCTAAAGGCCTTTGCGATGTTAAATTGCGAAGATTTTGAGTTTTCGTTGAAGGGCGTGTCCGTGGCGGCCTGGCGAATTTCGATGACTCGCCATGAAAAATGAAGTTGCTATAACTCAGACATACAATGTCCAATCTGCCCCAAACTTCACATGGTTGATAAGACTCTGGAACTGAACAGATTGACATGCCCATATTCAGTTATAGTCATAGCGCCACCTATTGGCAACAGGAAGTGTCATATTTTATGCTCCGAAGAACTACTCCTAGAAATTTTATGACATCAATGTCTTTTTTGTGGTCAGTCTAATCTAAAGGCCTGTGCAATGTTAAATTGTGAAGATCTTGAGTTTTCGTTAAAGGGCGTGTCCATGGCGCGGTGACAAAGTTCGATGTCTCGCCATGGGAGTAGAAGTTGTTGTAACTCAGGCATAAAATATCAGATCTTGCCCAAACTTCACATGTTTGATAAGAGTACTGACCTGCCCACATCTGGAGGCCAATATTCCATTGGGTGTGGCAAAATGGCTCGATAGCGCCACCTATACACTTTCAATGGAGTGCGCCTCGAGCTACGTGTCACGTACATGTACAAAAATCGGTATACACATGTAACACACCAATACCTACAAAAAAGTCTCTTGGTACGAAATCCGAATCCCAACAGGAAGTCAGTTTTTTAGAATTTTCTCTGCAAAATTGGCGTTGTTTTTGCCATTTTCAGGGGTTGTACTTTAACGAACTCCTCCTAGAGATTTATTCAGATCAACACCAAACCTGGTCAGTGTAATCTTAAGCCCTTTGCGATGTTAAATTGCGAAGATCTTTAAATTTCGTTAAAGGGCGTGTCCATGGCGGCCTGACAAATTTCGATGTTTCGCCATGAAAAAGGAAGTTGCTGTAACTCAGACATACAATGTCCAATCTGCCCCAAACTTCACATTTTAGATAAAACTTCTGCCCTTAACAGATCTACATGCCCACATTCAGTTATAGTCATAGCGCCACCTATTGGCAACAGGAAGTGACATGTTTTACGCTGCGACAAACTACTCCTATAATTCTTTTGAGATTAACATATATTTTGTGGTCAGTCTAATCTAAAGGCCTGTGCAATGTTAACTTGTGGAGATATTGAGTTTTTGTTAAAGGGCGTGTCCATGGCGCCATGACAAATTTTTATGTCTCGCCACAGTAAGAGAAGTTGTTGTAACTCAGGCATAATTTGTTCGATCTTCCCCAAACTTCACATGTTTGATAACAGTCCTGGCCTGAACACATCTGAAGGCCAATATTCCATTATAATGATAGCGCCACCTGCTGGCAACGGTAAGATTGGCACATATATGGGATATACTTTGATATATTCCACTTATATTTATGACATTAAATGCATATTTCTCACCGTTCACCTTTTTACTAAAGCAACTCGCTGGTGGTGAGCCCGGGTGCGAGGGCCCGTTCATCGCTGCTTGCAGCTTTAATTATTATTATTATTCTTCTTCTCCAAAATGAATCGGATTTTTGAGGGCCTAAACATGCTCGAAAAGTCATGAAACTTTGCACACACCTCAGAACTGGCGAAAATTTACGTCTGATATGGGTTTCAGAAGTGGGTGTGGCAAAATGGCTCAACAGCGCCACCTATACACGTTCAACTGTGTGCGCCTCGAGCTACGTTTCATGTACATGTATGAAAATCGGTATACACATGTAACTCTCCAATACCTACAAAAAAGTCTCTTGGAGCAAAATCCGAAACCCAACAGGAAGTCGGTTATTTCTAATATTATGAGCAAATTTTGTGTCATTTTTGTCATTTCCATGCGTTGTATTTTAACGAAATCCTCCTAGAGATTCATTCAGATCAACACCAAATTTGGTATGCCTAATCTGAAGGCCTTTGCGATGTTAAATTGCGAAGCTTTTGAGTTTTCGTTAATGGGCGTGTCCGTGGCGGCCTGGCGAATTTTGATGATTCGCCATGAAAGAGGAAGTTGCTATAACTCAGACATACAATGACCAATCTGCCCCAAACTTCACATGTTTGATGAGACTCCTGGCCTGAACAGATTGACATGCCCATATTTAGTTATAGTCATAGCGCCACCTATTGGCAACAGGAAGTGACATATTTTACACTGCGATGAACTACTCCTAGAAATTTTATGACATCAATGTATTTTTTGTGGTCAGTCTAATCTAAAGGCCTGTGCAATGTTAAGTTGTGAAGATCTTGAGTTTTCGTTAAAAGGCGTGTCCATGGCGCCGTCACGAAGTTCGATGTCTTGCCATGGGAATAAAATATGTTATAACTCAGGCATAAAATGTCCGATCTTCCCCAAACTGCACATGTGTGATAAGAGTCCTGGCTTGAACACATCTGAAGGCCAAAATTCCATCAGGTGTGGCAAAATGGCTCGATAGCGCCACCTATACACTTTCAACAGAGTGCGCCTCGAGCTATGTTTCACGTACATGTACAAAAATCGGTATACACATTTAACACACCAATACCTACAAAAAAGTCTCTTGGTACGAAATCCGAATCCCAACAGGAAGTCGGTTATTTAGAATTTTCTCTGCAAAATTGGCGTTGTTTTTGCCATTTTCAGGGGTTGTACTTTAACGAACTCCTCCTAGAGATTTATTCAGATCAACACCAAACCTGGTCAGTTTAATCTTAAGCCCTTTGCGATGTTAAATTGTGAAGATCTTTAGATTCCGTTAAAGGGCGTGTCCATGGCGGCCTGACAAATTTCGATGTTTCGCCATGAAAAAGGAAGTTGCTGTAACTCAGACATACAATGTCCAATCTGCCCCAAACTTCACATGTTAGATAAAACTTCTGCCCTTAACAGATCTACATGCCCACATTCAGTTATAGTCATAGCGCCACCTATTGGCAACAGGAAGTGACATGTTTTACGCTGCGACAAACTACTCCTATAATTTTTTTGAGATTAACATATATTTTGTGGTCATTCTAATCTAAAGGCCTGTGCAATGTTAACTTTTGGAGATCTTGAGTTTTTTTTAAAGGGTGTTTCCATGGCGCCATGACAAAATTTGATGTCTTGCCACAGCAAGAGAAGTTGTTGTAACTCAAGCATAAAATGTTCAATCTTCCCCAAACTTCACATGTTTGATAAGAGTCCTGGCCTGAACACATCTGAATATTCAATATTCCATTATAATGATAGCACCACCTGCTGGCAACGGTAAGATTGGCACATATATGGGATATACTTTGATATATTCCACCCAATTTAGGACATTAAATGCATATTTCTCAACGTTCACCTTTTTACTAAAGCCACACGATGGCGGTGAGCCCGGGTGCGAGGGCCCGTTCATCGCTGCTTGCAGCTTTAATTAGGGCCCGAGCACCGAGGTGCGAGGACCCTCTTGTATCTGCTTTGTTTTTTATTATTATTAGGGCTCAAGCCTGGAGGGCGAGAGCCCTATTGTTTTCCTTAGGATTATTTGTTATTAGGGCTCAAGCCCAAAGGGCGAGAGGCCTATTGTTTTCCTTAGGATTATTTTTTATTATTATTATTATTATTATTATTATTATTATTATTATTATTATTATTTTTTTCCAACGTCTCGGGGGCTTTTGGGGCCCTTAACGTGCTTAAAAAGTCTTGAAAATTGGCACACAGATTGGAACCTGCGGCCATTAGGGCCGGGCAGAGACTGATACACGGGCGTGGCACAGGGGCTCTACAGCGCCCCCTGGAATATGGAGGGCCATATATCATACATTCTTGCTCGTAGACGAATGAAACTCGGTACACATATAAATCTCATCAATCCAAACAACTTTTGTATTGCATATCATAGGCTCCGCCCAACAGGAAGTTGGCTATTTAGGGTTTAGTATTCAAATTTTTCGTCAAAGTTGTGGGGGCTTTTGGGGTCCTTAACATACTCAAAAACTCTTGAAAATTTGCGCACACTTTGGAATCTGTGGCCTTTAGGAGCCTGCAGAGGCTGGGACCCGGGCGTGGCACAGGGGCTCTACGGCGCCCCCTGGAACACAGTCAGAAATGTTGATGTATAGCTCACACATACTTGCACATATTCATATGAAACTCAGTACACATATAGATCTCATCGTGCCGAACAACTTTCGTATTGCATGTCATAGGCTCCACCCAACAGGAAGTCAGCTATTTAGAGTTATGTAAAAAGCGCATGCTCTGGAATTTGAAATACTTGTCATAGGTTTTTTTCTCGATTGCCGCCAAACTTGGTCAACATGATCTCAAGACACTGGGGATGAAAAATTGCCAGGAGATTTTTGATATCTCAAACGGTTTGCTCGTGGCGAGGCGTTGAAATTATGGCGAGAAATGAGAAACAGGAAGTGTCTAATACCGTCCACATACATTTCCTGATTTTAATCAAACTTCATCAGATTATTCGTTGTATGATGTCGATCGCATATATGTGACTATTAGGAGTCAAAGTTATAGCGCCACCAACTGGCAGAAGGAAGTGTGTCATTTTCAAAATGATTTGAATTCAGCATCTTATTATTACTCGATTTGCTTCAAACTTCATCAGAATAATGTTAAAACAGAGCCGATATAAATCTGCAAGGGGGATATTGATATCTAAAAAATTGTTGGCGTGGCAACATGTCAAACTGGAATACTTCTCAGGTGATTTTGAGGCAAATAACATACTTAGAATTTCACAAAACTCTGAACACACATCAGTATTTCTGATAGGAACTTAAATTGTGAATGGATTTTGGATAGCTTGAATGGTTTTGCCGTGGTGATTTTTTTAAATGACCTTACAAAGGGAATCATTATTGTATTTTTAAATTGCAGCTTCCAAACACGTCAAAGAATTTTTTCATACAGATGAAAAAGTCATTCTGAGGAAATATGCATAGTTTAACGACTTTACAACACTGTATGGATAACAGAAAATTAAAAAACTGTCAGACATCTCATCTCACTCTGTCCCTCTGTTTGAGTGTGTGTGCTTAGACTTCCATTGTCTGAGAGAAATTGCGCCCCTACAGGTTCAATTCCCGAACTTTTACTTTCACTTTTAAATCGGTTAAAAATACAAACAAATACTTAGATTTAATTCACACTGACAAGCTAAACCAACATATCTGATTATTACCGGTTCAGGGCTCATGGATAAATTATTTCTGGCCAGAGATACGTGAGAAATAGGAGAGATGAATCACCGCTGTGACCACGAGCGTCTGGAGTAAAGAGCTCAGAAAAAACGAATTTATTCCTGTTTTAAAGCTTTTAAAAATAAATTATTACAGCGATATCACACAATCAACCAATTAGAACACACCAAGAGCTAAATTAAGATGTTTTTGATCTGTTTGTGTGAAAATGAAATATTTGTGGCTGCCTATCTGAAATCACGCCTCCGATCAGCGCGTACAGTGTCGAGCTCAAAACAAACGAATTTATTCTCGTTTAAGAGCTTTTTTAAATAAAATATTACCACAAATGCACACAATAAACCCATTGTAACACATCAAGAGGTAAATGCAGGTGTTTGTGACCTGTTTAAGTGTGCAAGACTATTTGAAAGCGCGACTGGCAGAATAACATATCTCTTGAGCTGCAGGTTTCTGTCTTTCGTCGTACGAACGAACACATCACGGACAAGATTATTTCAAAATACATAATAGCTTGGCGAATATAAACGAAAACAGCCACGTGAACATAAACTGGATCTACTGGATTTGAATATTAAAGTGACCACATTTACCACTTGTTTCAGTCTTCAATTTTAATCTATATAAAAAAGGAAACTCATTCGACTTGGCTGCTTTTTTAATGTGTGCGTATTTATTTATTTATCTTTTTATACATTTTGTATAATTTCATAGAAATATGCATTATAGTTATAAAAACAAAAATAAATTTAGCCACTCACATAGAAATAGCTTAGGCCTTATCCTTTTTCTGACAGTTTTAGGGATTTTTAAAAATCCTAAAAAAAAAAATTATTTGTGCTGCAAATAATAATTTCAAACTCATTTGATACTGACCTATGACATCCTGTGACATTATATTTATTTTAACTTACATAATCTCATGGATGTAACAGTAAATCTGTTCAGCTCACAGATCAATACTAAGCTGTAATGCAAGCAGAACTTTCACAAATGCTTATGAGTCATTTAAGGATTTGATAACACTGTAAAATAATGTCTAATTTGTTAACATTAGCAAATGCATTGATAACACTTTATAATAACTGCACTCATTAGTAAATAGTCAGTTCATGCTTTATAAAGCCTTGTCCCAATATTAATAGTCAGGAGCAGTTTATAAATACAGCTATAAATAGCTTGCCCTTGGTTTATAAGCACATTTATTAAAAAAGAGAGTAAAGGGTCAGTTATCTTCCTATGAAAAATAAAAGAAAAAACTAAACAAACAACAACACAGATTTATACAGAACTCAGAAATGTTATTGTGGATTTATGATAAAATCAGCTTGTAAATTAATTCATACTCCTCCTCATACTACTCCATACTCCCTTTTCAACATGATGCCAATATACTGAGATGTTAAATTGTGAATGGGTTTAGGATAGCTTAAATGGTGTTGCCATAGAGATTTATTAAAGTAACATAAAAAAATACAATAGTTATTTTACTATATCTTTAAATTTTTTCATTCTAACTCTTCATAATTTTTCATATAAGTAGAAGTCCTCATTTGAAGGAAGCACAGTAAGTTTCATAGCTTTATCATTTTCAAGAGCCAGCATAAAATTAAAACTATCATAACTTATAAATCAAGCTTGCAATTCTTAGTACCAATAATGGCCACCAGATGGAGATATAGGATTACTTTTAAATAATTATTGTAGAAACGAGTATGATTTAAATCATTTATAGAAATCTTTCAAATAAAATAATATGTATTTTAGGAATTTTACTGATAAAAATGACATTCACTTAATTAGAATAACAAGCTGAAGTATTGTGAACTGTATATTAAGAATAATTCTTTATAGGCTTTATGGACAGATACGTTTTGAGTGACTCTTGAAGGTTCAGCACCACATCCTCTTTTACCACTGTTTAAATAATTTATCTTACAGAACAGGTGCGAATGAATTTTGGATAGCTTGAATGGTTTTGTCGTGGTGATTTTTTGAAATAATAGTAAAAAAGGAACCAGTAAATGTCTTTTTATTTTTTTAAAGTGCAGCTTCTAAACACTTCAAAAAAAAAAAAAAATGTACACATAGAAGACCAGTCATTCTGAGGCATATTTCCTCAGAATGACAGGTCTCATGACAATAGTTTCATGACTATACAACACTATATGGATGATAGAAAATTAAAAAACTATCATACATCTGATGTCACTCAGTCCCACTGTCACTGTGGGTAATGTGTGTGTGTGTGTGTGTATGTGTGTGTGTTAAGTGAATTAGGTGTGAAACTATCAGGGAGCATTTAGTCTCCAGCGCCAACATTTTACAGAACTGCCACTTTCCTGGAGTCTCAGAATTACAATGTGTCAGGTTCTCAGAGATCTAAGATTCCAAAAAATGATTTAATTCGAATACCATGAAGTATTGTGAAATACTATATATTAAGGCTTTATATATAGGCTTTATGAACAGATTAGAGTGACTCGTGAAGGACCAGCACCACCTCCTCTTGTCCGATAGTTTGAGGAATATATCTTCCAGAATCCAGGATTAAGATTTAGGAGCTCATTTTTATTCCACCTCCTTTCCTGAAAGTCTGTCTTGCAGAATTGACTAAAAATTAATCTTCACATTAATTCCTAATTATTTTGCAATTCTTTTTGTCAGTTCTTCTTGACCTGTTTTTCTCTTCCAGCTTTCCTGGACTATTGTATAGCACTCATAAATGGTTAAATAAAAAATAATGGTAGTTATTAAGATTGATATGGTTTGGAATTGGTAAAATGTGCTTGGAAAAAAATCACAATAAAACAATGTTTTAATGTTTAAGTTTGGAATATTAACTGACATGAATGAATGCTATATAAATATTGTTCATGTTAACATAATGTTTATAAATGAAATCTTATTGTAAAGTGTTACTAAAGTTATATATATATATATATATATATATATATATATTGTTCTGTGAATGTGATTTTAAAGTCTAGATGATTCGGATTAACCCTTTAACTGCCATATCCTTTAAAACCTCACTGCCAGAGGGATATTGTGAATGCATGTGCCCGCTGGGCACAGTTTACCTGATGCCACCGGGGTGGCGATGGCATTGGTGGCTTGAGCCCGCCATCGCTGCTTGCAGCTATATTTATTATTATTTTTCTTCAAGGTTTCGGGGGCTTTTGGGGCCCTTAACATGCTTAAAAAGTCTTGAAAATTGGCACACACATTGGAACCTGCGGCCATTAGGGCCGGGCAGAGACTGATACACGGGCGTGGCACAGGGGCTCTACAGCGCCCCCTGGAATACTGAGGGCCATATATCATACATACTTGCACGTAGACACACGAAACTCGGTACACATGTAGATCTCATCAAACCAAACAACTTTTGTACTGCATGTCATAGGCTCCGCCCAACAGGAAGTTGGATATTTAGGGTTTAGTATTCATATTTTTCGTCAAAGTTGTGGGGGCTTTTGGGGTCCTTAACATACTCAAAAACTCTTGAAAATTTGCGCACACTTTGGAATCTGTGGCCTTTAGGAGCCTGCAGAGGCTGGGACCCGGGCGTGGCACAGGGGCTCTATGGCGCCCCCTGGAACACAGTCATAAATGTTGATGTATAGCTCACACATACTTGCTCGTATTAATATGAAACTCAGTACACATATAGATCTCATCGTGCTGAACAACTTTCGTACTGCATGTCATTCGGCTCCGCCCAACAGGAAGTCAGCTATTTAGAGTTATGTAAAAAGCGCATGCTCTGGAATTTGAAATACTTGTCATAGGTTTTTTTGCCGATTGCCACCAAATTCGGTCAACATGATCTCAAGACATTGGGGATGAAAAATTGCCAGGGGATTTTTGATATCTCGAACGGTTTGCTCGTGGCGAGGTGTTGAAATTATGGCGAGAAATGAGAAACAGGAAGTGTCTAATACCATCCACATACATTTCCTGATTTTAATCAAACTGCATCAGATTATTCGTTGTATGATGTCGATCGCATATATGTGACTATTAGGAGTCAAAGTTATAGCGCCACCAACTGGCAGCAGGAAGTGTGTCATTTTCAAAATGATTTGAATTCAGCATCTTATTTTTACTCGATTTGCTTCAAACTTCATCAGAATAATGTTAAAACATAGCCGACATAAATCTGCTGGGGGGATATTGATATCTAAAAATATTGTTGCCGTGGCAACAAGTTAAACTGGAATAATTCTCAGGTGATTTTGAGGCATATAACATGCTTAGAATTTCATCAAACTCAGAACACATATCAGTATTTATGATAACTAGACACTGGCAAAAGTTCATAAGAGGGCGTGGAAGAGGCACTCTATAGCGCCACCTTTTGTCAAAAGTGGCGGGGTTAGTTTTAGGTACAGACACCAAACTCGGTACAAAAATTTTTCTTATCAAGACGGACAACTTTCTAATTCACAGTCATCAGCTACGATCAACAGGAAGTCAGCTATTTTGATTTGAATGTGGATTTTTTTTTACATTTAGCTGTGAATTAATGCATACTGCTCAGAGGAGAGTAACACTATACACACCAAACTTTGTCTACATGATGCCAAAATATTTTAAACAACTTAAATTGCCAATGGATTTTGGATAGCTTAAACGGTTTTGTCGTGGTGATTTTTTTAAATGACAGTAAAAATGGAATTATTAATTTTCCTGCATTTTTAAATTCCAAACACTTCAAAACCTTTTTTCGTACAGAAAAAAAGTCATTCTGAGTAAATATGGATAGTTTCACGACTTTACAACACGGGTAACAGAAAATTAAAAAACTGTCAGACATCTCATCTCACTCTGTCCCTCAGTTTGAGTATATGTGCTTCAGACTTCCATTGTCTGAGAGAAATAGCGCCCCTACAGGTTCAATTCCCGGACTTTTACTTTCACTTTTAAATCGGTTAAAAATACAAATAAATACTTAGATTTAATTCACACTGACAAGCTAAACCAACATATCTGATTATTACCGGTTCAGGGCTCATGGATAAATTATTTCTGGCCAGAGATACGTGAGAAATAGGAGAGATGAATCACCGCTGTGACCACGAGCGTCTGGAGTAAAGAGCTCAGAAAAAACGAATTTATTCCTGTTTTAAAGCTTTTAAAAATAAATTATTACAGCGATATCACACAATCAACCAATTAGAACACACCAAGAGCTAAATTCAGATGTTTTTGAACTGTTTGTGTGAAAATGAAATATTTGTGGCTGCCTATCTGAAATCACGCCTCCGATCAGCGCGTACAGTGTCGAGCTCAAAACAAACGAATTTATTCTTGTTTAAGAGCTTTTTAAAATAAAATATTACCACAAATGCACACAATAAACCCATTGTAACACCACAAGAGCTAAATGCAGGTGTTTGTGACCTGTTTAAGTGTGCAAGACTATTTGAAAGCGCGACTGGCAGAATAACATATCTCTGGAGCTGCAGGATTCTGGCTTTCGTCGTACGAACGAACACATCACGGACAAGATTATTTCAAAATACATAATAGCTTGGCGAATATAAACGAAAACAGCCACGTGAACATAAACTGGATCTACTGGATTTGAATATTAAAGTGACCACATTTACCACTTGCTTCTGTCTTCAATTTTAATCTATATAAAAAAGGAAACTCATTCGACTTGGCTGCTTTTTTAATGTGTGCGTATTTATTTATTTACCTTTTTATACATTTTGTATAATTTCATAGTTTGTGTATTACAATTATAAAAACAAAAATAAATTTAGCCACTCACATAGAAATAGCTTAGGCCTTAACCTTTTTCTGTCAGTTTTAGGGATTTTTAAAAATCCTAAAAAAAACTTATTTGTGCTGCAAATAATAATTTCAAACTCATTTGATACTGACCTATGACATCCTGTGACATTATATTTATTTGAATTTACATAATCTCATAGATGTAACAGTAAATCTGTTCAGCTCACAGATCAATACTAAGCTGTAATGCAAGCAGAACTTTCACAAATGCTTATGAGTCATTTAAGGATTTGATAACACTGTAAAATAATGTCTAATTTGTTAACATTAGCAAATTCATTGATAACACTTTATAATAACTGCACTCATTAGTAAATAGTCAGTTCATGCTTTATAAAGCCTTGTCCCAATATTAATAGTCAGTAGTAAGCAGTTTATAAATACAGCTATAAATAGCTTGTCCTTGGTTTATAAGCACATTTATTAAAAAGGAGAGTAAAGGGTCAGTTATCTTCCTATGAAAAATAAAAGATAAAAATAAACAAACAACAACACAGATTGATACAGAACTCAGAAATTTTATTGTGGATTTATGATAAAATCAGCCTGTAAATGAATTCATACTCCTCCTCATACTACTCCATACTCCTTTTTCAACATGATGCCAATATACTGAGATGTTAAATTGTGAATGGGTTTAGGATAGCTTAAATGGTGTTGCCATAGAGATTTATTAAAGTAACATAAAAAATACAATAGTTATTTTACTATATCTTTAAAAAATTTCATTCTAACTCTTCATAATTTTTTATATAAGTAGAAGTCCTCATTTGAAGGAAGCACAGTAAGTTTCATAGCTTTATCATTTTCAAGAGCCAGCATAAAATTAAAACTATCATAACATATAAATCAAGCTTGCAATTCTTAGTACCTATAATGGCCACCAGAGGGAGCTATAGGATTACTTTTAAATAATTATTGGAGAAACGAGTATGATTTAAATAATTTATAGAAATCTTTCAAATAAAATAATATGTATTTTAGGAATTTTACTGATAAAATGACCCTCACTTAATTAGAATAACAAGCTGTAATATTGTGAACTGTATATTAAGAATAATTCTTAATAGGCTTTATGGACAGATCAGTTTTAAGTGACTCTTGAAGGTTCAGCACCACATCCTCTTTTACCACTGTTTAAAGAATTAATCTTACAGAACAGGTGTGAATGAATTTTGGATAGCTTGAATGGTTTTGTCGTGGTGATTTTTTGAAATAATAGTAAAAAAGGAACCAGTAAAAAAAAGTGCAGCTTCTAAACACTTCAAAAAAATGTACACATAGAAGACAAGTCATTCTGAGGAAATATGCATAGTTTCATGACTATACAACATTATATGGATGACAGAAAATTAAAAAACATACATCTGATGTCACTCTGTCCCTCTGTCACTGTGTGTGTGTGTTTGTGTGTGTTTTAAGTGAATTAGGTGTGAAACTATCAGTGAGCATTTAGTCTCCAGCGCCAACATTTTACAGAACTGCCACTTTCCTGGAGTCTCAGAATTACAATGTGTCAGGTTCTGAGAGATCTAAGATTCCAAAAAATTATTTAATTAGAATACCATGAAGTATTGTGAAATACTATATATTAAGACTTTATATATAGGCTTAATGAACAGATTAGAGTGACTCGTGAAGGACCAGCACCACCTTCTCTTGTTCGATGGTTTGAGGAATATATCTTCCAGAATCTGGGATTAAGATTTAGGAGCTCATTTTTATTCCACCTCCTTTCCTGAAAGTCTGTCTTGCAGAATTGACTAAAAATTAATCTTCACATTAATTCCTAATTCTTTTGCAATTCTTTTGTCAGTTCTTCTTGACCTGTTTTTCTCTTCCAGCTTTCCTGGACTATTGTATAGCACTCATAAATGATTAAATAAAAAATAATGGTAGTTATTAAGATTGATATGGTTTGGAATTGGTAAAATGTGCTTGGAAAAAAATCACAATAAAACAATGTTTTAATGTTTAAGTTAAATGCTATATAAATATTGTTCATGTTAACATAATGTTTATGAATGAAATCTTATTGTAAAGTGTTACTAAAGTTTTATATATATATATATATATATATATATATATATATATATTGTTCTGTGAATGTGATTTTAAAGTCTAGATGATTCGGATTAACCCTTTAACTGCCATATCAAGTTCAAGTTCTAGTTCAAGTTCAATTTATTTGTATAGCGCATTTACAACAGCCTCCTGGCTGACCAAAGTGCTTTAACATAAGAGCAAGAATATTACACATACATAAAAATAGACCAGACAAAAAATTTAAAACCACCCATTTCAAAATGTAGCATAACACAGAAGTCAGTACACTAAGGAAAATAAAAAAGTTTTTAGCAAAGATTTAAAAATAGACAAGGAAGGGGCCAGTCTGATCTCTAAAGGCAGGGTATTCCAGAGTCGTGGCCCAGCCACTGCAAATGCACGCTCCCCTCTACGCTCCCCTCTATCCTTTAAAACCTCACTGCCAGAGGGATATTGTGAATGCATGTGCCCGCTGGGCACAGTTTACCTGATGCCACCGGGGTGGTGATGGCATTGGTGGCTTGAGCCCGCCATCGCTGCTTGCAGCTATATTTATTATTATTCTTCTTCTTCTTCTCCCGAATGAATCGCATTTTTGAGGGCTTTAACATGCTCAAAAAGTCATGAAACTTTGCACACGCGTCAAACCTGGTGAAAATTTTCGTGTGATATAGGATTCAGAAGAGGGTGTGGCAAAATGGCTCGACAGCGCCACCTATACCAAGAAAATCAACAGCCTTCCAGCTATGTTTCACGTACATGCACGAAAATTGGCACACATATGTAACACACCAATACCTACAAAAAAGACTCTTGGAGTGAAATTCTAAACCCAACAGGAAGTCGGTTATTTTTAATATTATGAGCAAATTTTGTGTAATTTTGGTCATTTCCATGTGTTGTATTTTAACGAACTCCTCCTAGAGAGTTCTTCAAATCATCACCAAATTTGGTATGCCTAATCTAAAGGCCTTTGCGATGTTAAATTGCGAAGATCTTGAGTTTTCGTTGAAGGGCGTGTCCGTGGCGGCCTGGCGAATTTCGATGATTCGCCATGAAAAATGAAGTTGCTATAACTCAGACATACAATGACCAATTTGCCCCAAACTTCACATGTTTGATGAGACTCCGAAGCTGAACAGATTGACATGCCCATATTCAGTTATATTCATAGCGCCACCTATTGGCAACAGGAAGTGACATATTTTACGCTGCGACGAACTACTCCTAGAAATTTTATGACATCAATGTCTTTTTTGTGGTCAGTCTAATCTAAAGGCCTGTGCGATGTTCAGTTGTGAAGATCTTGAGTTTTCGTTAAATGGCTTGTTCATGGCGCCGCGACGAAGTTCGATGTCTCGCCATGAGAATAAAAGATGTTATAACTCAGGCATAAAATGTCCGATCTTCCCCAAACTTCACATGTGTGATAAGAGTCCTGGCCTGAACAGATCTTCAGGCCAATATTCCACCGGGTGTGGCAGAATGGCTCTATAGCGCCACCTATACACTTTCAACGGAGTGCGCCTCGAGCTATGTTTCACGTACATGTACAAAAATTGGTACACACATGTAACACTCCAATACCTACAAAAAAGTCTCTTGGTACGAAATCCGGATCCCAACAGGAAGTCGGTTATTTTGAATTTTCCCTTCAAAATTGCTGTTGTTTTTGCCATTTTCAGGGGTTGTACTTTAACGAACTCCTCCTAGAGATTTATTCAGATCAACACCAAACTTGGTCAGTGTAATCTAAAGCCATTTGCGATGTTAAATTGCGAAGGACTTGAGGTTTCGTTAAAGGGCGTGTCCATGGCGGCCTGACAAATTTCGATGTTTCGCCATAAAAAGGAAGTTGCTGTAACTCAGACATACAATGTCCAATCTGCCCCAAACTACACATGTTGGATAAGACTCTTGACCTGAACAAATCTACATGCCAATATTCAGTTATAGTCATAGCGCCACCTATTGGCAACAGGAAGTGACATATTTTACACTGCGACAAACTATTTCCAGAAATGGTTATGACATCAATGTCTTTTTTGTGGTCAGTCTAATCTAAAGACCTGTGTGATGTTTAGTTGTGAAGATCTTGAGATTATGTTAAAAGGCGTGTCCATGGCGCCGCGACGAAATTCGATGTCTCGCCATGGGAATAAAATATGTTATAACTCAGGCATAAAATGTCCGATCTTCCCCAAACTTTAAATGTGTGATAAGGGTCCTGGCCTGAACAGACATGAAGGCAAATATTCCATTGGGTGTGGCAAAATGGCTCGATAGCGCCACCTATACACTTTCAACGGAGTGCATATGCACTTTCAATGGAGTGCGCCTCGAGCTATGTTTCACGTACATGTACAAAAATCGGTACACACATGTAACACACCAATACCTACAAAAAAGTCTCTTGGTACGAAATCCGAATCCCAACAGGAAGTCGGTTATTTAGAATTTTCTCTGCAAAATTGGCATAGTTTTTGCCATTTTCAGGGGTTGTACTTTAACGAACTCCTCCTAGAGATTTATTCAGATAAACACCAAACTTGGTCAGTGTAATCTTAAGCCCTTTGCGATGTTTAATTGCGAAGATCTTGAGGTTTCGTTAAAGGGCGTGTCCATGGCGGCCTGACAAATTTCGATGTTTCGCCATGAAAAAGGAAGCTGCTGTAACTCAGACATACAATGTCCAATCTGCCTCAAACTTCACATGTTAGATAAGACTTCTGCCCTTAACAGAGCTACATGCCCATATTCAGTTATAGTCATAGCGCCACCTGCTGGCAGCAGGAAGTGTCAATGTTTTACACTGCAAATAACTACTCCAAGAAATTTTATGACATCCAAATTTTATTTTGGTCAGTCTAATCTAAAGTTCTTTGCAATGTTAAATTGTGGAGATCTTGAGATTTTGTTAAAGGGTGTGTCCATGGCGCCATGACAAAATTTGATGTCTCGCCATCGGAAGAGAAGTTATTGTAACTCAAGCATAAAATGTTCAATCTTCCGCAAACTTCACATGTTTGATAAGAGTCCTGGCCTGAACACATCTGAAGGCCAATATTCCATTATAATGATAGCGCCACCTGCTGGCAACGGTAAGATTGGCACATATATGGGATATACTTTGATATATTCCACTTATATTCAGGACATTAAATGCATATTTCTCAACGTTCACCTTTTTACTAAAGCCACACGATGGCGGTGCGCCCGGGTGCGAGGGCCCGTTCATCGCTGCTTGCAGCTTTAATTAGGGCCCGAGCACCGAGGTGCGAGGACCCTCTTGTATCTGCTTTGTTTTTTATTATTATTATTCTTCTTCTTCTTCTTCTTCTCCCGAATGAATCGCATTTTTGAGGGCTTTAACATGCTCAAAAAGTCATGAAACTTTGCACACTCGTCAAACCTGGTGAAAATTTTCGTCTGATATAGGATTCAGAAGAGGGTGTGGCAAAATGGCTCGACAGCGCCACCTATGCCAAGAAAATCAACAGCCTTCCAGCTATGTTTCACGTACATGCACGAAAATTGGCACACATATGTAACACACCAATACCTACAAAAAAGACTCTTGGAGCGAAATTCTAAACCCAACAGGAAGTCGGTTATTTTTAATATTATGAGCATATTTTGTGTAATTTTGGTCATTTCCATGTGTTGTATTTTAACGAACTCCTCCTAGAGAGTTCTTCAAATCAACACCAAATTTGGTATGCCTAATCTAAAGGCCTTTGCGATGTTAAATTGCGAAGATCCTGACTTTTTGTTGAAGGGCATGTCCGTGGCGGCCTGGCGAATTTCGATGATTCGCCATGAAAAATGAAGTTGCTATAACTCACACATACAATCACCAATCTGCCCCAAACTTCACATGTTTGATGAGACTCCGAACCTGAACAGATTGACATGCCCATATTCAGTTATAGTCATAGCGCCACCTATTGGCAACAGGAAGTGACATATTTTACGCTGCGACGAACTACTCCTAGAAATTTTATGACATCAATGTCTTTTTTGTGGTCAGTCTAATCTAAAGGCCTGTGCGATGTTCAGTTGTGAAGATCTTGAGTTTTCGTTAAAAGGCTTGTTCATGGCGCCGCGACGAAGTTCGATGTCTCGCCATGCGAATAAAAGATGTTATAACTCAGGCATAAGATGTCCGATCTTCCCCAAACTTCACATGTGTGATAAGAGTCCTGGCCTGAACAGATCTTCAGGCCAATATTCCACCGGGTGTGGCAGAATGGCTCTATAGCGCCACCTATACACTTTCAACGGAGTGCGCCTCGAGCTATGTTTCACGTACATGTACAAAAATTGCGAAGATCTTGAGTTTTCGTTGAAGGGCGTGTCCGTGGCGGCCTGGCGAATTTCGATGATTCGCCATGAAAAATGAAGTTGGTACACAAAAATTGGTACACACATGTAACACTCCAATACCTACAAAAAAGTCTCTTGGTACGAAATCCGGATCCCAACAGGAAGTCGGTTATTTTGAATTTTCCCTTCAAAATTGCTGTTGTTTTTGCCATTTTCAGGGGTTGTACTTTAACGAACTCCTCCTAGAGATTTATTCAGATCAACACCAAACTTGGTCAGTGTAATCTAAAGCCATTTGCGATGTTAAATTGCGAAGGACTTGAGGTTTCGTTAAAGGGCGTGTCCATGGCGGCCTGACAAATTTCGATGTTTCGCCATAAAAAGGAAGTTGCTGTAACTCAGACATACAATGTCCAATCTGCCCCAAACTACACATGTTGGATAAGACTCTTGACCTGAACAAATCTACATGCCAATATTCAGTTATAGTCATAGCGCCACCTATTGGCAACAGGAAGTGACATATTTTACACTGCGACAAACTATTTCCAGAAATGGTTATGACATCAATGTCTTTTTTGTGGTCAGTCTAATCTAAAGACCTGTGTGATGTTTAGTTGTGAAGATCTTGAGATTATGTTAAAAGGCGTGTCCATGGCGCCGCGACGAAATTCGATGTCTCGCCATGGGAATAAAATATGTTATAACTCAGGCATAAAATGTCCGATCTTCCCCAAACTTTAAATGTGTGATAAGGGTCCTGGCCTGAACAGACATGAAGGCAAATATTCCATTGGGTGTGGCAAAATGGCTCGATAGCGCCACCTATACACTTTCAACGGAGTGCATATGCACTTTCAATGGAGTGCGCCTCGAGCTATGTTTCACGTACATGTACAAAAATCGGTACACACATGTAACACACCAATACCTACAAAAAAGTCTCTTGGTACGAAATCCGAATCCCAACAGGAAGTCGGTTATTTAGAATTTTCTCTGCAAAATTGGCATAGTTTTTGCCATTTTCAGGGGTTGTACTTTAACGAACTCCTCCTAGAGATTTATTCAGATAAACACCAAACTTGGTCAGTGTAATCTTAAGCCCTTTGCGATGTTTAATTGCGAAGATCTTGAGGTTTCGTTAAAGGGCGTGTCCATGGCGGCCTGACAAATTTCGATGTTTCGCCATGAAAAAGGAAGCTGCTGTAACTCAGACATACAATGTCCAATCTGCCTCAAACTTCACATGTTAGATAAGACTTCTGCCCTTAACAGAGCTACATGCCCATATTCAGTTATAGTCATAGCGCCACCTGCTGGCAGCAGGAAGTGTCAATGTTTTACACTGCAAATAACTACTCCAAGAAATTTTATGACATCCAAATTTTATTTTGGTCAGTCTAATCTAAAGTTCTTTGCAATGTTAAATTGTGGAGATCTTGAGATTTTGTTAAAGGGTGTGTCCATGGCGCCATGACAAAATTTGATGTCTCGCCATCGGAAGAGAAGTTATTGTAACTCAAGCATAAAATGTTCAATCTTCCGCAAACTTCACATGTTTGATAAGAGTCCTGGCCTGAACACATCTGAAGGCCAATATTCCATTATAATGATAGCGCCACCTGCTGGCAACGGTAAGATTGGCACATATATGGGATATACTTTGATATATTCCACTTATATTCAGGACATTAAATGCATATTTCTCAACGTTCACCTTTTTACTAAAGCCACACGATGGCGGTGCGCCCGGGTGCGAGGGCCCGTTCATCGCTGCTTGCAGCTTTAATTAGGGCCCGAGCACCGAGGTGCGAGGACCCTCTTGTATCTGCTTTGTTTTTTATTATTATTATTATTATTCTTCTTCTTCTTCTCCCGAATGAATCGCATTTTTGAGGGCTTTAACATGCTCAAAAAGTCATGAAACTTTGCACACGCGTCAAACCTGGTGAAAATTTTCGTGTGATATAGGATTCAGAAGAGGGTGTGGCAAAATGGCTCGACAGCGCCACCTATACCAAGAAAATCAACAGCCTTCCAGCTATGTTTCACGTACATGCACGAAAATTGGCACACATATGTAACACACCAATACCTACAAAAAAGACTCTTGGAGTGAAATTCTAAACCCAACAGGAAGTCGGTTATTTTTAATATTATGAGCAAATTTTGTGTAATTTTGGTCATTTCCATGTGTTGTATTTTAACGAACTCCTCCTAGAGAGTTCTTCAAATCATCACCAAATTTGGTATGCCTAATCTAAAGGCCTTTGCGATGTTAAATTGCGAAGATCTTGAGTTTTCGTTGAAGGGCGTGTCCGTGGCGGCCTGGCGAATTTCGATGATTCGCCATGAAAAATGAAGTTGCTATAACTCAGACATACAATGACCAATTTGCCCCAAACTTCACATGTTTGATGAGACTCCGAAGCTGAACAGATTGACATGCCCATATTCAGTTATATTCATAGCGCCACCTATTGGCAACAGGAAGTGACATATTTTACGCTGCGACGAACTACTCCTAGAAATTTTATGACATCAATGTCTTTTTTGTGGTCAGTCTAATCTAAAGGCCTGTGCGATGTTCAGTTGTGAAGATCTTGAGTTTTCGTTAAATGGCTTGTTCATGGCGCCGCGACGAAGTTCGATGTCTCGCCATGAGAATAAAAGATGTTATAACTCAGGCATAAAATGTCCGATCTTCCCCAAACTTCACATGTGTGATAAGAGTCCTGGCCTGAACAGATCTTCAGGCCAATATTCCACCGGGTGTGGCAGAATGGCTCTATAGCGCCACCTATACACTTTCAACGGAGTGCGCCTCGAGCTATGTTTCACGTACATGTACAAAAATTGGTACACACATGTAACACTCCAATACCTACAAAAAAGTCTCTTGGTACGAAATCCGGATCCCAACAGGAAGTCGGTTATTTTGAATTTTCCCTTCAAAATTGCTGTTGTTTTTGCCATTTTCAGGGGTTGTACTTTAACGAACTCCTCCTAGAGATTTATTCAGATCAACACCAAACTTGGTCAGTGTAATCTAAAGCCATTTGCGATGTTAAATTGCGAAGGACTTGAGGTTTCGTTAAAGGGCGTGTCCATGGCGGCCTGACAAATTTCGATGTTTCGCCATAAAAAGGAAGTTGCTGTAACTCAGACATACAATGTCCAATCTGCCCCAAACTACACATGTTGGATAAGACTCTTGACCTGAACAAATCTACATGCCAATATTCAGTTATAGTCATAGCGCCACCTATTGGCAACAGGAAGTGACATATTTTACACTGCGACAAACTATTTCCAGAAATGGTTATGACATCAATGTCTTTTTTGTGGTCAGTCTAATCTAAAGACCTGTGTGATGTTTAGTTGTGAAGATCTTGAGATTATGTTAAAAGGCGTGTCCATGGCGCCGCGACGAAATTCGATGTCTCGCCATGGGAATAAAATATGTTATAACTCAGGCATAAAATGTCCGATCTTCCCCAAACTTTAAATGTGTGATAAGGGTCCTGGCCTGAACAGACATGAAGGCAAATATTCCATTGGGTGTGGCAAAATGGCTCGATAGCGCCACCTATACACTTTCAACGGAGTGCATATGCACTTTCAATGGAGTGCGCCTCGAGCTATGTTTCACGTACATGTACAAAAATCGGTACACACATGTAACACACCAATACCTACAAAAAAGTCTCTTGGTACGAAATCCGAATCCCAACAGGAAGTCGGTTATTTAGAATTTTCTCTGCAAAATTGGCATAGTTTTTGCCATTTTCAGGGGTTGTACTTTAACGAACTCCTCCTAGAGATTTATTCAGATAAACACCAAACTTGGTCAGTGTAATCTTAAGCCCTTTGCGATGTTTAATTGCGAAGATCTTGAGGTTTCGTTAAAGGGCGTGTCCATGGCGGCCTGACAAATTTCGATGTTTCGCCATGAAAAAGGAAGCTGCTGTAACTCAGACATACAATGTCCAATCTGCCTCAAACTTCACATGTTAGATAAGACTTCTGCCCTTAACAGAGCTACATGCCCATATTCAGTTATAGTCATAGCGCCACCTGCTGGCAGCAGGAAGTGTCAATGTTTTACACTGCAAATAACTACTCCAAGAAATTTTATGACATCCAAATTTTATTTTGGTCAGTCTAATCTAAAGTTCTTTGCAATGTTAAATTGTGGAGATCTTGAGATTTTGTTAAAGGGTGTGTCCATGGCGCCATGACAAAATTTGATGTCTCGCCATCGGAAGAGAAGTTATTGTAACTCAAGCATAAAATGTTCAATCTTCCGCAAACTTCACATGTTTGATAAGAGTCCTGGCCTGAACACATCTGAAGGCCAATATTCCATTATAATGATAGCGCCACCTGCTGGCAACGGTAAGATTGGCACATATATGGGATATACTTTGATATATTCCACTTATATTCAGGACATTAAATGCATATTTCTCAACGTTCACCTTTTTACTAAAGCCACACGATGGCGGTGCGCCCGGGTGCGAGGGCCCGTTCATCGCTGCTTGCAGCTTTAATTAGGGCCCGAGCACCGAGGTGCGAGGACCCTCTTGTATCTGCTTTGTTTTTTATTATTATTATTCTTCTTCTTCTTCTTCTTCTCCCGAATGAATCGCATTTTTGAGGGCTTTAACATGCTCAAAAAGTCATGAAACTTTGCACACTCGTCAAACCTGGTGAAAATTTTCGTCTGATATAGGATTCAGAAGAGGGTGTGGCAAAATGGCTCGACAGCGCCACCTATGCCAAGAAAATCAACAGCCTTCCAGCTATGTTTCACGTACATGCACGAAAATTGGCACACATATGTAACACACCAATACCTACAAAAAAGACTCTTGGAGCGAAATTCTAAACCCAACAGGAAGTCGGTTATTTTTAATATTATGAGCATATTTTGTGTAATTTTGGTCATTTCCATGTGTTGTATTTTAACGAACTCCTCCTAGAGAGTTCTTCAAATCAACACCAAATTTGGTATGCCTAATCTAAAGGCCTTTGCGATGTTAAATTGCGAAGATCCTGACTTTTTGTTGAAGGGCATGTCCGTGGCGGCCTGGCGAATTTCGATGATTCGCCATGAAAAATGAAGTTGCTATAACTCACACATACAATCACCAATCTGCCCCAAACTTCACATGTTTGATGAGACTCCGAACCTGAACAGATTGACATGCCCATATTCAGTTATAGTCATAGCGCCACCTATTGGCAACAGGAAGTGACATATTTTACGCTGCGACGAACTACTCCTAGAAATTTTATGACATCAATGTCTTTTTTGTGGTCAGTCTAATCTAAAGGCCTGTGCGATGTTCAGTTGTGAAGATCTTGAGTTTTCGTTAAAAGGCTTGTTCATGGCGCCGCGACGAAGTTCGATGTCTCGCCATGCGAATAAAAGATGTTATAACTCAGGCATAAGATGTCCGATCTTCCCCAAACTTCACATGTGTGATAAGAGTCCTGGCCTGAACAGATCTTCAGGCCAATATTCCACCGGGTGTGGCAGAATGGCTCTATAGCGCCACCTATACACTTTCAACGGAGTGCGCCTCGAGCTATGTTTCACGTACATGTACAAAAATTGCGAAGATCTTGAGTTTTCGTTGAAGGGCGTGTCCGTGGCGGCCTGGCGAATTTCGATGATTCGCCATGAAAAATGAAGTTGGTACACAAAAATTGGTACACACATGTAACACTCCAATACCTACAAAAAAGTCTCTTGGTACGAAATCCGGATCCCAACAGGAAGTCGGTTATTTTGAATTTTCCCTTCAAAATTGCTGTTGTTTTTGCCATTTTCAGGGGTTGTACTTTAACGAACTCCTCCTAGAGATTTATTCAGATCAACACCAAACTTGGTCAGTGTAATCTAAAGCCATTTGCGATGTTAAATTGCGAAGGACTTGAGGTTTCGTTAAAGGGCGTGTCCATGGCGGCCTGACAAATTTCGATGTTTCGCCATAAAAAGGAAGTTGCTGTAACTCAGACATACAATGTCCAATCTGCCCCAAACTACACATGTTGGATAAGACTCTTGACCTGAACAAATCTACATGCCAATATTCAGTTATAGTCATAGCGCCACCTATTGGCAACAGGAAGTGACATATTTTACACTGCGACAAACTATTTCCAGAAATGGTTATGACATCAATGTCTTTTTTGTGGTCAGTCTAATCTAAAGACCTGTGTGATGTTTAGTTGTGAAGATCTTGAGATTATGTTAAAAGGCGTGTCCATGGCGCCGCGACGAAATTCGATGTCTCGCCATGGGAATAAAATATGTTATAACTCAGGCATAAAATGTCCGATCTTCCCCAAACTTTAAATGTGTGATAAGGGTCCTGGCCTGAACAGACATGAAGGCAAATATTCCATTGGGTGTGGCAAAATGGCTCGATAGCGCCACCTATACACTTTCAACGGAGTGCATATGCACTTTCAATGGAGTGCGCCTCGAGCTATGTTTCACGTACATGTACAAAAATCGGTACACACATGTAACACACCAATACCTACAAAAAAGTCTCTTGGTACGAAATCCGAATCCCAACAGGAAGTCGGTTATTTAGAATTTTCTCTGCAAAATTGGCATAGTTTTTGCCATTTTCAGGGGTTGTACTTTAACGAACTCCTCCTAGAGATTTATTCAGATAAACACCAAACTTGGTCAGTGTAATCTTAAGCCCTTTGCGATGTTTAATTGCGAAGATCTTGAGGTTTCGTTAAAGGGCGTGTCCATGGCGGCCTGACAAATTTCGATGTTTCGCCATGAAAAAGGAAGCTGCTGTAACTCAGACATACAATGTCCAATCTGCCTCAAACTTCACATGTTAGATAAGACTTCTGCCCTTAACAGAGCTACATGCCCATATTCAGTTATAGTCATAGCGCCACCTGCTGGCAGCAGGAAGTGTCAATGTTTTACACTGCAAATAACTACTCCAAGAAATTTTATGACATCCAAATTTTATTTTGGTCAGTCTAATCTAAAGTTCTTTGCAATGTTAAATTGTGGAGATCTTGAGATTTTGTTAAAGGGTGTGTCCATGGCGCCATGACAAAATTTGATGTCTCGCCATCGGAAGAGAAGTTATTGTAACTCAAGCATAAAATGTTCAATCTTCCGCAAACTTCACATGTTTGATAAGAGTCCTGGCCTGAACACATCTGAAGGCCAATATTCCATTATAATGATAGCGCCACCTGCTGGCAACGGTAAGATTGGCACATATATGGGATATACTTTGATATATTCCACTTATATTCAGGACATTAAATGCATATTTCTCAACGTTCACCTTTTTACTAAAGCCACACGATGGCGGTGCGCCCGGGTGCGAGGGCCCGTTCATCGCTGCTTGCAGCTTTAATTAGGGCCCGAGCACCGAGGTGCGAGGACCCTCTTGTATCTGCTTTGTTTTTTATTATTATTAGGGCTCAAGCCCGAAGGGGCGAAGAGCCCTATTGTTCTTCTAAGGATTATTCTTCTTATTATTATTTTTTTTATTTTTTATTAAACCTTCCGGGGTTTTTTGGAGGCCTTAACATGCTCAAAAACTCTTGAAAATTGGCACACACATTGGAATCTGCGGCCATCAGGACGCCACAGAGACTGGGACCCGGGCGTGGCACAGGGGCTCTACAGCGCCCCCTGGAACACAGTCAGAAATCTTGAACCATAGCTCACACACACTTTCATGTATTTATATGAAACTCAGTACACTTATAGATCTCATTGAGCCGAACAACTTTCGCACTCTATGTCATAGGCTCCGCCCAACAGGAAGTCAGCTATTTAGGGCTGTTTATAAAAAGCATGCTCTGGAATTTGATATACTTGTCATAGGTCTTTTACTTGATTGCCACCAAACTCGGTCAACATGATCTCAAGACATTGGGGATGGAAAATTGCGAGGGGATTTTTGATATCTCGAACGGTTTGCCCGTGGCGAGGCGTTGAAATTATGGCGAGAAATGAGAAACAGGAAATGTCTAATAACATCCACATACATTGCCTGAGTTTGATCAAACTTCATTGGTTTGTTCGTTGTATGATACCGATCGCATATATGTGACTATTAAGAGTCAACATTATAGCGCCACCAACTGGCAGCAGGAAGTGTGTCATTTTCCAAATGCTTTGAATTCAGCATCTTATTTTTACTCTATTTACTTAAAACTTCATCAGAATAATGACAAAACATGGCCGATGTAAATCTGTTGTGGGGATATTGATATCTGATATTGTGTTGCCATGGCAACGTGTCAAACTTGAATGTTCTGTTATGGTGAGTTTGAGGCAGACAACAAGCTCAGATTTACATGAAACTCAAAACACATATCAGTATTAGTGATAGCTAGACAATGGCAAAAGCTTTTAAAAGGGCGTGAAGGAGGCACTCTATAGCGCCACCTTTTGTCAAAAGTGGGGGGGTTAGTTTTAGCTACAGACACCAAACTTGGTACATAAATTGTTCTTTTCAAGACGGACAACTTTCTAATTCACAGTCATCAGCTACGACCAACAGGAAGTCGGCTATTTTGATTTGAATATTTAAATTGAGCTTTGATTTAATGCATACTCCTCACAGGAAATGTTCACTATACTCACCAAACTTTGTCTACATGTTGAAAAAACATTGAGGAACTTAAATTGCGAACGTATTTTGGTTAGCTTGAACGGTTTTGTCGTGGTGATTTTTTGAAATGACAGTAAAAAGGGAATCATTAATTGTCTTGTATTTTTAAATGGCAGCTTCCAAACACTTAAAAAAAAAAAAAATCATACAGAGATCAAATCATTCTGAGGACATATGCATAGTTTCATGACTTTACAACACTGTATGATTAAAAGAAAATTAAAAAACTGTCAGACATCTCAACTCACTCTGTCCCTCTGTTTGAGGAATGTATGTGTGCTGACTGAGTGTGTGTGTGTGTGTGTGTGTGTGTCTGTGATTGGGGGATGGGCATGAGCTGAGTGGCAGACACAATGAGAGAGAGAAAGAGAGAGAGAGAGAGAGACTTAATCATCTCTTTAATCACCAGAAAAAAAAATTATTTTAAATTGTTATTTTTTGTTGCTGTTGCTAACATTGCTGTTTTCATTACAGCTTAAGAAATCTCTTAGGCCTTATCCTTTTCTGACAGTTTCAGGAATTAAAAACAAAATTCTAAAAATACTTATTTGTGCTGCAAATAATAATTTAAATCTCATTTGATACTGACCTATTCCATCCTGTGACATGACATTTATCTTAATTTACATAATCTCATGGATGTAACAGTAAAACTGTTCAGCTCACAGATGAAGACTAAGCTGTAATGCAAGCAGAACTTTCACAAATGCTTGTAAGTCATTAAAGAATTTTATAACACTGTAAAATAATGTCTAATTTGTTAACATTAGTAAATGCATTGGTAACACTTTATAATAACTGCACTCATTAGTAAATAGTCAGTTCATGCTTTATAAAGCCTTGTCCCAATATTAATAGTCAGTAGTAAGCAGCTTATAAATACAGCTATAAATAGCTTGTTCTTGGTTTATAAGCACATTTATTAAAAAGGAGAGTAAAGGGTCAGTTATCTTCCTATGAAAAATAAAAAAATAAAAATAAAAAAACAACAACACAGATTGATACAGAACTCAGAAATTTTATTGTGGATTTATGATAAACTCAGCCTGTAAATGAATCATACTCCTCCAAGAAGACACAAGTAGTTCACACCAAACTTTTTCAACATGATGCCAATATACTGAAGATGTTAAATTGTGAATGGGTTAAGGATACCTTAAATGGTGTGGCCAAAGTAACATAAAAAAATACAATAGTTATTTTACTATATCTTTAACATTCTTCATTCCAACTCTTCATAATTTTTTATATACGTAGAAGTCATCATTTGAAAGAAGCACAGCAAGTTTCATAGCTTTATCATTTTCAAGAGCCAGCTTAAAATTAAAACTATCATAACATATAAATCAAGCTTGCAATTCTTAGTACCAATAATGGCCACCAGATGGCGATATATGATTACTTTTAAATAATTATTGTAGAAACAAGTATGATTTAAATCATTTATAGAAATCTTTCAAAGAAAAATAATATGTATTTTACTGATAAAATGACCCTCACTTAATTAGAATAATATGCTGAAGTATTGTGAAATACTGTGTATTAAGAATAATTCTTTATAGGCTTTATGGACAGATAAGTTTGGAGTGACTCTTGAAGGATCAGCACCACATCCTCTTTTACCACTGTTTAAAGAATTTATCTTACAGAACAGGTGCGAATTAGTTTTGGATAGCTTGAATGGTTTTGTCATGGTGATTTTTTGAAATAACAGTAAAAAAGGAACCAGTAAATGTCTTTTATTTTTTTAAGTGCAGCTTCTAAACACTTCAACAAAATGTACACATAGAAGACAAGTCATTCTGAGGAAATATGCATAGTTTCATGACTATACAACACTATATGGATGATAGAAAATTAAAAAAACTACCATACATCTGATGTCACTCTGTCCCTCTGGGTAATGTGTGTGTGTGTGTGTGTGTGTTTGTGTGTTAAGTGTGTGTGTGTTAAGTGTGTGTGCTGAGTTTGTGTGAATGTGTGGGAGAGGGGATGGGCTTGGTGTCAGAGAGAGAGAGAGAGAGAGAGAGAGAGGGAGGGAGACTTAATCATCTCTTTAATCACCAGCAGAAAAAAAAGCAATTTTGTGTTGTTGTTGTTTTTTCATCATTACAGCTTAAGAAATATCTTAGGCCTCAACATCAACTGTTGCTAGCCTACTCCCAAAATTAATAGTCATTAGTAAGCATTTTATAAATACAGCTATAATTAAATTGTTCATGGTTTATATGCATATTTATTTTGAGGAGATTAAAGGCTGTAATCTTCCTAAAAAAAACAAAAAAAAAAACAAACAAACACAGAACTCAGAAACATTTATTTCAAGATGCAATAAAAGAAAACTGTACACTATATATATATATATATATATATATATATATATATATATATATATATATATATATATATACAATTGCATAAGTTTATATTTATTTTTTTTTATCAAGTGTACAGCTAATAATAATAATAATAATGCATTTTATTTAAGGCGCCTTTCAAACCACTCAAGGTCACCGTACAACAAGTAACAACAGTAACAATATTAAAACAAAAAATAACAGCAAATAACAATGTCAGTAAAAAAACACAATAATATTAGAATAGCACAACATATTGTGGAATACTATATTAAGACTTTATATATAGGCTTTATGAACAGATAGGTTTTGAGAGATTCTTGAAGTACTAGCATCACCTCCTCTTGTACGACGGTTTGAGGAATATATTTTCCAGATAGTACCGCCGCTCCCTATATGCAGAATACGCAGTCTTCGTAGGGCACCAACTCCCAGAGGGGGCACCATCCCAGTAGCTAAAAAAAAAATAAAACATGCGCCATTCTCCCATCCGCGCTCGCGACCGCTCGGACATTTGCGGATGAATGTTCGTAATTGATGGATGGACATCTATGCCCGGGTAAAAGATATCAGCAATCCGGCACAGAGAAAAGAAAAATAAAGTAAAAAACAAAACAAAAACAGGCATAAAGTTGGCTTGACATTGGACATTCGAGAGTCTCAAATTTAGGGACCGTCTCTAAAGTTTCATGTAATATTGTTATACACTTTTCTAACGTCAGTAGCATTTGAAGAGAATGACTTACAGTCATAAAAACAACTGTAATTGTTCATCTAGGTGACAGCTATAATGCACCATTAAATTGAATGTTTGATATTTATTAAAACAAACTGTAAGTCATATGTAAATTATGCTACTTTTTCACATGGGCTCAAAAGCAAATTTGAAGCTCAATAGCATTTGAGGAGAAAGACTTGCAGTCATAAACCAATTGTAATGTGTTCATTTAGGTGTCAGCTACGATGCACAACTTATACATTTTTTATATATATTAAAATAAAGTGTTACTAAAGTTATATATATTGTTCTGTGTATGTGATTTCAAAGTCTAGACGGGTCGGATTAACCCTTTAACTGCCATATCCCTTAAAATTTGATTGCAAGAGGGTTACTGTAAATGCTTATGCCCGCTGGGCACAGTTTTCCCGATGCCACCGGGGTGGTGTTGCACTGACGGCTTGAGCCCGCCATCGCTGCTTGCAGCTATATTTATTATTATTCTTCTTCTTCTTCTCCCGAATGAATCGCATTTTTGAGGGCTTTAACATGCTCAAAAAGTCATGAAACTTTGCACACGCGTCAAACCTGGTGAAAATTTTCGTGTGATATAGGATTCAGAAGAGGGTGTGGCAAAATGGCTCGACAGCGCCACCTATACCAAGAAAATCAACAGCCTTCCAGCTATGTTTCACGTACATGCACGAAAATTGGCACACATATGTAACACACCAATACCTACAAAAAAGACTCTTGGAGTGAAATTCTAAACCCAACAGGAAGTCGGTTATTTTTAATATTATGAGCAAATTTTGTGTAATTTTGGTCATTTCCATGTGTTGTATTTTAACGAACTCCTCCTAGAGAGTTCTTCAAATCATCACCAAATTTGGTATGCCTAATCTAAAGGCCTTTGCGATGTTAAATTGCGAAGATCTTGAGTTTTCGTTGAAGGGCGTGTCCGTGGCGGCCTGGCGAATTTCGATGATTCGCCATGAAAAATGAAGTTGCTATAACTCAGACATACAATGACCAATTTGCCCCAAACTTCACATGTTTGATGAGACTCCGAAGCTGAACAGATTGACATGCCCATATTCAGTTATATTCATAGCGCCACCTATTGGCAACAGGAAGTGACATATTTTACGCTGCGACGAACTACTCCTAGAAATTTTATGACATCAATGTCTTTTTTGTGGTCAGTCTAATCTAAAGGCCTGTGCGATGTTCAGTTGTGAAGATCTTGAGTTTTCGTTAAATGGCTTGTTCATGGCGCCGCGACGAAGTTCGATGTCTCGCCATGAGAATAAAAGATGTTATAACTCAGGCATAAAATGTCCGATCTTCCCCAAACTTCACATGTGTGATAAGAGTCCTGGCCTGAACAGATCTTCAGGCCAATATTCCACCGGGTGTGGCAGAATGGCTCTATAGCGCCACCTATACACTTTCAACGGAGTGCGCCTCGAGCTATGTTTCACGTACATGTACAAAAATTGGTACACACATGTAACACTCCAATACCTACAAAAAAGTCTCTTGGTACGAAATCCGGATCCCAACAGGAAGTCGGTTATTTTGAATTTTCCCTTCAAAATTGCTGTTGTTTTTGCCATTTTCAGGGGTTGTACTTTAACGAACTCCTCCTAGAGATTTATTCAGATCAACACCAAACTTGGTCAGTGTAATCTAAAGCCATTTGCGATGTTAAATTGCGAAGGACTTGAGGTTTCGTTAAAGGGCGTGTCCATGGCGGCCTGACAAATTTCGATGTTTCGCCATAAAAAGGAAGTTGCTGTAACTCAGACATACAATGTCCAATCTGCCCCAAACTACACATGTTGGATAAGACTCTTGACCTGAACAAATCTACATGCCAATATTCAGTTATAGTCATAGCGCCACCTATTGGCAACAGGAAGTGACATATTTTACACTGCGACAAACTATTTCCAGAAATGGTTATGACATCAATGTCTTTTTTGTGGTCAGTCTAATCTAAAGACCTGTGTGATGTTTAGTTGTGAAGATCTTGAGATTATGTTAAAAGGCGTGTCCATGGCGCCGCGACGAAATTCGATGTCTCGCCATGGGAATAAAATATGTTATAACTCAGGCATAAAATGTCCGATCTTCCCCAAACTTTAAATGTGTGATAAGGGTCCTGGCCTGAACAGACATGAAGGCAAATATTCCATTGGGTGTGGCAAAATGGCTCGATAGCGCCACCTATACACTTTCAACGGAGTGCATATGCACTTTCAATGGAGTGCGCCTCGAGCTATGTTTCACGTACATGTACAAAAATCGGTACACACATGTAACACACCAATACCTACAAAAAAGTCTCTTGGTACGAAATCCGAATCCCAACAGGAAGTCGGTTATTTAGAATTTTCTCTGCAAAATTGGCATAGTTTTTGCCATTTTCAGGGGTTGTACTTTAACGAACTCCTCCTAGAGATTTATTCAGATAAACACCAAACTTGGTCAGTGTAATCTTAAGCCCTTTGCGATGTTTAATTGCGAAGATCTTGAGGTTTCGTTAAAGGGCGTGTCCATGGCGGCCTGACAAATTTCGATGTTTCGCCATGAAAAAGGAAGCTGCTGTAACTCAGACATACAATGTCCAATCTGCCTCAAACTTCACATGTTAGATAAGACTTCTGCCCTTAACAGAGCTACATGCCCATATTCAGTTATAGTCATAGCGCCACCTGCTGGCAGCAGGAAGTGTCAATGTTTTACACTGCAAATAACTACTCCAAGAAATTTTATGACATCCAAATTTTATTTTGGTCAGTCTAATCTAAAGTTCTTTGCAATGTTAAATTGTGGAGATCTTGAGATTTTGTTAAAGGGTGTGTCCATGGCGCCATGACAAAATTTGATGTCTCGCCATCGGAAGAGAAGTTATTGTAACTCAAGCATAAAATGTTCAATCTTCCGCAAACTTCACATGTTTGATAAGAGTCCTGGCCTGAACACATCTGAAGGCCAATATTCCATTATAATGATAGCGCCACCTGCTGGCAACGGTAAGATTGGCACATATATGGGATATACTTTGATATATTCCACTTATATTCAGGACATTAAATGCATATTTCTCAACGTTCACCTTTTTACTAAAGCCACACGATGGCGGTGCGCCCGGGTGCGAGGGCCCGTTCATCGCTGCTTGCAGCTTTAATTAGGGCCCGAGCACCGAGGTGCGAGGACCCTCTTGTATCTGCTTTGTTTTTAGGGCTCAAGCCCGAAGGGGCGAAGAGCCCTATTGTTCTTCTAAGGATTATTCTTATTATTATTTTTTTTATTTTTTATTAAACCTTCCGGGGGTTTTTGGGGGCCTTAACATGCTCAAAAACTCTTGAAAATTGGCACACACATTGGAATCTGCGGCCATCAGGACGCCGCAGAGGCTGGGACCCGGGCGTGGCACAGGGGCTCTACAGCGCCCCCTGGAACACAGTCAGAAATCTTGAACCATAGCTCACACACACTTGCATATATTTATATGAAACTCAGTACACTTGTAGATCTCATTGAGCTGAACAACTTTCGCGCTTTATGTCATAGGCTCCGCCCAACAGGAAGTCAGCTATTCAGGGCTGTTTAAAAAAAGCATGCTCTGGAATTTGAAATACTCCTCTGAGGTTTTCAACCCGTTCGCCACGAAACTCGGTGAACATGATCTCAAGACATTGTGGATGAAAAATTGCGAGGGGATTTTTGATATCTCGAACGGTTTGCCCGTGGCGAGGTGTGGAACTTATGGCGAGAAATGAGGAACAGGAAATGTCTAATAACATCCACATACATTTCCTGAATTTGATCAAACTTCATGGGTTTGTTCGTTGTATGATACTGATTGTATATATGTGACTATTAAGAGTCAACGTTATAGCGCCACCAACTGGCAGCAGGAAGTGTGTCATTTTCCAAATGCTTTGAATTCAGCATCTTATTTTTACTCGATTTACTTAAAACTTCATCAGAATAATGACAAAACACGGCCGATGTAAATCTGTTGTGGGGATATTGATATCTGATATAGTGTTGCCATGGCAACGTGTCAAACTTGAATGTTCTGTTATGGTGAGTTTGAGGCAGACAACAACCTCAGATTTACATGAAACTCAAAACACATATCAGTATTAGTGATAGCTAGACAATGGCAAAAGCTTTTAAAAGGGCATGAAGGAGGCACTCTATAGCGCCACCATTTGTCAAAAGTGGGGGGGTTAGTTTTAGCTACAGACACCAAACTTGGTACATAAATTGTTCTTATCAAGACGGACAACTTTCTAATTCACAGTCATCAGCTACGATCAACAGGAAGTCAGCTATTTTGATTTGAATGTGGATTTTTTTTTTACATTTAGCTGTGAATTAATGCATACTGCTCAGAGGAGAGCAACACTATACACACCAAACTTTGTCTACATGATGCCAAAACATTTTAAACAACTTAAATTGCCAATGGATTTTGGATAGCTTGAACGGTTTTGTCTTGGTGATTTTTTTAAATGACAGTAAAAATGGAATTATTAATTTTCCTGCATTTTTAAATTCCAAACACTTCAAAACCTTTTTTCATACAGAAAAAAAGTCATTCTGAGTAAATATGGATAGTTTCACAACTTTACAACACTGTATGGATAACAGAAAATTAAAAAACTGTCAGACATCTCATATCACTCTGTCCCTCTGTTTGAGTATATGTGCTTCAGACTTCCATTGTCTGAGAGAAATTGCGCCCCTACAGGTGCAATTACCGGAGATTTAGTTTCTCTTTTAAATCGGTTAAAATACAAATAAATACTTAGATTTAATTCACACTGACAAGCTAAACCAACATATCTGATTATTACCGGGTCAGGGCTCATTAATAATTGATGTATGGTCAGTGATACGTGAGAAACACGAGAGATGAATCACTGCTCTGAGCACCAGCGTGTGGAATGATGAGCTCAGAAAAAACGAGTTTATTCTTGTTTTATAGCTTTTACAAATAAAATATTGCAGCGATATTACACAATTCACCAATTAAAACACACCAAGAGCTAAATTCAGATGTTTTTGAACTGTTTGTGTAAAAATTAAATATTTGCGGCTGCCTATCTGAAATCACCGCTCCGATCAGCGCATAGTGTTACGAGCTGAAAACAAACGAATTTATTCTTGTTTAAGAGCTTTTTTAAATAAAATATTGCCACCAATGCACACAATACACCGATTATAACACAACAAGAGCTAAATGCAGGTGTTTGTGACCCGTTTAAGTGTGCAAGACTATTTGAAAGCGCGACTGGCAGAATAACATTTCTCTCGAGCTGCAGGTTTCTGCCTTTCGTCGTAAGAACGAACACATCACGGACAAGATTATTTCAAAATACATAATAGCTTGGCGAATATAAACGAAAACAGCCACGTGAACATAAACTGGATCTACTGGATTTGAATATTAAAGTGACCACATTTACCACTTGCTTCTGTCTTCAATTTTAATCTATATAAAAAAGGAAACTCATTCGACTTGGCTGCTTTTTTAATGTGTGCGTATTTATTTATTTACCTTTTTATACATTTTGTATAATTTCATAGTTTGTGTATTACAATTATAAAAACAAAAATAAATTTAGCCACTCACATATAAATAGCTTAGGCCTTATCCTTTTTCTGACAGTTTTAGGGATTTTTAAAAATCCTAAAAATAACCTTATTTGTGCTGCAAATAATAATTTCAAACTCATTTGATACTGACCTATGACATCCTGTGACATTATATTTATTTTAATTTACATAATCTCATGGATGTAACAGTAAATCTGTTCAGCTCACAGATCAATACTAAGCTGTAATGCAAGCAGAACTTTCACAAATGCTTATGAGTCATTTAAGGATTTGATAACTGTAAAATAATGTCTAATTTGTTAACATTAGCAAATGCATTGATAACATTTTATAATAACTGCACTCATTAGTAAATAGTCAGTTCATGCTTTATAAAGCCTTGTCCCAATGTTAATAGTCATTAGTAAGCAGTTTATAAATACAGCTATAAATAGCTTGTCCTTGGTTTATAAGCACATTTATTAAAAAGGAGAGTAAAGGGTCAGTTATCTTCCTATGAAAAATAAAAGATAAAAATAAACAAACAACACAGATTGATACAGAAATCAGAAATTTTATTGTGGATTTATGAAAAAATCAGCCTGTAAATGAATTCATACTCCTCCTCATACTACTCCATACTCCTTTTTCAACATGATGCCAATATACTGAAATTGTGAATGGGTTTAGGATAGCTTAAATGGTGTTGCCATAGAGATTTATTAAAGTAACATAAAAAATACAATAGTTATTTTTACTATATCTTTAAACATTTTCATTCTAACTCTTCATAATTTTTTATATAAGTAGAAGTCCTCATTTGAAGGAAGCACAGTAAGTTTCATAGCTTTATCACTTTCAAGAGCCAGCATAAAATTAAAACTATCATAACTTATAAATCAAGCTTGCAATTCTTAGTACCAATAATGGCCACCAGAGGGAGCTATAGGATTACTTTTAAATAATTATTGTAGAAACGAGTATAATTTAAATCATTTATAGAAATCTTTCAAAAAAATAATATGAATTTTATGTATTTTACTGATAAAATGACCCTCACTTAATTAGAATAACAAGCTGAAATATTGTGAACTGTATATTAAGAATAATTCTTTATAGGCTTTATGGACAGATACGTTTTGAGTGACTCTTGAAGGTTCAGCACCACATCCTCTTTTACCACTGTTTAAAGAATTAATCTTACACAACAGGTGTGAATGAATTTTGGATAGCTTGAATGGTTTTGTCGTGGTGATTTTTTGAAATAACAGTAAAAAAGTAACCAGTAAATGTCTTTTTATTTTTTTAAAGTGCAGCTTCTAAACACTTAAAAAAAAATGTACACATAGAAGACAAGTTATTCTGAGGAAATATGCATAGTTTCATGACTATACAACACTATATGGATGATAGAAAATTAAAAAACTATCATACATCTGATGTCACTCAGTCCCACTGTCACTGTGGGTAATGTGTGTGTGTGTGTGTGTGTGTGTGTGTGTGTTGTCAGTTCTTCTTGACCTGCTTTTTTCTTCTTCTTTTCTGACCTCATGACCCAGTCAGCATTTTTTGTACAATGGTCAAGTCTTAACTTATCAATTTCTGTATTGCATTTGTGTTTGATATTTCTCATGGGTATTTCATAATTTTCGACCTTACAGTTTGAGTTAAAACTCTATTTTAGCGCATTTCATCTGTAAAAGAAAACATGCCTAATAATTCTGCACACATGAATATAAGGGCCCTATTTAAACGATCTGAAACGCAAGTGTCAAAGCGCGAAGCGCAAGTAACTTTGTGGGCGGGTCTCGGCGCTGTTGCTATTTTCCCGGCGGGATAAATGGCTCTTGCGCCCGGCGCAAATCTAAAATGGGTTGGTCTGAAGTAGCTTCATTATTCATAGGTGTGGTTTGGGCGTAACGTGAAATAAACCAATCAGAGCGTCATCCAACATTCCCTTTAAAAGCAGGTGCGCAAGTTCCATTATGGATTGCTATTATTATGGCGTATTTACCAGGCGCACGCCAGGAGCGGTTCACAGCCCAGGAGACTGATGTTCTTGTAAGAGCAGTGAAAGACAGAGAAGTTGTGTTGTATGGGGATGGGAGAAACCCACCCAAAATAGCGTCATGATTTCCGTCATCTCATGTGTTAATATTTTTTTAGTGTAACAATTTATGATTTGCAAAAATAACTGTTGCATCTGTGTAGATTACATGAGCAAAGTGTATGCGCGTTGTGCACGCTATACATTATGGTCAAGCATGCGCCCTTAAAATAGCATAATGAACAACGCGTTTGACTTTAGACTAGGTTTTTTCTGGTCAGTGGCGCAATTGTTTAATGGAACAGAAAAATAGCACCAGGGATTGTTTGCGCCGGAACAAGCCTCCTTTTTTGCGCTGAACCGCCCAGGGAGCGCAAGTTCATTCACTAGTTTAGCGACGTGCTTCTGTGGAGGGAAAAGCGCGCTTTGCGCAGGTGCAAAATAGGAATGACACATGCGTCGGTGTACAAAGTCAATTGCGCTGGGTGCAAGATAGGACCCAAGGAGTTTTTCTCTTCCAGCTTTCCTGGACTATTGTATAGCACTCATAAATGATTAAATAAAAAATAATGGTAGTTATTAAGATTGATATGGTTTGGAATTGGTAAAATGTACTTGGAAAAAAATCACAATAAAACAATGTTTTCATGTTTAAGTTTGGAATATTAACTGACATGAATGAATGCTATATAAATATTGTTCATGTTAACATAATGTTTATAAATAAAATCTTATTGTACAGTGTTACTAAAGTTATATATATATATATATATATATATATATATATATATATATATATATATATATATATATATATATATATATATTGTTCTGTGAATGTGATTTTAAAGTCTAGATGATTCGGATTAACCCTTTAACTGCCGTATCCTTTAAAACCTCACTGCCAGAGGGATATTGTGAATGCATGTGCCCGCTGGGCACAGTTTACCTGATGCCACGGGGGGGTTATGGCATTGGTGGCTTGAGCCCGCCATCGCTGCTTGCAGCTATATTTAGGGCCCGAGCACCGAGGTGCGAGGACCCTCTTGTATCTGCTTTGTTTTTTATTATTATTATTCTTCTTCTTCTTCTTCTTCTTCTTCTCCCGAATGAATCGCATTTTTGAGGGCTTTAACATGCTCAAAAAGTCATGAAACTTTGCACACTCGTCAAACCTGGTGAAAATTTTCGTCTGATATAGGATTCAGAAGAGGGTGTGGCAAAATGGCTCGACAGCGCCACCTATACCAAGAAAATCAACAGCCTTCCAGCTATGTTTCACGTACATGCACGAAAATTGGCACACATATGTAACACACCAATACCTACAAAAAAGACTCTTGGAGCGAAATTCTAAACCCAACAGGAAGTCGGTTATTTTTAATATTATGAGCATATTTTGTGTAATTTTGGTCATTTCCATGTGTTGTATTTTAACGAACTCCTCCTAGAGAGTTCTTCAAATCAACACCAAATTTGGTATGCCTAATCTAAAGGCCTTTGCGATGTTAAATTGCGAAGATCCTGACTTTTTGTTGAAGGGCGTGTCCGTGGCGGCCTGGCGAATTTCGATGATTCGCCATGAAAAATGAAGTTGCTATAACTCACACATACAATGAACAATCTGCCCCAAACTTCACATGTTTGATGAGACTCCGAACCTGAACAGATTGACATGCCCATATTCAGTTATAGTCATAGCGCCACCTATTGGCAACAGGAAGTGACATATTTTACGCTGCGACGAACTACTCCTAGAAATTTTATGACATCAATGTCTTTTTTGTGGTCAGTCTAATCTAAAGGCCTGTGCAATGTTCAGTTGTGAAGATCTTGAGTTTTCGTTAAAAGGCTTGTTCATGGCGCCGCGACGAAGTTCGATGTCTCGCCATGCGAATAAAAGATGTTATAACTCAGGCATAAGATGTCCGATCTTCCCCAAACTTCACATGTGTGATAAGAGTCCTGGCCTGAACAGATCTTCAGGCCAATATTCCACCGGGTGTGGCAGAATGGCTCTATAGCGCCACCTATACACTTTCAACGGAGTGCGCCTCGAGCTATGTTTCACGTACATGTACAAAAATTGGTACACACATGTAACACTCCAATACCTACAAAAAAGTCTCTTGGTACGAAATCCGGATCCCAACAGGAAGTCGGTTATTTTGAATTTTCCCTTCAAAATTGCTGTTGTTTTTGCCATTTTCAGGGGTTGTACTTTAACGAACTCCTCCTAGAGATTTATTCAGATCAATACCAAACTTGGTCAGTGTAATCTAAAGCCCTTTGCAATAATAAATTGCGAAGGACTTGAGGTTTCGTTAAAGGGCGGGTCCATGGCGGCCTGGCAAATTTCGATGTTTCGCCATGAAAAAGGAAGTTGCTGTAACTCAGACATACAATGTCCAATCTGCCCCAAACTTCAAATGTTGGATAAGACTCTTGACCTGAACAGATCTACATGCCAATATTCAGTTATAGTCATAGCGCCACCTATTGGCAACAGGAAGTTAAATATTTTACACTGCGACAAACTACTCCTTAGAAATGTTATGACATCAATGTCTTTTTTGTGGTCAGTCTAATCTAAAGACCTGTGTGATGTTTAGTTGTGAAGATCTTGAATTTTTGTTAAAAGGCGTGTCCATGGCGCCGTGATGAAGTTCAATGTCTCGCCACGGGAATAAAAGATGTTATAACTCAGGCATAAAATGTCCGTTCTTGCCCAAACTTCACATGTGTGATAAGGGTCCTGGCCTAAACAGATCTGAAGGCCAATATTCCATAGAGTGTGGCAAAATGGCTCGATAGCGCCACCTATACACTTTCAACGGAGTGCGTATACACTTTAAACGGAGTGCGCCTCGAGCTATGTTTCACGTACATGTACAAAAATTGGTACACACATGTAACACTCCAATACCTACAAAAAAGTCTCTTGGTACGAAATCCGGATCCCAACAGGAAGTCGGTTATTTTGAATTTTCCCTGCAAAATTGGTGCTGTTTTTGCCATTTTCAGGGGTTGTACTTTAACGAACTCCTCCTAGAGATTTATTCAGATCAACACCAAACTTGGTCAGTGTAATCTAAAGCCATTTGCGATGTTAAATTGCGAAGGACTTGAGGTTTCGTTAAAGGGCGTGTCCATGGCGGCCTGACAAATTTCGATGTTTCGCCATAAAAAGGAAGTTGCTGTAACTCAGACATACAATGTCCAATCTGCCCCAAACTTCACATGTTGGATAAGACTCTTGACCTGAACAAATCTACATGCCAATATTCAGTTATAGTCATAGCGCCACCTATTGGCAACAGGAAGTGACATATTTTACACTGCGACAAACTATTTCCAGAAATGTTATGACATCAATGTCTTTTTTGTGGTCAGTCTAATCTAAAGACCTGTGTGATGTTTAGTTGTGAAGATCTTGAGATTATGTTAAAAGGCGTGTCCATGGCGCCGCGACGAAATTCGATGTCTCGCCATGGGAATAAAATATGTTATAACTCAGGCATAAAATGTCCGATCTTCCCCAAACTTTAAATGTGTGATAAGGGTCCTGGCCTGAACAGACATGCAGGCAAATATTCCATTGGGTGTGGCAAAATGGCTCGATAGCGCCACCTATACACTTTCAACGGAGTGCATATGCACTTTCACTGGAGTGCGCCTCGAGCTATGTTTCACGTACATGTACAAAAATCGGTACACACATGTAACACACCAATACCTACAAAAAAGTCTCTTGGTACGAAATCCGAATCCCAACAGGAAGTCGGTTATTTAGAATTTTCTCTGCAAAATTGGCATAGTTTTTGCCATTTTCAGGGGTTGTACTTTAACGAACTCCTCCTAGAGATTTATTCAGATAAACACCAAACTTGGTCAGTGTAATCTTAAGCCCTTTGCGATGTTTAATTGCGAAGATCTTGAGGTTTCGTTAAAGGGCGTGTCCATGGCGGCCTGACAAATTTCGATGTTTCGCCATGAAAAAGGAAGCTGCTGTAACTCAGACATACAATGTCCAATCTGCCTCAAACTTCACATGTTAGATAAGACTTCTGCCCTTAACAGATCTACATGCCCATATTCAGTCATAGTCATAGCGCCACCTGCTGGCAGCAAGAAGTGTCAATGTTTTACACTGCAAATAACTACTCCAAGAAATTTTATGACATCCAAATTTTATTTTGGTCAGTCTAATCTAAAGTTCTTTGCAATGTTAAATTGTGGAGATCTTGAGATTTTGTTAAAGGGTGTGTCCATGGCGCCATGACAAAATTTGATGTCTCGCCATCGGAAGAGAAGTTGTTGTAACTCAGGCATTAAATGTTCAATCTTCCCTAAACTTCACGTTCGATAAGAGTCCTGGCCTGAACACATCTGAAGGCCAATATTCCATTATAATGACAGCGCCACCTGCTTACAAAAGGAAAATTGGCAGATATATGGAATAAACTTTGACATATTCCACTTATATTTCTGAGTTTAAATGCATATTTCTCACCGTTCACATACCTACTAAAGCCACTTACTGCCGGTGAGCCCGGGTGCGAGGGCCCGTTCATCGCTGCTTGCAGCTTTAATTAGGGCCCGAGCACCGATGGTGTGAGGACCCTCTTGGAATTGCTCCGTTTATTTTTATTATTATTATTATTATTATTATTATTATTATTATTATTATTCTTCTCCAAAATGAATCGCATTTTTGAGGGCCTAAACATGCTCGAAAAGTCATGAAACTTTGCACACACCTCAGAACTGGCGAAAATTTACGTCTGATATGGGTTTCAGAAGTGGGTGTGGCAAAATGGCTCAACAGCGCCACCTATACACGTTCAACGGTGTGCGCCTCGAGCTACGTTTCATGTACATGTATGAAAATCGGTATACACATGTAACTCTCCAATACCTACAAAAAAGTCTCTTGGAGCAAAATCCGAAACCCAACAGGAAGTCGGTTATTACTAATATTATGAGCAAATTTTGTGTCATTTTTGTCATTTCCATGCGTTGTATTTTAACGAACTCCTCCTAGAGATTCATTCAGATCAACACCAAATTTGGTATGCCTAATCTGAAGGCCTTTGCGATGTTAAATTGCGAAGCTTTTGAGTTTTCGTTAATGGGTGTGTCCGTGGCGGCCTGGCGAATTTCGATGATTCGCCATGAAACAGGAAGTTGCTATAACTCAGACATACAATGACCAATCTGCCCCACACTTCACATGTTTGATGAGTCTCCTAACATGAACAGATTGACATGCCCATATTCAGTTATAGTCATAGCGCCACCTATTGGCAACAGGAAGTGACATATTTTACACTGCGATGAACTACTCCTAAAAATTTTATGACATCAATTTTTTTTTGTGGTCAGTCTAATCTAAAGGCCTGTGCGATGTTAAATTGTGAAGATCTTGAGTTTTCGTTAAAAGGCGTGTCCATGGCGCCGTCACGAAGTTCGATGTCTCGCCTTGGGAATAAAAGATGTTATAACTCAGGCATAAAATGTCTGATCTTCCCCAAACTTCACATGTGTGATAAGAGTCCTGGCCTGAACACATCTGAAGGCCAAAATTCCATCAGTAGTGGCAAAATGGCTCGATAGCGCCACCTATACACTTTCAACAGAGTGCGCCTCGAGCTATGTTTCACGTACATGTACAAAAATCGGTATACACATGTAACACACCAATACCTACAAAAAAGTCTCTTGGTACGAAATCCGAATCCCAACAGGAAGTCGGTTATTTAGAATTTTCTCTGCAAAATTGGCGCTGTTTTTGCCATTTTCAGGGGTTGTACTTTAACGAACTCCTCCTAGAGATTTATTCAGATCAACACCAAACCTGGTCAGTGTAATCTTAAGCCCTTTGCGATGTTAAATTGCGAAGATCTTTAGATTTCGTTAAAGGGCGTGTCCATGGTGGCCTGACAAATTTCGATGTTTCGCCATGAAAAAGGAAGTTGCTTTAACTCAGACATACAATGTCCAATCTGCCCCAAACTTCACATGTTAGATAAAACGTCTGCCCTTGACAGATCTACATGCCCACATTCAGTTATAGTCATAGCGCCACCTATTGGCAACAGGAAGTGACATGTTTTACGCTGCGAAAAACTACTCCTATAATTTTTTTGAGATTAACATATATTTTGTGGTCAATCTAATCTAAAGGCCTGTGCAATGTTAACTTTTGGAGATCTTGAGTTTTTGTTAAAGGGCGTTTCCATGGCGCCATGACAAAATTTGATGTCTTGCCACAGCAAGAGAAGTTGTTGTAACTCAAGCATAAAATGTTCAATCTTCCCCAAACTTCAAATGTTTGATAAGAGTCCTGGCCTGAACACATCTGAAGGCCAATATTCCATTATAATGATAGCGCCACCTGCTGGCAACGGTAAGATTGGCACATATGTGGGATATACTTTGATATATTCCACTTATATTAAGGACATTAAATGCATATTTCTCAACGTTCACCTTTTTACTAAAGCAACACGATGGCGGTGAGCCCGGGTGCGAGGGCCCGTTCATCGCTGCTTGCAGCTTTAATTAGGGCTCAAGCCTGGAGGGCGAGAGCCCTATTGTTTTCCTTAGGATTATTTTTTTTTTTTTTTTTTTTTATTCTTCTAATTTTTTTCCAAGGTTTCGGGGGCTTTTGGGGTCCTTAACATACTCAAAAACTCTTGAAAATTGGCACACACCTTGGAACCTGCGGCCATTAGGGCCGGGCAGAGTCTGATACACGGGCGTGGCACAGGGGCTCTACAGCGCCCCCTGTAGTACTGAGGGCCATATATCATGCATACTTGCACGTATACATATGAAACTTGGTACATATATATAACTCATCAAACCAAACAACTTTCACACTGCATGTCATAAGCTCCGCCCAACAGGAAGTTGGCTATTTAGGGTTTTATGAAAAACACATGCTCTGGAATTTGATATACTCCTCTGAGGAACTCCACCCGTTCACCACAAAACTCGGTGAACACGATCTCAAGACATTGGGGATGCTAAATTGCGAAGAGATTTTTGATATCTCGAACGGTTTGCCTGTGGCGAGGCGTTGAAATTATGGCGAGAAATGAGAAACAGGAAATGTCTAATAACATCCACATACATTTCCTGAATTTGATCAAACTTAATTTGTTTGTTCGTTGTATGATACCGATCGTATATATGTGACTATTAGGAGTCAAAGTTATAGCGCCACCAACTGGCAGCAGGAAGTGAATCATTTTCAAAACTCTTTGAATTCAGCATCTTATTTTTACTCGATTTGCTTCAAACTTCATCAGAATAATGACAAAACACGGCCGAAGAAAATCTGTTGTGGGGATATTGATATCTAATATAGTGTTGCCATGGCAACGTGTCAAACTTGAATGTTCTGTTCTGATGATTTTTAGGCAGACAACAAGCTCAGATTTACATGAAACTCGAAACAGATATCAGTATTAAAGATAGCTAAACCATGGCAAAAGCTTTGAAAAGGGCGTGGAAGAGGCACTCTATAGCGCCACCTTTTGTCAAAAGTGGGGGGGTTAGTTTTAGCTACAGACACCAAACTTGGTACATAAATTGTTCTTTTCAATACGGACAACTTTCTAATTCACAGTCATCAGCTACGACCAACAGGAAATCGGCTATTTTGATTTGAATGTGTATTTTTGAGATTTTACAGTTGTAAAATTAATGAATACTCCTCACAGGGGAAGTACACTATACACACAAAACTTTGTCTACATGAAGAAAAAACATCGAGGAACTTAAATTGCGAACAGATTTTGGTTAGCTTGAACGGTTTTGTCGTGGTGATTTTTTGAAATGACAGTAAAAAGTGAAACATTAATCGTCTTCTATTTTTAAATTGCAGCTTCCAAACCTTTAAAAAACATTTTTCATTTAGAAAACCAGTGATTCTGAGGAAATATGCATAGTTTCATGACTTTACAGCGCTGTATGATTAAAAGAAAATTAAAAAACTGTCAGACATCTGATCTCACTCTGTCACTCTGTTTGAGGAATGTATGAGTGCTGACTGTGTGTGTGTGTGAGTGTGAGTGGGGGAGGGGTGTGAGCTGAGTGGCAGACAGACAGAGAGAGAGAGAGAGAGAGAGAGAGAGAGAGACTTAAACATCTCTTTAATCACCAGAAAAAAAAAACTGTTTTTTAAATTGTTATTTTTTTGTTGTTGTTGCTAATTGTGCTGTTTTCATTACAGCTTAAGAAATATCTTAGGCCTTATCCTTTTCTGACAGTTTCAGGGATTAAAAAAATCCTAAAAAACCTTATTTGTGCTGCAAATAATAATTTCAAACTCATTTGATACTGACCTCTGACACCCTGTGACATGACATTTATTTGAATTTACATAATCTCAAGGATGTAACAGTAAAACTGTTCAGCTCACAGATGAAGACTAAGCTGTAATGCAAGCAGAACTATTTCACAAATGCTTATAGGTTAATGAAATCATAACAAAACACTTTTAAATTATTTAAGGATTTGGTAACACTTTAAAATAATGTCTCAATTGTTAACATTAGTAAATGCATTGGTAACACTTCATAATAGCTGCAATTCTTAGCTAAGCATTAGTAAATAGTCAGTTCATGCTTTATATAGCCTTCTCCCAAAATTAATATTTTAGTAAGCATTTTATAAATACAGCTATAATTTAATTGTTCATGGTTTATATGCACATTTATTTTGAGGAGATTAAAGGCTGTAATCTTCCTAAAAAAATGTAAAATAAAAAATAAAATAAATAAAATAAACAAACACAGAACTCATAAATATTTATTTCAAGATGCAATAAAAGAAAACTGTATACTTGAATTTTTTATATATATATATATATATATATATATATATATATACACACACACACACACACACAATTGCATAAGTTTATATTGAACATTTTTTATCAAGTGTACAGCTAATAATAGTAATAATAATAATGCATTTTATTTAGTTTTAGCTACAGACACCAAACTTGGTACATAAATTGTTCTTATCAAGACGGACAACTTTCTAATTCACAGTCATAAGCTACAACCAACAGGAAGTCCACTATTTTGATTTGAATATGGATTTTTGGGAAGATTATTTTGTGAATTAATGAATGCTCCTCACAGGGGAAGTACACTATACACACCAAACTTTTTCTACATGAAGAAAAAACATTGAGGAACTTAAATTGCGAACAGATTTTGGTTAGCTTGAACTGTTTTGTCGTGGTGATTTTTTGAAATGACAGTAAAAAGGGAAACATTAATTGTCTTGTATGTTTAAATTGCAGCTTCCAAACACTTCAAAGCATTTGTCCATACAGAGATCAAATCATTCTGAGGAAATATGCATAGTTTCACGACTTTACAACACTGTATGGATAAAAGAAAATGTGAAAACTGTCAGACTTCTCAACTGACATGATCTCACTCTGGCCACTCTGTCTGTGTGAGGAAAGGGAGGGGGAGAGGGAGGGGGAGTGTGAGGGGGTTGGTGACTGTGAATTTTTGGTGATTGACAGTGTATGTGGACTGTAGGGAGGGGCTGTCTGGCAGAGAGAGAGAGAGAGAGAGAGAGAGAGAGAGAGACCTAATCATCCCTTTAATAATCAGGAAAAAAAATCTGTATTTTAAATTGTTATTGTTTTTGTTGTTGCTAATGGTGGCGTTTTTTTCCTTTCATTACAGGTTAAGAAATCTCTTAGGCCTTATCCTTTTCTGACAGTTTTAGGGATTTAAAAACATCCTAATAATCCTTATTTGTGCTGCAAATAATAATTTCAAACTCATTTGATACTGACCTATGACATTCTGTGACATGACATTTATTAATCTCATGGATGTAACAGTAAAACTCTTCAACTGACAGATAAAGCTGCAATGCAAGCAAAACTATTTCACAAATGCTTATAGGTAATTAAAATCATTACAAAACACTAATAAATTATTTAAGGATTTGGTAACACTGTAAAATAATGTCTAATTTGTTAACATTAGTAAATGCATTGGTAACACTTTATAATAACTGCACTCATTAGCTAAGCATTAGTAAATAGTTCATGATTATAAATCCTTTTCCCTTAATAATAGTCATTATTAAGCAGTAATACATCTATAAATAAATTGTTCTTGGTTTAATTAAAAGCACATATATTACAAAGGAGATTAAAGTCTCAGTTGTCTCATAAAATAAATAAATAAACCCAACCCAGTTTGATTCAGAATTCAGAAATATTTATTTCAAGATGCAATAAAATGAAACTGTACACTTAAATAGCTTTTGAGCGATTCTTGAAGGATTAGCATCACCTCCTCTTGTACGATGGTTTGAGGAATATATCTTCCAGATAGTACCACCACTCCCTATATGCAGAGTATGCAGTCTTCGTAGGGCACCAACTCCCAGAGGGGGCACCATCCCAGTTGCTTTAAAAAAAAAAAAAAAAAAACATGCGCCACTCTCCCATCCGCGCTCGCGACCGCTCACACCTCATGTTTGCGGCTGAATGTTCGTAATTGATGGATGGACATCTATGCCTGGGTATAGGACATCAGCAATCCGACACAGAGAAAAGAAAACTAAAAAAAAAAAAAAAGGCATAAAGCTGTCTTGACAGTGGACATTCAAGAGTCTCAAATTTAGGGACGGTCTCTAAAGTTACATGTGATATTGTTATACACTTTTCTAACGTCAGTAGCATTTGAAGAGAATTACTTACAAAAACAACTGTAATTGTTCATCTAGGTGACAGCTATAATGCACAATTAATTTGAATGTTTGATATTTATTACAACAAACTGTAAGACAAGTTTCACATGGGCTCAAATGCAAATTTGAAGCTCAATAGCATTTGAGAAGAAAGACTTGCAGTCACAAAACAATTGTTTCATATAGGTGTCAGCTATAATGCACACCTTATACATTTTTTTTAAATATAAAAATAATGTGTTACTAAAGTTATATAAATTGTTCTGTGTATGTGATTTCAAAGTCTAGATTGGTCGGATTAACCCTTTAACTGCCGCATTCCTTAAAACTTGATTGTCAGAGGGTTACTGTAAATGCTTATGCCCGCTGGGCACAGTTTTCCCGATGCCACCGGGGTGGCGTTGCACTGATGGCTTGAGCCCGACATCGCTGCTTGCAGCTATATTTAGGGCCCGAGCACCGAGGTGCGAGGACCCTCTTGTATCTGCTTTGTTTTTTATTATTATTATTCTTCTTCTTCTTCTTCTTCTCCCGAATGAATCGCATTTTTGAGGGCTTTAACATGCTCAAAAAGTCATGAAACTTTGCACACTCGTCAAACCTGGTGAAAATTTTCGTCTGATATAGGATTCAGAAGAGGGTGTGGCAAAATGGCTCGACAGCGCCACCTATACCAAGAAAATCAACAGCCTTCCAGCTATGTTTCACGTACATGCACGAAAATTGGCACACATATGTAACACACCAATACCTACAAAAAAGACTCTTGGAGCGAAATTCTAAACCCAACAGGAAGTCGGTTATTTTTAATATTATGAGCATATTTTGTGTAATTTTGATCATTTCCATGTGTTGTATTTTAACGAACTCCTCCTAGAGAGTTCTTCAAATCAACACCAAATTTGGTATGCCTAATCTAAAGGCCTTTGCGATGTTAAATTGCGAAGATCCTGACTTTTCGTTGAAGGGCGTGTCCGTGGCGGCCTGGCGAATTTCGATGATTCGCCATGAAAAATGAAGTTGCTATAACTCACACATACAATGACCAATCTGCCCCAAACGTCACATGTTTGATGAGACTCCAAACCTGAACAGATTGACATGCCCATATTCAGTTATAGTCATAGCGCCACCTATTGGCAACAGGAAGTGACATATTTTACACTGCGATGAACTACTCCTAGAAATTTTATGACATCAATGTCTTTTTTGTGGTCAGTCTAATCTAAAGGCCTGTGCGATGTTCAGTTGTGAAGATCTTGAGTTTTCGTTAAAAGGCTTGTTCATGGCGCCGCGACGAAGTTCGATGTCTCGCCATGCGAATAAAAGATGTTATAACTCAGGCATAAGATGTCCGATCTTCCCCAAACTTCACATGTGTGATAAGAGTCCTGGCCTGAACAGATCTTCAGGCCAATATTCCACCGGGTGTGGCAGAATGGCTCTATAGCGCCACCTATACACTTTCAACGGAGTGCGCCTCGAGCTATGTTTCACATACATGTACAAAAATTGGTACACACATGTAACACTCCAATACCTACAAAAAAGTCTCTTGGTACGAAATCCGGATCCCAACAGGAAGTCGGTTATTTTGAATTTTCCCTTCAAAATTGGTGTTGTTTTTGCCATTTTCAGGGGTTGTACTTTAACGAACTCCTGCTAGAGATTTATTCAGATCAACACCAAACTTGGTCAGTGTAATCTAAAGCCCTTTGCGATAATAAATTGCGAAGGACTTGAGGTTTCGTTAAAGGGCGGGTCCATGGCGGCCTGACAAATTTTGATGTTTCGCCATGAAAAAGGAAGTTGCTGTAACTCAGACATACAATGTCCAATCTGCCCCAAACTTCACATGTTGGATAAGACTCTTGACCTGAACAGATCTACATGCCAATATTCAGTTATAGTCATAGCGCCACCTATTGGCAACAGGAAGTTACATATTTTACACTGCGACAAACTACTCCTAGAAATTTTATGACATCAATGTCTTTTTTGTGGTCAGTCTAATCTAAAGACCTGTGTGATGGATAGTTGTGAAGATCTTGAGTTTTTGTTAAAAGGCGTGTCCATGGCGCCGTGACGAAGTTCGATGTCTCGCCATGGGAATAAAAGATGTTATAACTCAGGCATAAAATGTCCGATCTTCCCCAAACTTCACGTGTGTGATAAGGGTCCTGGCCTGAACACATATGAAGGCAAATATTCCATTGGGTGTGGCAAAATGGCTCGATAGCGCCACCTATACACTTTCAACGGAGTGCATATGCACTTTCAACGGAGTGTGCCTCGAGCTATGTTTCACGTACATGTACAAAAATTGGTACACACATGTAACACTCCAATACCTACAAAAAAGTCTCTTGGTACGAAATCCGGATCCCAACAGGAAGTCGGTTATTTTGAATTTTCCCTTCAAAATTGGTGTTGTTTTTGCCATTTTCAGGGGTTGTACTTTAACGAACTCCTGCTAGAGATTTATTCAGATCAACACCAAACTTGGTCAGTGTAATCTAAAGCCCTTTGCGATAATAAATTGCGAAGGACTTGAGGTTTCGTTAAAGGGCGGGTCCATGGCGGCCTGACAAATTTTGATGTTTCGCCATGAAAAAGGAAGTTGCTGTAACTCAGACATACAATGTCCAATCTGCCCCAAACTTCACATGTTGGATAAGACTCTTGACCTGAACAGATCTACATGCCAATATTCAGTTATAGTCATAGCGCCACCTATTGGCAACAGGAAGTTACATATTTTACACTGCGACAAACTACTCCTAGAAATTTTATGACATCAATGTCTTTTTTGTGGTCAGTCTAATCTAAAGACCTGTGTGATGGATAGTTGTGAAGATCTTGAGTTTTTGTTAAAAGGCGTGTCCATGGCGCCGTGACGAAGTTCGATGTCTCGCCATGGGAATAAAAGATGTTATAACTCAGGCATAAAATGTCCGATCTTCCCCAAACTTCACGTGTGTGATAAGGGTCCTGGCCTGAACACATATGAAGGCAAATATTCCATTGGGTGTGGCAAAATGGCTCGATAGCGCCACCTATACACTTTCAACGGAGTGCATATGCACTTTCAACGGAGTGTGCCTCGAGCTATGTTTCACGTACATGTACAAAAATCGGTACACACATATAACACACCAATACCTACAAAAAAGTCTCTTGGTACGAAATCCGAATCCCAACAGGAAGTCAGTTATTTAGAATTTTCTCTGCAAAATTGGTGTTGTTTTTGCCATTTTCAGGGGTTGTACTTTAACTAACTCCTCCTAGAGATTTATTCAGATCTTCACCAAACTTGGTCAGTGTAATCTAAAGGCCTTTGCATTGTTAAATTGCAATGATCTTGAGGTTTCGTTAAAGGACGTGTCCATGGCGGCCTGCCAAATTTCGATATATTGCGATGAAAAGGAAGTTGCTGTAACTCAGACATACAATGTCCAATCTGCGCCAAACTTCACATGTTAGTTAAGACTTCTGCCCTTAACAGATCTACATGCACATATTCAGTTATAGTAATAGCGCCACCTGCTGGCAACAGGAAGTGACATGTTTTAGGCTGCGACAAACTACTCCTATAATTTTTTTGAGATTAACATATATTTTGTGGTCAGTCTAATCTAAACGCCTGTGCAATGTTAACTTTTGGAGATCTTGAGTTTTTGTTAAAGGGTGTTTCCATGGCGCCATGACAAAATTTGATGTCTTGCCACAGCAAGAGAAGTTGTTGTAACTCAAGCATAAAATGTTCAATCTTCCCCAAACTTCAAATGTTTGATAAAAGTCCTGGCCTGAACACATCTGAAGGCCAATATTCCATTATAATGATAGTGCCACCTGCTGGCAACAGGAAGATTGGCACATATATGGGATATACTTTGATATATTCAACTTATATTTAGGACATTAAATGCATATTTCTCAACGTTCACCTTTTTACTAAAGCCACACGATGGCGGTGAGCCCGGGTGCGAGGGCCCGTTCATCGCTGCTTGCAGCTTTAATTAGGGCTCAAGCCTGGAGGGCGAGAGCCCTATTGTTTTCCTTAGGATTATTTGTTATTATTATTATTTTTCTTCAAGGTTTCGGGGGCTTTTGGGGCCCTTAACATGCTTAAAAAGTCTTGAAAATTGGCACACACATTGGAACCTGCGGCCATTAGGGCCGGGCAGAGACTGATACACGGGCGTGGCACAGGGGCTCTACAGCGCCCCCTGGAATACTGAGGGCCATATATCATACATACTTGCACGTAGACACACGAAACTCGGTACACATGTAGATCTCATCAAACCAAACAACTTTTGTACTGCATGTCATAGGCTCCGCCCAACAGGAAGTTGGATATTTAGGGTTTAGTATTCATATTTTTCGTCAAAGTTGTGGGGGCTTTTGGGGTCCTTAACATACTCAAAAACTCTTGAAAATTTGCGCACACTTTGGAATCTGTGGCCTTTAGGAGCCTGCAGAGGCTGGGACCCGGGCGTGGCACAGGGGCTCTATGGCGCCCCCTGGAACACAGTCATAAATGTTGATGTATAGCTCACACATACTTGCTCGTATTAATATGAAACTCAGTACACATATAGAGCTCATCGTGCTGAACAACTTTCGTACTGCATGTCATTCGGCTCCGCCCAACAGGAAGTCAGCTATTTAGAGTTATGTAAAAAGCGCATGCTCTGGAATTTGAAATACTTGTCATAGGTTTTTTTGCCGATTGCCACCAAATTCGGTCAACATGATCTCAAGACATTGGGGATGAAAAATTGCCAGGGGATTTTTGATATCTCGAACGGTTTGCTCGTGGCGAGGTGTTGAAATTATGGCGAGAAATGAGAAACAGGAAGTGTCTAATACCATCCACATACATTTCCTGATTTTAATCAAACTGCATCAGATTATTCGTTGTATGATGTCGATCGCATATATGTGACTATTAGGAGTCAAAGTTATAGCGCCACCAACTGGCAGCAGGAAGTGTGTCATTTTCAAAATGATTTGAATTCAGCATCTTATTTTTACTCTATTTGCTTCAAACTTCATCAGAATAATGTTAAAACACAGCCGATATAAATCTGCTGGGGGGATATTGATATCTAAAAATATTGTTGCCGTGGCAACATGTTAAACTGGAATACTTCTCAGGTGATTTTGAGGCATATAACATGCTTAGAATTTCATCAAACTCAGAACACATATCAGTATTTATGATAACTAGACACTGGCAAAAGTTCATAAGAGGGCGTGGAAGAGGCACTCTATAGCGCCACCTTTTGTCAAAAGTGGCGGGGTTAGTTTTAGCTACAGACACCAAACTCGGTACAAAAATTTTTCTTATCAAGACGGACAACTTTCTAATTCACAGTCATCAGCTACGATCAACAGGAAGTCAGCTATTTTGATTTGAATGTGGATTTTTTTTTACATTTAGCTGTGAATTAAGGCATACTGCTCAGAGGAGAGTAACACTATACACACCAAACTTTGTCTACATGATGCCAAAACATTTTACACAACTTAAATTGCCAATGGATTTTGGATAGCTTAAACGGTTTTGTCGTGGTGATTTTTTTAAATGACATAAAAAATTGAATTATTAATTTTCTTGCATTTTTAAATTCCAAACACTTCAAAACCTTTTTTCGTACAGAAAAAAAGTCATTCTGAGTAAATATGGATAGTTTCACGACTTTACAACACTGTATGGATAACAGAAAATTAAAAAACTGTCAGACATCTCATCTCACTCTGTCCCTCTGTTTGAGTATATGTGCTTCAGACTTCCATTGTCTGAGAGAAATAGCGCCCCTACAGGTTCAATTCCCGGACTTTTACTTTCACTTTTAAATCGGTTAAAAATACAAATAGATACTTAGATTTAATTCACACTGACAAGCTAAACCAACATATCTGATTATTACCGGTTCAGGGCTCATGGATAAATTATTTCTGGCCAGAGATACGTGAGAAATAGGAGAGATGAATCACCGCTGTGATCACGAGCGTCTGGAGTAAAGAGCTCAGAAAAAACGAATTTATTCCTGTTTTAAAGCTTTTAAAAATAAATTATTACAGCGATATCACACAATCAACCAATTAGAACACACCAAGAGCTAAATTCAGATGTTTTTGAACTGTTTGTGTGAAAATGAAATATTTGTGGCTGCCTATCTGAAATCACCGCCTCCGATCAGCGCGTACAGTGTCCAGCTCAAAAAATAAACGAATTTATTCTTGTTTAAGAGCTTTTTTAAATAAAATATTACCACAAATGCACACAATAAACCCATTGTAACACTACAAGAGCTAAATGCAGGTGTTTGTGACCCGTTTAAGTGTGCAAGACTATTTGAAAGCGCGACTGGCAGAATAACATATATCTCTGGAGCTGCAGGATTCTGCCTTTCGTCGTACGAACGAACACATCACGGACAAGATTATTTCAAAATACATAATAGCTTGGCGACCATAAACAACAACAGCCACGTGAACATAAACTGTTGAGAAATATATCTGAAACGGATCTACTGGATTTTAATATTAAGTGACCGCATATACCAGCTGCTTCTGTCTTCAATTTTAATCTATATAAAAAATGAAATTCATTCATCTTGGGTGCTTTTTTAATGTGTGTACGTATTTATTTATTTATTATTTTGCTCTAACAATAATTAATCTATATTTAATTAAATCAATTACATTTTATTTTACATTTGATTTGTCAATTTCTGCATCTAAACGCCTAAAAACATAAAACATGCTCTATTATACTATTGTTAGCAATTTCTTTATCGTCCAATTTATCTGGTGTACACACTTTTATTTTCATAATAAACTTGTTTGTTAGATTATACACAGTTACAGTGGTCTATAATAAATATTAACAGGTTTTAGTCAAGCTGTTTAGAATGATTGCAGTAGGCTATTTTTTTTAAATGTAAATCCCAAAAAATAAAAAAATAAATAAATAAAAAACATTGGAAAACAATAACTGTTGTACTTTTTTATACATTTTGTATAATTTCATAGTTTATGCATTATAGTTATAAAAACAAATAAATTTAGCCACTCACATAGAAATCTTAGGCCTTATCCTTTTCTGACAGTTTTAGGGATTTTTAAAAATCCCAAAAAACCTTATTTGTGCTGCAAATAATAATTTCAAACTCAAAAAGTAAATAGTCAGTTCATGCTTTATAAAGCCTTGTCCCAATATTAATAGTCAGTAGTAAGCAGTTTATAAATACAGCTATAAATAGCTTGTGTTTGGTTTATAAGCACATTTATTAAAAAGGAGAGTAAAGGGTCAGTTATCTTCCTATGAAAAATAAAAAAATAAAAATAAACAAACAACAACACAGATTGATACAGAGCTCAGAAATTCTATTGTGGATTTATGATAAAATCAGCCTGTAAATTAATTCATACTCCTCCAAGAAGACACAAGTAGTTCACACCAAACTTTTTTTTAACATGAAGCCAATATACTGAAAATGTTAAATTGCGAAAGGGTTTAGGATACCTTAAATGGTGTGGCCATAGCGATTTATTAAAGTAACATAAAAAAATACAATAGTTATTTTACTATATCTTTAAATTTTTTCATTCCAAACTCTTCATAATTTTTTATATAGGTAGAAGTCATCATTTGAAGGAAGCACAGTAAGTTTCATAGCTTTATCATTTTCAAGAGCCAGCATAAAATTAAAACTATCATAACTTATAAATCAAGCTTGCAATTCTTAGTACCAATAATGGCCACCAGATGGAGCTATAGGATTACTTTTAAATAATTATTGTAGAAACAAGTATGATTTAAATCATTTATAGAAATCTTTCAAAGAAAAATGATATGAATTTTATGTATTTTACTGATAAAATGACCCTGACTTAATTATAATAACAAGCTGAAGTATTGTGAACTGTATATTAAGAATAATTCTTTATAGGCTTTATGGATAGACATGTTTTGAGTGACTCTTGAAGGATCAGCACCACATCCTCTTTTACCACTGTTTAAAGAATTTATCTTACAGAACAGATGCAAATGAATTTTGGATAGCTTGAATGGTTTTGTCGTGGTGATTTTTTGAAATAACAGTAAAAAAGTAACCAGTAAATGTCTTATATTTTTTTTAAAGTGCAGCTTCTAAACACTTCAAAAAAATGTACACATAGAAGACAAGTCATTCTGAGGAAATATGCATAGTTTCATGACTATACAACACTATATGGATGATAGAAAATTAAAAAACTATCATACATCTTATGTCACTCTGTCCCTCTGTCACTGTGGGTAGTGTGTCTGTGTGTGTGTGTGTGTGTGTGTTTGTGTGTGTGTTAAGTGAATTAGGTGTGAAACTATCAGGGTGCATTTAGTCTCCAGCGCCAACATTTTACAGAACTGCCACTTTCCTGGAGTCTCCAGAATTACTCTGTGTCAGGCTCTGAGAGACTTAAGATTCCAAAAAATTATTTAATTAGAATACCATGAAGTATTGTGAAATACTATATATTAAGGCTTTATATATAGGCTTTATGAACAGATTAGAGTGACTCGTGAAGGACCAGCACCACCTCCTCTTGTCCGATGGTTTGAGGAATATATCTTCCAGAATCCAGGATTAAGATTTAGGAGCTCATTTTTATTCCACCTCCTTTCCTGAAAGTCTGTCTTGCAGAATTGACTAAAAATTTATCTTCACATTAATTCCTTATTATTTTGCAATTCTTTTTGTCAGTTCTTCTTGACCTGTTTTTTTCTTCTTCTTTTCTGACCTCATGACCCAGTCAGCATTTTTTGTATAATGGTCAAGTCTTAACTTATCCATTTCTGTATTGCCTTTGTGTTTGATATTTCTAATGGGTATTTCATAATTTTCGACTTTACAGTTTGAGTTAAAACTCTTTTTTAGCGCATTTCATCTGTAAAAGAAAACATGCCTAATATTCTGCACATATGAATATAAGGAGTTTTTCTCTTCCAGCTTTCCTGGACTATTGTATAGCACTCATAAATGATTAAATAAAAAATAATGGTAGTTATTAAGATTGATATGGTTTGGAATTGGTAAAATGTGCTTGGAAAAAAATCAGAATAAAACAATGTTTTAATATTTAAGTTTGGAATATTAACTGACATGAATGAATGCTATATAAATATTGTTCATGATAACATAATGTTCATAAATGGAATCTTATTGTAAAGTGTTACTAAAGTTATATATATATATATATATATATATATTGTTCTGTGAATGTGATTTTAAAGTCTAGATGATTCGGATTAACCCTTTAACTGCCATATCCTTTAAAACCTCACTGCCAGAGGGATATTGTGAATGCATGTGCCCGCTGGGCACAGTTTACCTGATGCCACCGGGGTGGCGATGGCATTGGTGGCTTGAGCCCGCCATCGCTGCTTGCAGCTATATTTATTATTATTCTTCTTCTTCTTCTTCTTCTTCTTCTCCCGAATGAATCGCATTTTTGAGGGCTTTAACATGCTCAAAAAGTCATGAAACTTTGCACACTCGTCAAACCTGGTGAAAATTTTCATCTGATATAGGATTCAGAAGAGGGTGTGGCAAAATGGCTCGACAGCGCCACCTATACCAAGAAAATCAACAGCCTTCCAGCTATGTTTCACGTACATGCACGAAAATTGGCACACATATGTAACACACCAATACCTACAAAAAAGACTCTTGGAGCGAAATTCTAAACCCAACAGGAAGTCGGTTATTTTTAATATTATGAGCATATTTTGTGTAATTTTGGTCATTTCCATGTGTTGTATTTTAACGAACTCCTCCTAGAGAGTTCTTCAAATCAACACCAAATTTGGTATGCCTAATCTAAAGGCCTTTGCGATGTTAAATTGCGAAGATCCTGACTTTTCGTTGAAGGGCGTGTCCGTGGCGGCCTGGCGAATTTCGATGATTCGCCATGAAAAATGAAGTTGCTATAACTCACACATACAATGACCAATCTGCCCCAAACTTCACATGTTTGATGAGACTCCGAACCTGAACAGATTGACATGCCCATATTAAGTTATAGTCATAGCGCCACCTATTGGCAACAGGAAGTGACATATTTTACGCTGCGACGAACTACTCCTAGAAATTTTATGACATCAATGTCTTTTTTGTGGTCAGTCTAATCTAAAGGCCTGTGCGATGTTCAGTTGTGAAGATCTTGAGTTTTCGTTAAAAGGCTTGTTCATGGCGCCGCGACGAAGTTCGATGTCTCGCCATGCGAATAAAAGATGTTATAACTCAGGCATATGATGTCCGATCTACCCCAAACTTCACATGTGTGATAAGAGTCCTGGCCTGAACAGATCTTCAGGCCAATATTCCACCGGGTGTGGCAGAATGGCTCTATAGCGCCACCTATACACTTTCAACGGAGTGCGCCTCGAGCTATGTTTCACGTACATGTACAAAAATTGGTACACACATGTAACACTCCAATACCTACAAAAAAGTCTCTTGGTACGAAATCCGGATCCCAACAGGAAGTCGGTTATTTTGAATTTTCCCATCAAAATTGCTGTTGTTTTTGCCATTTTCAGGGGTTGTACTTTAACGAACTCCTCCTAGAGATTTATTCAGATCAACACCAAACTTGGTCAGTGTAATCTAAAGCCCTTTGCGATAATAAATTGCGAAGGACTTGAGGTTTCGTTAAAGGGCGGGTCCATGGCGGCCTGACAAATTTCGATGTTTCGCCATGAAAAAGGAAGTTGCTGTAACTCAGACATACAATGTCCAATCTGCCCCAAACTTCACATGTTGGATAAGACTCTTGACCTGAACAGATCTACATGCCAATATTCAGTTATAGTCATAGCGCCACCTATTGGCAACAGGAAGTTACATATTTTACACTGCGACAAACTACTCCTAGAAATTTTATGACATCAATGTCTTTTTTGTGGTCAGTCTAATCTAAAGACCTGTGTGATGTTTAGTTGTGAAGATCTTGAGTTTTTGTTAAAAGGTGTGTCCATGGCGCCGTGATGAAGTTCAATGTCTCGCCATGGGAATAAAAGATGTTATAACTCAGGCATAAAATGTCCGATCTTGCCCAAACTTCACTTGTGTGATAAGGGTCCTGGCCTGGACAGATCTGAAGGCCAATATTCCATCGAGTGTGGCAAAATGGCTCAATAGCGCCACCTATACACTTTCAACGGAGTGCGTATACACTTTAAACGGAGTGCGCCTTGAGCTATGTTTCACGTACATGTACAAAAATCGGTACACATATGTAACACACCAATATCTACGAAAAAGTCTCTTGGTACGAAGTCCGAATCCCAACAGGAAGTCAGTTATTTGGAATATTCTCTGCAAAATTAGTGTTGTTTTGGCCATTTTCAGGGGTTGTACTTTAACGAACTCCTCCTAGATATTTATTCAGATCAACACCAAACTTGGTCAGTGTAATCTAAAGCCTTTTGCGATCTTAAATTGCGAAGATCTTGAGGTTTCGTTAAAGGGCGTGTCCATGGCGGCCTGACAAATTTCATTGTTTCGCCATGAAATAGGATGTTGTTGTAACTCAGGCATAAAATGTCCAATCCTCCCCAAACCTCACATGTTCGATAAAAGTCCCGCCCTGAACACATCTGAAGGCCAATATTCCATTATAATGATAGCGCCACCTGCTGGCAACAGGAAGATTGGCACATATATGGAATAAACATTGATATATTCTACTTATATTTATGAGTTTAAACGCATATTTCTCACCGTTCACCTATTAACTAAAGCCACTCGCTGCCGGTGAGCCCGGGTGCGAGGGCCCGTTCATCGCTGCTTGCAGCTTTAATTTATTATTATTATTCTTCTTCTTCTTCTTCTTCTCCCGAATGAATCGCATTTTTGAGGGCTTTAACATGCTCAAAAAGTCATGAAACTTTGCACACTCGTCAAACCGGGTGAAAATTTTCGTCTGATATAGGATTCAGAAGAGGGTGTGGCAAAATGGCTCGACAGCGCCACCTATGCCAAGAAAATCAACAGCCTTCCAGCTATGTTTCACGTACATGCACGAAAATTGGCACACATATGTAACACACCAATACCTACAAAAAAGACTCTTGGAGCGAAATTCTAAACCCAACAGGAAGTCGGTTATTTTTAATATTATGAGCATATTTTGTGTAATTTTGGTCATTTCCATGTGTTGTATTTTAACGAACTCCTCCTAGAGAGTTCTTCAAATCAACACCAAATTTGGTATGCCTAATCTAAAGGCCTTTGCGATGTTAAATTGCGAAGATCCTGACTTTTTGTTGAAGGGCATGTCCGTGGCGGCCTGGCGAATTTCGATGATTCGCCATGAAAAATGAAGTTGCTATAACTCACACATACAATCACCAATCTGCCCCAAACTTCACATGTTTGATGAGACTCCGAACCTGAACAGATTGACATGCCCATATTCAGTTATAGTCATAGCGCCACCTATTGGCAACAGGAAGTGACATATTTTACGCTGCGACGAACTACTCCTAGAAATTTTATGACATCAATGTCTTTTTTGTGGTCAGTCTAATCTAAAGGCCTGTGCGATGTTCAGTTGTGAAGATCTTGAGTTTTCGTTAAAAGGCTTGTTCATGGCGCCGCGACGAAGTTCGATGTCTCGCCATGCGAATAAAAGATGTTATAACTCAGGCATAAGATGTCCGATCTTCCCCAAACTTCACATGTGTGATAAGAGTCCTGGCCTGAACAGATCTTCAGGCCAATATTCCACCGGGTGTGGCAGAATGGCTCTATAGCGCCACCTATACACTTTCAACGGAGTTCGCCTCGAGCTATGTTTCACGTACATGTACAAAAATTGGTACACACATGTAACACTCCAATACCTACAAAAAAGTCTCTTGGTACGAAATCCGGATCCCAACAGGAAGTCGGTTATTTTGAATTTTCCCTTCAAAATTGCTGTTGTTTTTGCCATTTTCAGAGGTTGTACTTTAACGAACTCCTCCTAGAGATTTATTCAGATCAACACCAAACTTGGTCAGTGTAATCTAAAGCCCTTTGCGATAATAAATTGCGAAGGACTTGAGGTTTCGTTAAAGGGCGGGTCCATGGCGGCCTGACAAATTTCGATGTTTCGCCATGAAAAAGGAAGTTGCTGTAACTCAGACATACAATGTCCAATCTGCCCCAAACTTCACATGTTGGATAAGACTCTTGACCTGAACAGATCTACATGCCAATATTCAGTTATAGTCATAGCGCCACCTATTGGCAACAGGAAGTTACATATTTTACACTGCGACAAACTACTCCTAGAAATTTTATGACATCAATGTCTTTTTTGTGGTCAGTCTAATCTAAAGACCTGTGTGATGTTTAGTTGTGAAGATCTTGAGTTTTTGTTAAAAGGTGTGTCCATGGCGCCGTGATGAAGTTCAATGTCTCGCCATGGGAATAAAAGATGTTATAACTCAGGCATAAAATGTCCGATCTTGCCCAAACTTCACTTGTGTGATAAGGGTCCTGGCCTGGACAGATCTGAAGGCCAATATTCCATCGAGTGTGGCAAAATGGCTCAATAGCGCCACCTATACACTTTCAACGGAGTGCGTATACACTTTAAACGGAGTGCGCCTTGAGCTATGTTTCACGTACATGTACAAAAATTGGTACACATATGTAACACACCAATATCTACGAAAAAGTCTCTTGGTACGAAGTCCGAATCCCAACAGGAAGTCAGTTATTTGGAATTTTCTCTGCAAAATTAGTGTTGTTTTGGCCATTTTCAGGGGTTGTACTTTAACGAACTCCTCCTAGATATTTATTCAGATCAACACCAAACTTGGTCAGTGTAATCTAAAGCCTTTTACGATCTTAAATTGCGAAGATCTTGAGGTTTCGTTAAAGGGCGTGTCCATGGCGGCCTGACAAATTTCATTGTTTCGCCATGAAATAGGATGTTGTTGTAACTCAGGCATAAAATGTCCAATCCTCCCCAAACCTCACATGTTCGATAAAAGTCCTGCCCTGAACACATCTGAAGGCCAATATTCCATTTTAATGATAGCGCCACCTGCTGGCAACAGGAAGATTGGCACATATATGGAATAAACATTGATATATTCTACTTATATTTATAAGTTTAAACGCATATTTCTCACCGTTCACCTATTAACTAAAGCCACTCGCTGCCGGTGAGCCCGGGTGCGAGGGCCCGTTCATCGCTGCTTGCAGCTTTAATTAGGGCCCGAGCACCGATGGTGTGAGGACCCTCTTGTATCTGCTTTGTTTATTATTATTATTATTATTAGGGCTCAAGCCCAAAGGGCGAGAGGCCTATTGTTTTCCTTAGGATTATTTTTTATTATTATTATTATTATTATTATTATTTTTTTTTTCCAACGTCTCGGGGGCTTTTGGGGCCCTTAACGTGCTTAAAAAGTCTTGAAAATTGGCACACAGATTGGAACCTGCGGCCATTAGGGCCGGGCAGAGAATGATACACGGGCGTGGCACAGGGGCTCTACAGCGCCCCCTGGAATATGGAGGGCCATATATCATACATTCTTGCTCGTAGACGTATGAAACTCGGTACACATATAAATCTCATCAATCCAAACAACTTTTGTATTGCATATCATAGGCTCCGCCCAACAGGAAGTTGGCTATTTAGGGTTTAGTATTCAAATTTTTCGTCAAAGTTGTGGGGGCTTTTGGGGTCCTTAACATACTCAAAAACTCTTGAAAATTTGCGCACACTTTGGAATCTGTGGCCTTTAGGAGCCTGCAGAGGCTGGGACCCGTGCGTGGCACAGGGGCTCTACGGCGCCCCCTGGAACACAGTCAGAAATGTTGATGTATAGCTCACACATACTTGCACATATTCATATGAAACTCAGTACACATATAGATCTCATCGTGCCGAACAACTTTCGTATTGCATGTCATAGGCTCCGCCCATCAGGAAGTCAGCTATTTAGAGTTATGTAAAAAGCGCATGCTCTGGAATTTGAAATACTTGTCATAGGTTTTTTTCTCGATTGCCGCCAAACTCGGTCAACGTGATCTCAAGACACTGGGGATGAAAAATTGCCAGGGGATTTTTGATATCTCGAACGGTTTGCTCGTGGCGAGGCGTTGAAATTATGGCGAGAAATGAGAAACAGGAAGTGTCTAATACCGTCCACATACATTTCCTGATTTTAATCAAACTTCATCAGATTATTCTTTGTATGATGTCGATCGCATATATGTGACTATTAGGAGTCAAAGTTATAGCGCCACCAACTGGCAGAAGGAAGTGTGTCATTTTCAAAATGATTTGAATTCAGCATCTTATTATTACTCGATTTGCTTCAAACTTCATCAGAATAATGTTAAAACACAGCCGATATAAATCTGCAAGGGGGATATTGATATAGAGATGTTCCGATACCCTTTTTCTCTTCCCGATACCGATTCCGATACCTGGGCTCAGGGTATCGGCCGATACCGAGTACTGATCCGATACCTGGGTGTATATCTGTATATACAGCTGTATATACTACTAGCCCTGTGTAAATTGCTAGAATTTTTTTATGGTGTGCTTCAGACAGATCCCTCAATAAAACATGAACAAATACATGGTGAACTACTGTATTTATTACAGTATTTTTATTATCTAACATGAATTTGACAGTATTATTTATTTTCTTATGCAAAAAAGAACTTCAAATGCAGCCAAAAATCTAACACCGCAAACTAAAAAAGGTATTTAAGTTTTACAATATAACTGTATAAAAAAACTGCAACAAATAAGTCTAGGAATATAAAAAAAGATCTATTAATCAGATAATCTCTAACAAGTAAAAAACAAGTAAAAAACAAGCAACCATCTAGGCATAATTATTATTATTATAGAGATGTATTATTATTACTGTAGGCTACAACAGTAGCTTTATATATTGTCAATTTACTCATGTAAACCAAACATTTATTTTAATGGGCTGCCATGAAGATCTTTGAGTGTCTGTGTTTATGATATGACAGTATTCTCAAATGAAACGGTAAATTCTCATGAAGTGACGGTTTATGCGTTCGTGTCCTCATGACACACAGCAGAGACTACAAAACAGCGAGCTCTCGCGCATCTGTGCCAGTCACCCACAGAGATGTAGATTTTGCGGGAGTAATATTTAAATAGTATTTTGCAGTTTAATATTCACAGACACTAGTATATATTCGGCTACTGTCTGGAGCCCTGCGTTTTGACTTACACGGAAGCGACTGAACGCAGTTGCCGGTACTGAATATACTCGAGAGTCTGTAACTACCGGTACTACAGAGACATACTGCTAACCACTGATCTATAATATAGTAGCGGCTTCACTGTCTTTTGGCAGTTTAGAATGTGATGAGTGATCCAGTCATATATAGATAAGGGCTGCTAACGCGTTTTCATTTCTTCTTCGCTGCTCTAAACAGGGGTTGCTTGTGGCAACACAGCACAACTTCCTGTGTTTTCAATGCATTTTGAGCAGCGAAGAAGAACCGTGCAGCGGTTAGGCAAAGCTTGCGGTCATAACTAGGTCTTTTTTAAGAAAATGGTATCGGATCGGTATATGGGTTCATGTACTCGCCGATGCCGATGCCAGAATTTGTTGTGGTATCGGAGATATTTCCGATACTAGTATCGGAATCGGAACAACTCTATATTGATATCTAAAAAATTGTTGGCGTGGCAACATGTCAAACTGGAATACTTCTCAGGTGATTTTGAGGCAAATAACATACTTAGAATTTCACAAAACTCTGAACACACATCAGTATTTCTGATAGGAACTTAAATTGTGAATGGATTTTGGATAGCTTGAATGGTTTTGCCGTGGTGATTTTTTTAAATGACCTTACAAAGGGAATCATTATTGTATTTTTAAATTGCAGCTTCCAAACACGTCAAAGAATTTTTTCATACAGATGAAAAAGTCATTCTGAGGAAATATGCATAGTTTCACGACTTTACAACACTGTATGGATAACAGAAAATTAAAAAACTGTCAGACATCTCATCTCACTCTGTCCATCTGTTTGAGTATATGTGCTTCAGACTTCCATTGTCTGAGAGAAATAGCGCCCCTACAGGTTCAATTCCCGAACTTTTACTTTCACTTTTAAATCGGTTAAAAATACAAATAAATACTTAGATTTAATTCACACTGACAAGCTAAACCAACATATCTGATTATTACCGGTTCAGGGCTCATGGATAAATTATTTCTGGCCAGAGATATGTGAGAAATAGGAGAGATGAATCACCGCTGTGATCACGAGCGTCTGGAGTAAAGAGCTCAGAGAAAACGAATTTATTCCTGTTTTAAAGCTTTTAAAAATAAATTATTACAGCGATATCACACAATCAACCAATTAGAAAACACCAAGAGCTAAATTAAGATGTTTTTGAACTGTTTGTGTGAAAATGAAATATTTGTGGCTGCCTATCTGAAATCACGCCTCCGATCAGCGCGTACAGTGTCGAGCTCAAAACAAACGAATTTATTCTTGTTTAAGAGCTTTTTTAAATAAAATATTACCACAAATGCACACAATAAACCCATTGTAACACTACAAGAGCTAAATGCAGGTGTTTGTGACCCGTTTAAGTGTGCAAGACTATTTGAAAGCGCGACTGGCAGAATAACATATCTCTCGAGCTGCAGGATTCTGGCTTTCGTCGTACGAACGAACACATCACGGACAAGATTATTTCAAAATACATAATAGCTTGGCGACTATAAACGAAAACAGCCACGTGAACATAAACTGGATCTACTGGATTTGAATATTAAAGTGACCACATTTACCACTTGTTTCTGTCTTCAATTTTAATCTATATAAAAAAGGAAATTCATTCGACTTGGCTGCTTTTTTAATGTGTGCGTATTTATTTATTTATCTTTTTATACATTTTGTATAATTTCATAGTTTGTGTATTACAATTATAAAAACAAAAATAAAATTAGCCACTCACATAGAAATAGCTTAGGCCTTAACCTTTTTCTGACAGTTTTAGGGATTTTTAAAAATCCTAAAAAAACCTTATTTGTGCTGCAAATAATAATTTCAAACTCATTTGATACTGACCTATGACATCCTGTGACATTATATTTATTTTAATTTACATAATCTCATGGATGTAACAGTAAATCTGTTCAGCTCACAGATCAATACTAAGCTGTAATGCAAGCATAACTTTCACAAATGCTTATGAGTCATTTAAGGATTTGATAACACTGTAAAATAATGTCTAATTTGTTAACATTAGCAAATGCATTGATAACACTTTATAATAACTGCACTCATTATTAAATAGTCAGTTCATGCTTTATAAAGCCTTGTCCCAATATCAATAGTCAGTAGTAAGCAGTTTATAAATACAGCTATAAATAGCTTGTCCTTGGTTTATAAGCACATTTATTAAAAATGAGAGTAAGTTATCTTCCTATGAAAAATAAAAGATAAAAATAAACAAACAACAACACAGATTGATACAGAACTCAGAAATTTTATTGTGGATTTATGATAAAGCCTGCAAATGAATTCATACTCCTACTCATACTACTCCATACTCCTTTTTCAACATGATGCCAATATACTGAGATGTTAAATTGTGAATGGGTTTAGGATAGCTTAAATGGTGTTGCCATAGAGATTTATTAAAGTAACATAAAAAAATACAATAGTTATTTTACTATATCTTTACAATTTTTCATTCTAAATCTTCATAATTTTTTATATAAGTAGAAGTCCTCATTTGAAGGAAGCACAGTAAGTTTCATAGCTTTATCACTTTCAAGAGCCAGCATAAAATTTAAACTATCATAACTTATAAATCAAGCTTGCAATTCTTAGTACCTATAATGGCCACCAGAGGGAGCTATAGGATTACTTTTAAATAATTATTGTAGAAACGAGTATGATTTAAATCATTTATAGAAATCTTTCAAAAAAAAAAATGAATTGTATATATTTTACTGATAAAATGACCCTCACTTAATTAGAATAACAAGCTGAAGTATTTTGAACTGTATATTAAGAATAATTCTTTATAGGCTTTATGGACAGATAACGTTTTGAGTGACTCTTGAAGGTTCAGCACCACATCCTCTTTTACCACTGTTTAAAGAATTAATCTTACAGAATAGGTGTGAATGAATTTTGGATAGCTTGAATGGTTTTGCCGTGATGATTTTTTGAAATAATAGTAAAAAAGGAACCAGTAAATGTCTTTTTATTTTTTTAAAGTGCAGCTTCTAAACACTTTAAAAAAAAAAAATGTACACATAGAAGACCAGTCATTCTGAGGCATATTTCCTCAGAATGACTGGTCTCATGACCATAGTTTCATGACTATACAACACTGTATGGATGATAGAAAATTAAAAAAAACTATCATACATCTGATGTCACTCAGTCCCACTGTCACTGTGGGTAATGTGTGTGTGTGTGTGTGTGTGTGTGTTAAGTGAATTAGGTGTGAAACTATCAGGGTGCATTTAGTCTCCAGCGCCAACATTTTACAGAACTGCCACTTTCCTGGAGTCTCCAGAATTACTCGGTGTCAGGCTCTGAGAGACTTAAGATTCCAAAAAATGATTTAATTAGAATACCATGAAGTATTGTGAAATACTATATATTAAGACTTTATATATATATGCTTTATGAACAGATTAGAGTGACTCGTGAAGGACCAGCACCACCTCCTCTTGTTCGATGGTTTGAGGAATATATCTTCCAGAATCCAGGATTAAGATTTAGGAGCTCATTTTTATTCCACCTCCTTTCCTGAAAAGTCTGTCTTGCAGAATTGACTAAAAATTAATCTTCACATTAATTACTAATTATTTTGCAATTCTTTTTGTCAGTTCTTCTTGACCTGCTTTTTTCTTCTTCTTTTCTGACCTCATGACCCAGTCAGTATTTTTTGTACAATGGTCAAGTCTTAACTTATCCATTTCTGTATTGCATTTGTGTTTGATATTTCTCATGGGTATTTCATAATTTTCGACCTTACAGTTTGAGTTAAAAGTCTATTTTAGCGCATTTCATCTGTAAAAGAAAACATGCCTAATAATTCTGCACACATGAATATAAGGAGTTTTTCTCTTCCAGCTTTCCTGGACTATTGTATAGCACTCATAAATGATTAAATAAAAAATAATGGTAGTTATTAAGATTTATATGGTTAGGAATTGGTAAAATGTGCTTGGAAAAAAATCACAATAAAACAATGTTTTAATGTTTAAGTTTGGAATATTAACTGACGTGAATGAATGCTATATAAATATTGTTCATGTTAACATAATGTTTAAGAATGGAATCTTATTGTAAAGTGTTACTAAAGTTATACATATATATTGTTCTGTGAATGTGATTTTAAAGTCTAGATGATTCGGATTAACCCTTTAACTGCCATATCCTTTAAAACCTCACTGCCAGAGGGATATTGTGAATGCATGTGCCCGCTGGGCACAGTTTACCTGATGCCACCGGGGTGGCGATGGCACTGGTGGCTTGAGCCCGCCATCGCTGCTTGCAGCTATATTTTTTTTTATTTTTTATTTAACCTTCCGGGGGTTTTTAGGGGCCTTAACATGCTCAAAAACTCTTGAAAATTGGCACACACATTGGAATCTGCGGCCATCAGGACGCCGCAGAGGCTGGGACCCGGGCGTGGCACAGGGACTCTACAGCGCCCCCTGGAACACCTTCAGAAATCTTGAACCATAGCTCACACAGACTTGCATGTATTTATATGAAACTCGGTACACTTATAGATCTCATTGAGCCGAACAACTTTCACACTTTATGTCATAGGCTCCGCCCAACAGGAAGTCAGCTATTCAGAGCTGTTTAAAAAAAGCATGCTCTGGAATTTGAAATACTCCTCTGAGGTTTTCAACCCGTTCGCCACGAAACTCGGTGAACATGATCTCAAGACATTGGGGACGAAAAATTGCGAAGGGATTTTTGATATCTTGAACGGTTTGCCCGTAGCGAAGCGTGGAAATTATGGCGAGAAATGAGAAACAGGAAATGTCTAATAACATCCACATACATTTCCTGAATTTGATCAAACTTCATTGGTTTGTTCGTTGTATGATACCGATCGTATATATGTGACTATTAAGAGTCAACGTTATAGCGCCACCAACTGGCAGCAGGAAGTGAGTCATTTTCAAAATGTTTTGAATTCAGCATCTTATTTTTACTCGATTTACTTAAAACTTCATCAGAATAATGACAAAACACGGCCGATGTAAATCTGTTGTGGGGATATTGATATCTGATATGGCGTTGCCATGGCAACGTGTCAAACTTGAATGTTCTGTTATGATGAGTTTGAGGCAGACACCAACCTCAGATTTACATGAAACTAAAAACACATATCAGTATTAGTGATAGCTAGACAATGGGAAAAGCTTTTAAAAGGGCGTGAAGGAGGCATGCTATAGCGCCACCTTTTGTCAAAAGTGGGGGGTTTAGTTTTAGCTACAGACACCAAACTTGGTACATAAATTGTTCTTATCAAGACGGACAACTTTCTAATTCACAGTCATCAGCTACGACCAACAGGAAGTCGGCTATTTTTATTTGAATATTTAAATTGAGCTCTGATTTAATGCATTCTCCTCAGAGGAAATGTTCACTATACTCACCAAACTTTGTCTACATGTTGAAAAAACATTGAGGAACTTAAATTGCGAACGGATTTTGGTTAGCTTGAACCGTTTTGTCGTGGTGATTTTTTGAAATGACAGTAAAAAGGGAATCATTAATTGTCTTGTATTTTTAAATCGCAGCTTCCAAACACTTTAAAAAAAAATCATACAGAGATCAAATCATTCTGAGGACATATGCATAGTTTCATGACCTTACAACACTGTATGATTAAAAGAAAATTAAAAAAAACTGTCAGACATCTCACCTCACTCTGTCCCTCTGTTTGAGCAATGTATGTGTGCTGACTGAGTGCATGTGTGTGTGTGAGTGTGTGTGTGAGTGGGGGATGGGCATGAGCTGAGTGGCAGACACAATGAGAGAGAGAGAGAGAGACTTAATCATCTCTTTAATCACCAGAAAAAAAATGTATTTTAAATTGTTATTTTTTGTTGCTGTTGCTAACATTGCTGTTTTCATTACAGCTTAAGAAATCTCTTAGGCCTTATCCTTTTCTGACAGTTTCAGGAATTAAAAACAAAATTCTAAAAATACTTATTTGTGCTGCAAATAATGATTTCAACTCATTTGATACTGACCTATTCCATCCTGTGACATGACATTTATCTTAATTTACATAATCTCATGGATGTAACAGTAAAACTGTTCAGTTCACAGATGAAGACTAAGCTTCTTTCACAAATGCTTATAAGTCATTAAAGGATTTAATAACACTGTAAAATAATGTCTAATTTGTTAACATTAGTAAATGCATTGGTAACACTTTATAATAACTGCACTCATTAGTAAATAGTCAGTTTATGCTTTATAAAGCCTTGTCCCAATATTAATAGTCAGTAGTAAGCAGTTTATAAATACAGCTATAAATAGCTTGTTCTTGGTTTATAAGCACATTTATTAAAAAGGAGAGTAATCTTTTCAGTTATCTTCCTATGAAAAAATAAAAAAAATAAAAATAAACAAACAACAACACAGATTGATACAGAACTCAGAAATTTTATTGTGGATTTATGATAAAATCAGCATGTAAAAATGAATTCATACTCCTCCGAGAAGACATAAGTAGTTCACACCAAACTTTTTCAACATGATGCTAATATACTGAAGATGTTAAATTGCGAATGGGTTTAGGATACCTTAAATGGTGTGGCCATAGCGATTTATTAAAGTAACATAAAAAAATACAATAGTTATTTTACGATATCTTTAAAATTTTTCATTTCAACTCTTCATAATTTTTTATATATGTAGAAGTCATCATTTGAAGGAAGCAAAGTAAGTTTCATAGCTTTAACATTTTCAAGAGCCAGCATAAAATTAAAACTATCATAACTTATAAATCAAGCTTGCAATTCTTAGTACCAATAATGGCCACCAGATGGAGCTATAGGATTACTTTTAAATAATTATTGTAGAAACGAGTATGATTTAAATCATTTATAGAAATCTTTCAAAGAAAAATAATATGAATTTTATGTATTTACTGATAAAATGACCCTCACTTAATTAGAATAACAAGCTGAAGTATTGTGAACTGTATATTAAGAAATAATTCTTTATAGGCTTTATGGACAGATAAGTTTTGAGTGACTCTTGAAGGTTCAGCCCCACATCCTCTTTTACCACTGTTTAAAGAATTTATCTTACAGAACAGGTGCGAATGAATTTTGGATAGCTTGAATGGTTTTGTCGTGGTGATTTTTTGAAATAACAGTAAAAAAGTAACCAGTAAATGTCTTTTTATTTTTTTAAAGTGCAGCTTCTAAACACTTCAAAAAAATGTACACATAGAAGACAAGTCATTCTGAGGAAATATGCATAGTTTCATGACTATACAACACTATATGGATGATAGAAAATTAAAAAACTATCAAACATCTGATGTAACTCTGTCCCTCTGTCACTGTGGGTAATGTGTGTGTGTGTGTGTGTGTGTAAGTGAATTAGGTGTGAAACTATCAGGGAGCATTTAGTCTCCAGCGCCAACATTTTACAGAACTGCCACTTTCCTGGAGTCTCCAGAATTACTCTGTGTCAGGTTCTGAGAGATCTAAGATTCCAAAAAATGATTTAATTAGAATACCATGAAGTATTGTGAAATACTATATATTAAGACTTTATATATAGGCTTTATGAACAGATTAGAGTGACTCGTGAAGGACCAGCACCACCTTCTCTTGTCCAATGGTTTGAGGAATATATCTTCCAGAATCCGGGATTAAGATTTAGGAGCTCTTTTTTATTCCACCCCCTTTCCTGAAAGTCTGTCTTGCAGAATTGACTAAAAATTAATCTTCACATTAATTCCTAATTGTTTTGCAATTCTTTTTGTCAGTTCTTCTTGACCTGTTTTTTTCTTCTTCTTTTCTGACCTCATGACCCAGTCAGCATTTTTTGTACAATGGCCAAGTCTTAACTTATCAATTTCTGTATTGCATTTGTGTTTGATATTTCTCACAGGCTTTACAGAGTTAAAACTCTTTTTTTAGCGCATTTCATCTGTAAAAGAAAACATGCCCAATAATTCTGCACACATGAATATAAGGAGTTTTTCTCTTCCAGCTTTCCTGGACTATTGTATAGCACTCATAAATGATTAAATAAAAAATAATGGTAGTTATTAAGATTGATATGGTTTGGAATTGGTAAAATGTGCTTGGAAAAAAATCACAATAAAACAATGTTTTAATGTTTAAGTTTGGAATATTAACTGACATGAATGAATGCTATATAAATATTGTTCGTGTTAACATAATGTTTAGAAATGAAATATTATTGTAAAGTGTCACTAAAGTTATATATATTGTTCTGTGAATGTGATTTTAAAGTCTTGATGATTCGGATTAACCCTTTAACTGCCATATCCTTTAAAACCTCACTGCCAGAGGGATATTGTGAATGCATGTGCCCGCTGGGCACAGTTTACCTGATGCCACCGGGGTGGCGATGGCATTGGTGGCTTGAGCCCGCCATCGCTGCTTGCAGCTATATTTATTATTATTATTATTATTCTTCTTCTTCTTCTTCTCCCGAATGAATCGCATTTTTGAGGGCTTTAACATGCTCAAAAAGTCATGAAACTTTGCACACGCGTCAAACCTGGTGAAAATTTTCGTCTGATATAGGATTCAGAAGAGGGTGTGGCAAAATGGCTCGACAGCGCCACCTATACCAAGAAAATCAACAGCCTTCCAGCTATGTTTCACGTACATGCACGAAAATTGGCACACATATGTAACACACCAATACCTACAAAAAAGACTCTTGGAGCGAAATTCTAAACCCAACAGGAAGTCGGTTATTTTTAATATTATGAGCATATTTTGTGTAATTTTGGCCATTTCCATGTGTTGTATTTTAACGAACTCCTCCTAGAGATTTCTTCAAATCAACACCAAATTTGGTATGCCTAATCTAAAGGCCTTTGCGATGTTAAATTGCGAAGATCTTGAGTTTTTGTTGAAGGGCGTGTCCGTGGCGGCCTGGCGAATTTCGATGATTCGCCATGAAAAATGAAGTTGCTATAACTCACACATACAATGTCCAATCTGCCCCAAACTTCACATGTTTGATGAGATTCCGAACCTGAACAGATTGACATGCCCATATTCAGTTATAGTCAAAGCGCCACCTATTGGCAACAGGAAGTGACATATTTTACGCTGCGACGAACTACTTCTAGAAATTTTATGACATCAGTGTCTTTTTTGTGGTCAGTCTAATCTAAAGGCCTGTGCGATGTTCAGTTGTGAAGATTTTGAGTTTTCGTTAAAAGGCTTGTTCATGGCGCCGCGACGAAGTTCGATGTCTCGCCATGGGAATAAAAGATGTTATAACTCAGGCATAAAATGTCCGATCTTCCCCAAACTTCACATGTGTGATAAGAGTCCTGACCTGAACAGATCTTCAGGCCAATATTCCACCGGGTGTGGCAGAATGGCTCTATAGCGCCACCTATACACTTTCAACGGAGTGCGCCTCGAGCTATGTTTCACGTACATGTACAAAAATTGGTACACACATGTAACGCACCAATACCTACAAAAAAGTCTCTTGGTATGAATTCCGGATCCCAACAGGAAGTCGGTTATTTTGAATTTTCCCTTCAAAATTGGTGTTGTTTTTGCCATTTTCAGGGGTTGTACTTTAACGAACTCCTCCTAGAGATTTATTCAGATCAACACCAAACTTGGTCAGTGTAATCTAAAGCCCTTTGCGATAATAAATTGCGAAGGACTTGAGGTTTCGTTAAAGGGCGGGTCCATGGCGGCCTGACAAATTTCGATGTTTCGCCATGAAAAAGGAAGTTGCTGTAACTCAGACATACAATGTCCAATCTGCCCCAAACTTCACATGTTGGATAAGACTCTTGACCTGAACAGATCTACATGCCAATATTCAGTTATAGTCATAGCGCCACCTATTGGCAACAGGAAGTTACATATTTTACGCTGCGACAAACTACTCCTATAATTTTTTTGAGATTAACATATATTTTGTGGTCAGTCTAATCTAAAGGCCTGTGCAATGTTAACTTTTGAAGATCTTGAGTTTTTGTTAAAGAGCGTTTTCATGGCGCCATGACAAAATTTGATGTCTTGCCACAGCAAGAGAAGTTGTTGTAACTCAAGCATAAAATGTTCAATCTTCCCCAAACTTCACTTGTTTGATTAGAGTCCTGGCCTGAACACATCTGAAGGCCAATATTCCATTATAATGATAGCGCCACCTGCTGGCAACGGTAAGATTGGCACATATATGGGATATACTTTGATATATTCCACTTATATTTAGGACATTAAATGCATATTTCTCAACGTTCACCTTTTTACTAAAGCCACACGATGGCGGTGAGCCCGGGTGCGAGGGCCCGTTCATCGCTGCTTGCAGCTTTAATTAGGGCTCAAGCCTGGAGGGCGAGAGCCCTATTGTTTTCCTTAGGATTATTTTTTATTATTATTATTATTATTATTATTATTATTATTTTTTTCTAACGTTACGGGGGCTTTTGGGGCCCTTAACATGCTTAAAAAGTCTTGAAAATTGGCACACACATTGGAACCTGCGGCCATTAGGGCCGGGCAGAGACTGATACACGGGCGTGGCACAGGGGCTCTACAGCGCCCCCTGGAATATGGAGGGCCATATATCATACATACTTGTACGTAGACATACGAAACTCGGTACACATATAGAACTCATCAATACAAACAACTTTCGTATTGCATATCATAGGCTCCGCCCAACAGGAAGTTGGCTATTTAGGGTTTATTATTCATATTTGTCGTCAAAGTTGTGGGGGCTTTTGGAGTCCTTAACATACTCAAAAACTCTTGGAAATTTGCACACACCTTTGGATCTGTGGCCTTTAGGAGCCTGCAGAGGTTGGGACCCGGGCGTGGCACAGGGGCTCTACGGCGCCCCCTGGAACACAGTCATTAATATTGATGTATAGCTCACACATACTTACACGTATTAATATGAAACTCAGTACACATATAGATCTCATCGTGCCGAACAACTTGCGTATTGCATGTCATAGGCTCCGCCCAACAGGAAGTCAGCTATTTAGAGTTATGTAAAAAGCGCATGCTCTGGAATTTGATATACTTGTCATAGGTTTTTTACTCGATTGCCACCAAACTCGGTCAACATGATCTCAAGACATTGGGGATGAAAAATTGCCAGGGGATTTTTGATATCTCGAACGGTTTGCTCGTAGCGAGGCGTTTAATTTATGGCGAGAATTGAGAAACAGGAAGTGTCTAATACCATCCACATACATTTCCTAATTTTAATCAAACTTCATCAGATTATTCATTGTATGATGTCGATCGCATATATGTGACTATTAGGAGTCAAAGTTATAGCGCCACCAACTGGCAGCAGGAAGTGTGTCATTTTCAAAATGCTTTGAATTCAGCATCTTATTTTTACTCGATTTGCTTCAAACTTCATCAGAATAATGTTAAAACACAGCCGATATAAATCTGCTGGGGGGATATTGATATCTAAAAATATTGTTGCCGTGGCAACATGTCAAACTGGAATACTTCTCAGGTGATTTTGAGGCATATAACATGCTTAGAATTTCATCAAACTCAGAACACATATCAGTATTAGTGACAGCTAGACACTGGCAAAAGTTCATAAGAGGGCGTGGAAGAGGCACTCTATAGCGCCACCTTTTGTCAAAAGTGAGGGGGTTAGTTTTAGCTACAGACACCAAACTCAGTACAAAAATTGTTCTTATCAAGACGGACAACTTTCTAATTCACAGTCATCAGCTACGACCAACAGGAAGTCGGCTATTTTGATTTGAATGTGGATTGTTTTTTACATTTAGCTGTGAATTAATGCATACTGCTCAGAGGAGAGTAACACTATACACACCAAACTTGGTGTACATGTTGAAAAAACATTGAGGAACTTAAATTGTGAATGGGTTTTGGATAGCTTGGATGGTTTTGTCGTGGTGATTTTTTTAAATGACAATAAAGATGGAACTATTAATTTTCCTGCATTTTTAAATTCCAAACACTTCAAAACCTTTTTTCATACAGAAAAAAAGTTATTCTGAGTAAATATGCATAGTTTAATGACTTCACAACACTGTATGGATAACAGAAAATTAAAAAACTGTCAGACATCTCATCTCACTCTGTCCCTCTGTTTGAGTATTATGTGCTGAGACTTACATTGTCTGAGAGAAAATGCGCCCCTACAGGTTCAATTCCTGAAAGGGAAATTCGACTGAAAGGGAGGAGACTCTCTTTTAGTTTCATTTTTAAATCGGTTAAAATACAAATAAATACTTAGATTTAATTCACACTGACAAGCTAAACCAACATATATGATTATTACCGGTTCAGGGCTCATGGATAAATTATTTCTGGCCAGAGATACGTGAGAAATAGGAGAGATGAATCACCGCTGTGACCACGAGCGTCTGGAGTAAAGAGCTCAGAAAAAACGAATTTATTCCTGTTTTAAAGCTTTTAAAAATAAAGTATTGCAGCGATATCACACAATTCACCAATTAGAGCACACCAAGAGCTAAATTAAGATGTTTTTGAACTGTTTGTGTGAAAATGATATATTCGCGGCTGCCTATATCTGAAATCACTGCCTCTGATCAGCGCGCACAGTGTCACAAGTTCAAAACTAACGAATTTATTCTTGTTTAAGAGCTTTTTAAAATAAATTATTGCCATAAATGCACACAATACATCCATTATAACACAACACGAGCTAAATGCAGGTCTTTTGTGACCCGTTTAAGTGTGCAAGACTATTTGAAAGCGCGACTGGCAGAATAACATATATCTCTCGAGCTGCAGGATTCTGCCTTTCGTCGTAAGAACGAACACTTCAAGGACAAGATTATTTCAAAATACATAATAGCTTGGCTAATATAAACGAAAACAGCCACGTGAACATAAACTGTTGAGAAATAAATCTAAAGTGGATCTACTGGAATTTAATATTAAGTGACCGCATACCAGCTGCTTCTGTCTTCAATTTTAATCTATATAAAAAATTAAACTCATTCATCTTGGCTGCTTGTTTAATGTGTGTACGTATCTATTTATTATTTTGCTCTAACAAGACTTAATCTATATTTAATTAAATCAATTACATTTTATTTTACATTTTATTTTTCCATTTCTGCATCTAAACGCCTAAAAACTATTGTATACTATTGTTAGCAATTTCTTTATCGTCCAATTTATCCGGTGTACACGCTTTTATTTTCATAATAAACTCGTTTGTTAGATTATACACAGTTATAGTGGTCTATAATAAATATTGACAGGTTTTATTCAAGCTGTTTAGAATGATTGCCTTAGGCTAATTTTTTAAAATGTAAATCCAAAAAAAAATAAATAAATAAATAAAAAACATTGGAAAACAATAACTTGTACTTTTTTATACATTTTGTATAGTTTCATAGTTTATGCATTATAGTTATAAAAACAAACAAATTTAGCCACTCACATAGAAATCTTAGGCCTTATCCTTTTCTGACAGTTTTAGGGATTTTTAAAAATCCTAAAAAACCTTATTTGTGCTGCAAATAATAATTTCAAACTAATTTGATACTGACCTCTGACATCCTGTGACATGATATTTATTTGAATTTACATAATCTCATGGATGTAACAGTAAATCTGTTCAGCTCACAGATCAAGACTAAGCTGTAATGCAAGCAGAACTTTCACAAATGCTTGTAGGTCAATAAAATCATTACAAAACACTTAAAAATCATTTAAGGGATTTGATAACACTGTAAAATAATGTCTAATTTGTTAACATTAGCAAATGCATTGATAACACTTTATAATAACTGCACTCATTAGTAAATAGTCAGTTCATGCTTTATAAAGCCTTGTCCCAATATTAATAGTCAGTAGTAAGCAGTTTATAAATACAGCTATAAATAGCTTGTTCTTGGTTTATAAGCACATTTATTAAAAAGGAGAATAAAGGGTCAGTTATCTTCCTATGAAAAAAAAAATAAAAAAAATAAACAAACAACACAGATTGATACAGAACTCAGAAATGTTATTGTGGATTTATGATAAACTCAGCCTGTAAATGAATTCATACTCCTCCAAGAAGACACAAGTAGTTCACACCAAACTTTTTTAACATGAAGCCAATATACTGAAGATGTTAAATTTCGAATGGGTTTAGGATACCTTAAATGGTGTGGCCATAGCGATTTATTAAAGTAACATAAAAAAAATACAATAGTTATTTTACTATATCTTTAAAATTTTTAATTCCAACTCTTCATAATTTTTTATATACGTAGAAGTCATCATTTGAAGGAAGCACAGTAAGTTTCATAGCTTTATCATTTTCAAGAGCCAGCATAAAATTAAAACTATCATAACATATAAATCAAGCTTGCAATTCTTAGTACCAATAATGGCCACCAGATGGCGCTATAGGATTACTTTTAAATAATTATTGTAGAAACAAGTATGATTTAAATCATTTATAGAAATCTTTCAAAGAAAAATAATATGAATTTTATGTATTTTACTGATAAAATGACCCTCACTTAATTAGAATAACAAGCTGAAGTATTGTGAACTGTATATTAAGAATAATTCTTTATAGGCTTTATGGACAAATACGTTTTGAGTGACTCTTGAAGGATCAGCACCACATCCTCTTTTACCACTGTTTAAAGAATGTATCTAACAGTACAGGTGCGGATGAATTTTGAATGGCTTGAATGGTTTTGTCGTGGTGATTTTTTGAAATAACAATAAAAAAGTAACCGGTAAATGTCTTTACTTTTTTTAAGTGCAGCTTCTAAACACTTCAAAAAAATGTACACATAGAAGACAAGTCATTCTGAGGAAATATGCATGGTTTCATGACTATACAACACTATATGGATGATAGAAAATTAAAAAACTATCATACATCTGATGTCACTCTGTCCCTCTGTCACTGTGGGTAATGTGTCTGTGTGTGTGTGTGTGTGTGTGTGTGTGTGTGTGTGTGTGTGTGTGTGTTTTAAGTGAATTAGTTATTAAGATTGATATGGTTTGGAATTGGTAAAATGTGCTTGGAAAAAAATCACAAAAAAACAATGTTTTAATGTTTAAGTTTGGAATATTAACTGACATGAATGAATGCTATATAAATATTGTTCATGTTAACATAATGTTTAGAAATGAAATATTATTGTAAAGTGTCACTAAAGTTATATATATTGTTCTGTGAATGTGATTTTAAAGTCTTGATGATTCTGATTAACCCTTTAACTGCCTTATCCTTTAAAACCTCACTGCCAGAGGGATATTGTGAATGCATGTGCCCGCTGGGCACAGTTTACCTGATGCCACCGGGGTGGCGATGGCATTGGTGGCTTGAGCCCGCCATCGCTGCTTGCAGCTATATTTAGGGCTCAAGCCCAAAGGGCGAGAGGCCTATTGTTTTCCTTAGGATTATTTTTTATTATTATTATTATTATTATTATTATTATTATTATTATTATTATTATTTTTTTCCAACGTCTCGGGGGCTTTTGGGGCCCTTAACATGCTTAAAAAGTCTTGAAAATTGGCACACACATTGGAACCTGCGGCCATTAGGGCCGGGCAGAGACTGATACATGGGCGTGGCACAGGGGCTCTACAGCGCCCCCTGGAATGCTGAGGGCCATATATCATACATACTTGCACGTAGACGCACGAAACTCGGTACACATATAGAACTCATCAATACAAACAACTTTCGAATTGCATATCATAGGCTCCGCCCAACAGGAAGTTGGCTATTTGGGGTTTATTATTCATATTTGTCGTCAAAGTTGTGGGGGCTTTTGGGGTCCTTAACATACTCAAAAACTCTTGAAAGTTTGCGCACACTTTGGAATCTGTGGCCTTAAGGAGCCTGCAGAGGCTGGGACCCGGGCGTGGCACAGGGGCTCTACAGCGCCCCCTGGAACACAGTCATAAATGTTGATGTATAGCTCACACATACTTGCACGTATTAATATGAAACTCAGTACACATATAGATCTCATCGTGCCGAACAACTTGCCTATTGCATGTTATAGGCTCCGCCCAACAGGAAGTCAGCTATTTAGAGTTATGTAAAAAGCGTATGCTCTGGAATTTGAAATACTTGTCATAGGTTTTTTACTCGATTGCCGCCAAACTCGGTCAACATGATCTCAAGGCACTGGGGATGAAAAATTGCCAGGGGATTTTTGATATCTCAAACGGTTTGCTCGTGGCGAGGCGTTGAAATTATGGCGAGAAATGAGAAACAGGAAGTGTCTAATACCATCCACATACATTTCCTGATTTCAATCAAACTTCATCAGATTATTCTTTGTATGATGTCGATCGCATATATGTGACTATTAGGAGTCAAAGTTATAGCGCCACCAACTGGCAGCAGGAAGTGTGTCATTTTCAAAATGCTTTGTATTCAGCATCTTATTTTTACTCGATTTGCTTCAAACTTCCTCAGAATAATGTTAAAACACAGCCTATATTAATCTGCTAGGGGGATATTGATATCTAAAAATATTGTTGCCGTGGCAACATGTCAAACTTGAATACTTCTCAGGTGATTTTAAGGCATATAACATACTTAGAATTTCATGAAATTCAGAACACATATCAGTATTTATGATAACTAGACACTGGCAAAAGTTCATAAGAGGGCGTGGAAGAGGCACTCTATAGCGCCACCTTTTGTCAAAAGTGGGGGGGGTTAGTTTTAGCTACAGACACCAAACTCGGTACAAAAATTGTTCTTATCAAGACGGACAACTTTCTAATTCACAGTCATCAGCTACGATCAACAGGAAGTCAGCTATTTTGATTTGAATGTGGATTGTTTTTTACATTTAGCTGTGAATTAATGCATACTGCTCAGAGGAGAGTAACACTATACACACCAAACTTTGTCTACATGATGCCAAAACATTTTAAACAACTTAAATTGCCAAAGGATTTTGGATAGCTTGAACAGTTTTGTCGTGGTGATTTTTTTAAATGACAGTAAAAATGGAATTATTAATTGTCCTGCATTTTTAAATTCCAAACACTTCAAAACCTTTTTTCATACAAAAAAAAAGTCATTCTGAGTAAATATGGATAGTTTCACGACTTTACAACACTGTATGGATAACAGAAAATTAAAAAACTGTCAGACATCTCATCTCACTCTGTCCCTCCGTTTGAGTATTATGTGCTGAGACTTACATTGTCTGAGAGAAAATGCGCCCCTACAGGTTCAATTCCTTAAAGGGAAATTCGACTGAAAGGGAGGAGACTCTCTTTTAGTTTCATTTTTAAATCGGTTAAAATCCAAATAAATACTTAGATTTAATTCACACTGACAAGCTAAACCAACATATATGATTATTACCGGTTCAGGGCTAATGGATAAATTATTTCTGGCCAGAGATATGTGAGAAATAGGAGAGATGAATCACAGCTCTGAGCAGGAGCGTGTGGAATGACGAGCTCAGAAAAACGAGTTTATTTTTGTTTTATAGCTTTAACAAATAAAATATTAAAGCGATATCACACAATTCACCAATTAGAACACACAAAGAGCTAAATTCAGATGTTTTTGAACTGTTTGTGTGAAAATGAAATATTCGCGGCTGCCTATCTGAAATCACTGACTGCTCCGATCAGCGCGTACAGTGTCACAAGTTCAAAACAAACGAATTTATTCTTGTTTAAGAGCTTTTTAAAATAAAATATTGCCATAAATGCACACAATACACCCATTATAACACAAGAGCTAAATGCAGGTGTTTGTGACCCGTTTAAGTGTGCAAGACTACTTGAAAACGCGACTGGCAGAATATCTCTCGAGCTGCAGGATTCTGCCTTTCGTCGTAAGAACGAACACATCAAGGACAAGATTATTTCAAAATGCATAATAGCTTGGCGAATATAAACGAAAACAGCCACGTAGACATAAACTGTTGAGAAATAAATCTGAAGTGGATCTACTGGATTTTAATATTAAGTGACCGCATATACCAGCTGCTTCTGTCTTCAATTTTAATCTATATAAAAAATTAAACTCATTCATCTTGGCTGCTTTTTTAATATGTGTACGTATTTATTTATTATTTTGCTCTAATAAGACTTAATCTATATTTAATTAAATCAATTACATTTTATTTTACATTTGATTTGTCCATTTTTGCATCTAAACGCCTAAAAACCTAAAACATGCTCTATTATACTATTGTTAGCAATTTCTTTATCGTCCAATTTATCTGGTGTACACTTTTATTTTCATAATAAACTTGTCTGTTAGATTATACACAGTTACAGTGGTCTATAATAAATATTAACAGGTTTTATTCAAGCTGTTTAGAATGAATGCAGTAGGCTAATTTTTTTAAATGTAAATCCAAAAAAAAAAAAAAAAAAAAAAAAGTTTAAATAAATAAAAAACATTGGAAAAGAATAACTGTTGTACTTTTTTATACATTTTGTATAATTTTATAGTTTATGCATTATAGTTATAAAAACAAATAAATTTAGCCACTCACATAGAAATCTTAGGCCTTATCCTTTTTTGACAGTTTTAGGGATTTTTAAAAATCCTAAAAAACCTTATTTGTGCTGCAAATAATAATTTCAAATTAATTTGATACTGACCTCTGACATCCTGTGACATGATATTTATTTGAATTTACATAATCTCATGGATGTAACAGTAAATCTGTTCAGCTCACAGATCAAGACTAAGCTGTAATGCAAGCAGAACTTTCACAAATGCTTGTAGGTCAATAAAATCATTACAAAACATTTAAAAATCATTTAAGGGATTTGATAACACTGTAAAATAATGTCTAATTTGTTAACATTAGCAAATGCATTGATAACACTTTATAATAACTGCACTCATTAGTAAATAGTCAGTTCATGCTTTATAAAGCCTTGTCCCAATATTAATAGTCAGTAGTAAGCAGTTTATAAATACAGCTATAAATAGCTTGTTCTTGGTTTATAAGCACATTTATTAAAAAGGACAGTAAAGGGTCAGTTATCTTCCTATGAAAAATAAATAAAATAAAAATAAACAAACAACAACACAGATTTATACAGAACTCAGAAATGTTATTGTGGATTTATGATAAACTCAGCCTGTAAATGAATTAATTCTCCTCCAAGAAGACACAAGTAGTTCACACCAAACTGTTTTAACATGAAGCCATATACTGAAGATTTTAAATTTCGAATGGGTTTAGGATACCTTAAATGGTGTGGCCATAGCGATTCATTAAAGTAACATAAAAAAATACAATAGTTATTTTACTATATCTTTAAAATGTTTAATTCCAACTATTCATAATTTTTTATATACGTAGAAGTCATCATTTGAAGGAAGCACAGTAAGTTTCATAGCTTTATCATTTTCAAGAGCCAGCATAAAATTAAAACTATCATAACTTATAAATCAAGCTGGCAATTCTTAGTACCAATAATGGCCACCAGATGGAGCTATAAGATTACTTTTAAATAATTATTGTAGAAACAAGTATGATTTAAATCATTTATAGAAATCTTTCAAAGAAAAATAATATGAATTTTATGTATTTTACTGATAAAATGACCCTCACTTAATTAGAAAAAAAAGCTGAAGTATTGTGAACTGTATATTAAGAATAATTCTTTATAGGCTTTATGGACAGATACGTTTTCAGAGACTCTTGAAGGATCAGCACCACATCCTCTTTTACCACTGTTTAAAGAATTTATCTTACAGAAGAGGTGCAAATGAATTTTGAATAGCTTGACTGGTTTTGTCATGGTGATTTTTTTTTAAATAACAGTAAAAAAGTAACCAGTAAATGTATTTTATTTTTTTAAAGTGCTGCTTATAAACACTTCAAAAAAATTTACACATAGAAGACAAGTCATTCTGAGGAAATATGCATAGTTTCATGACTATACAACACTATATGGATGATAGAAAATTAAAAAACTATCATACATCTGATGTCACTCTGTCCCTCTGTCACTGTGGGTAATGTGTGTGTGTGTGTGTGTGTGTGTGTGTGTGTTAAATGAATTGGGTGTGAAACTATCAGGGATCATTTAGTCTCCAGCGCCAACATTTTACAGAACTGACACTTTCCTGGAGTCTCAGAATTACAATGTGTCAGGTTCTGAGAGATCTAAGATTCCAAAAAATGATTGAATTAGAATACCATGAAGTATTGTGAAATACTATATATTAAGACTTTATATATAGGCTTTATGAACAGATTAGAGTGACTCGTGAAGGACCAGCACCACCTACTCTTGTCCGATGGTTTGAGGAATATATCTTCCAGAATCCGGGATTAAGATTTAGGAGCTCATTTTTATTCCACCTCCTTTCCTGAAAGTCTGTCTTGCAGAATTGACTAAAAATTAATCTTCACATTAATTCCTTATTATTTTGCAATTCTTTTTGTCAGTTCTTCTTGACCTGTTTTTTTCTTCTTCTTTTCTGACCTCATGACCCAGTCAGCATTTTTTGAACAATGGTCAAGTCTTAACTTATCCATTTCTGTATTGCATTTGTGTTTGATATTTATCATGGGTATTTCATAATTTTCGACTTTACAGTTTGAGTTAAAACTCTTTTTTAGCGCATTTCATCTGTAAAAGAAAACTAATAATTCTCAGCCTAATAATTCTGCACACATGAATATAAGGAGTTTTTCTCTTCCAGCTTTCCTGGACTATTGTATAGCACACATAAATGATTAAATGAAAAATAATGGTAGTTATTAAGATTGATATGGTTTGGAATTGGTCAAATGTGCTTGGAAAAAAAATCACAATAAAACAATGTTTTAATGTTTAATTTTGGAAAATGAACTGACATGAATGAATGTTATATAAATATTGTTCATATTAACATAATGTTTAGAAATGAAATCTTATTGTAAAGTGTTACTAAAGTTAAATATATATTGTTCTGTGAATGTGATTTTAAAGTCTAGATGATTCGGATTAACCCTTTATCTGGCGTATCCTTTAAAACCTCACTGCCAGAGGGATATTGTGAATGCATGTGCCCGCTGGGCACAGTTTACCTGATGCCACCGGGGTGGCGATGGCATTGGTGGCTTGAGCCCGCCATCGCTGCTTGCAGCTATATTTATTATTATTATTCTTCTTCTTCTTCTTCTCCCGAATGAATCGCATTTTTGAGGGCTTTAACATGCTCAAAAAGTCATGAAACTTTGCACACGCGTCAAACCTGGTGAAAATTTTCGTCTGATATAGGATTCAGAAGAGGGTGTGGCCAAATGGCTCGACAGCGCCACCTATACCAAGAAAATCAACAGCCTTCCAGCTATGTTTCACGTACATGCACGAAAATTGGCACACATATGTAACACACCAATACCTACAAAAAAGACTCTTGGAGCGAAATTCTAAACCCAACAGGAAGTCGGTTATTTTTAATATTATGAGCATATTTTGTGTAATTTTGGTAATTTCCATGTGTTGTATTTTAACGAACTCCTCCTAGAGAGTTCTTCAAATCAACACCAAATTTGGTATGCCTAATCTAAAGGCCTTTGCGATGTTAAATTGCGAAGATCTTGAGTTTTCGTTGAAGGGCGTGTCCGTGGCGGCCTGGCGAATTTCGATGATTCGCCATGAAAAATGAAGTTGCTATAACTCACACATACAATGACCAATCTGCCCCAAACTTCACATGTTTGATGAGACTCCGAACCTGAACAGATTGACATGCCCATATTCAGTTATAGTCATAGCGCCACCTATTGGCAACAGGAAGTGACATATTTTACGCTGCGACGAACTATTCCTAGAAATTTTATGACATCAATGTCTTTTTTGTGGTCAGTCTAATCTAAAGGCCTGTGCGATGTTCAGTTGTGAAGATCTTGAGTTTTCGTTAAAAGGCTTGTTCATGGCGCCGCGACGAAGTTCGATGTCTCGCCATGGGAATAAAAGATGTTATAACTCAGGCATAAAATGTCCGATCTTCCCCAAACTTCACATGTGTGATAAGAGTCCTGGCCTGAACAGATCTGCAGGCCAATATTCCACCGGGTGTGGCAGAATGGCTCTATAGCGCCACCTATACACTTTCAAAGGAGTGCGCCTCGAGCTATGTTTCACGTACATGTACAAAAATTGGTACACACATGTAACACTCCAATACCTACAAAAAAGTCTCTTGGTACGAAATCCAAATCCCAACAGGAAGTCGGTTATTTTGAATTTTCCCTTCAAAATTGGTGGTGTTTTTGCCATTTTCAGGGGTTGTACTTTAACAAACTCCTCCTAGAGATTTATTCAGATCAACACCAAACTTGGTCAGTGTAATCTAAAGCCCTTTGGGATAATAAATTGCGAAGGACTTGAGGTTTCGTTAAAGGGCGGGTCCATGGCGGCCTGACAAATTTCAATGTTTCGCCATGAAAAAGAAAGTTGCTGTAACTCAGACATACAATGTCCAATCTGACCCAAACTTCACATGTTGGATAAGACTCTTGACCTGAACAGATCTACATGCCAATATTCAATTATAGTCATAGCGCCACCTATTGGCAACAGGAAGTTACATATTTTACCCTGCGACAAACTACTCCTAGAAATTTTATGACATCAATGTCTTTTTTGTGGTCAGTCTAATCTAAAGACCTGTGTGATGTTTAGTTGTGAAGATGTTGAGTTTTTGTTAAAAGGTGTGTCCATGGCGCCGTGATGAAGTTCGATGTCTCGCCATATGAATAAAAGATGTTATAACTCAGGCATAAAATGTCCGATCTTGCCCAAACTTCACTTGTGTGATAAGGGTCCTGGCCTAAACAGATCTGAAGGCCAATATTCCATCGAGTGTGACAAAATGGCTCGATAGCGCCACCTATACACTTTCAACGGAGTGCGTATACACTTTAAACGGAGTGCGCCTCGAGCTGTGTTTCACGTACATGTACAGAAATCGGTACACACATGTAACACACCAATATCTACGAAAAAGTCTCTTGGTACGAAATCCGAATCCCAACAGGAAGTCAGCTATTTAGAATTTTCTCTGCAAAATTAGTGTTGTTTTTGCCATTTTCAGGGGTTGGACTTTAACGAACTCCTCCTAGAGATTTATTCAGATCAACACCAAACTTGGTCAGTGCAATCTAAAGCCTTTTGCGATCTTAAATTGCGAAGATCTTGAGGTTTCGTTAAAGGGCGTGTCCATGGCGGCCTGACAAATTTCGATGTTTCGCCATGAAATAGGATGTTGTTGTAACTCAGGCATAAAATGTCCAATCCTCTCCAAACCTCACATGTTCGACAAAAGTCCTGCCCTGAACACATCTGAAGGCCAATATTCCACTATAATGATAGCGCCACCTGCTGGCAACAGGAAGATTGGCACATATATGGAATAAACATTGATATATTCTACTTATATTTATGAGTTTCAACGCATATTTCTCACCGTTCACCTATTAACTAAAGCCACTCGCTGCCGGTGAGCCCGGGTGCGAGGGCCCGTTCATCGCTGCTTGCAGCTTTAATTTTTATTTGTATTTTTTATGTGAGATTTAAAGTTAAGGCATAATGTCACAAGTTTTTAATCCCCTCAGCAAATTATATCCTAAACAATTTGTTTTAATGATTATAGTATAGATAAGAGCCTGTTATAATATAGTATTGTAGTTTACAAGAAAATAAACTTTTAGTCTTTCTACTTTCAATTTCATGTATACTTCAGTGTGTAGATTTTATAATTATTTGTGGAATTTATTGGCTGGTGAAAATTATTTCAGCACAGTTTTTTTTTCAGTTTGGTTGGGTCCCAAAGTCCACTTTACCTCTACTGAAAATTAACTTTAGCATCTTTCTGAATTAATAATAATAATTATTGTTTTTTTAATATAATTGTTTTAATTGCGTGAATGTGTAAATCTTGTCAGAATTTCAGTATTTGATTTGTTCATCTACAGCTTTTAATATATTTAATTTTTTCAATACAAATTATATTATCATCAATTAAATATGAATATTTCAGAATAGTTTTAGTGTTATATAACATTTTAGTGAAAAGTTAATTATTGTTATTAATTTTTTTTTACAAAATGTTATTTCAGGATTTTATAGTATTTGGTTTGTCCATCTTTTTCTTGAATACAATCTGTTAATTACCATTTCTTATTATCAGTCTACAATTGTACATTTTAATTTTTGCATTTGTTTTGAACGAAAACATCAATATTTTATTTCCCCCCTCTTTGCTCAGCAGCAAAGATGCGTGAATGCCCCTAGGTAATGTGAAACCTGATAGTCATGATTTCCTAAAATATATAAAGATCATAAGCAAGAACATCTGACTGTCTGTAAAAAAAAAAAAAGAGAGATCTCACTACCTCTGTCCAGACATCCCTCAAAGAACATTAGACAAGTCTGAAAGTCAGTGTTTTGCATCTATGACAGTGTTTAGGTTTCCCCTCAGTCATCCAGTCAGTTATGCTGTTGGAAGTGCATCGTTATTCTCCTCTCGATGGTGTTTACACCCCAGTGTTATAATTTCACGCATGATCACACACACGCATACACACATACGCATGCTCTGATGCTTGGCCAAGTAGAGCTGGCTTTCCACAAGCAGCTGCTCTGTACTGCCACATCTGCTAAGAGCAAACAGAGAAATGGTGAAAAAATAGAATACTGTTCCTTTTTTCAAGCCCACATACATTAGTTATTACATTATTACTTTATTTTTCACATTATATATTTTCTCTATTTGACGCTGATATTGTAATAAATGTTTAGTCAAATCAAGTTTAAAGGAAACATCGATTCACATGATATTCTTTCACCTCTTGACCCATTTAATTTAAAGCAATGGTTTGTTTCATTGCTGATGGAAAATTCACAGCTATTAAATTGAACCCTGATATAAAGGCTTAAACCAATGAAAGCAACTATTACCAGGACAGCACATAAACCTGTCAATATTTGAACTTTATGACTCATATAAATCTTGCCATCTGGCTCCCCAGAATTGTGTTTTCATGAGTGGTTCATTTGAGAAGGGAAAAGGCCTTCACAGTGGTACCATCATGCCCGCTCATGCCAACTGCTTTTCAAAGGCTATTGGTTTCATAATAATGTATGTTTTAAATCTTGTGAGATTGTTTACCTGCCACTATCTCCGAATTTATTACATGCAGGCCCTAAGAGCCAAATGAAAATCAAAAAAGCCAAGAGGGAGGCAACGGAGAGTAAAAACCAGTCTAATTACCTTCCTTTCAAGCCATCAGTTACAGCAGCAAAGCTTTACACCTCTTTGTGCTTGGTGAAAAACAGCAAATACTAGACACTTGTGTTTCTTTGCACCATACTGCATGTGAAGTCGAGGAGTGACAGCTTCTACATGTCACTGGTTAAAGCCTCTTTTGAAATGTTGGAGGGTTTAGGAGTTTTATATATCTTGGCTATTATTCATTTGGGTTAAAGCGTGGAAGGGATGTTTTTTTTTTTTTTTTTGTAATCATGCATACATTTAATACTTAATGTGATTTTTGTCAGGTTGTCAGCTCAGACTTCAATCAGTCATATGTTTCTACATTACATTACATTATTCATTTAGCTGACGCGTTTATCCAAAGTGACTTACAATTGCTATATATGTCAGAGGTCGCACGCCTCTGGAGCAACTAGGGGTTAAGTGTCTTGCTCAGGGACAGTGGATTCAAACCCGGGTCTCTCGCCATCCGCGAGAGATCAACACCATCTCCGTGCCATCAACACCCTAATTTCTAATTCATTTACAATTTGAATACTAGTAATGTTATATTTGTTGCTGTATATATTTGTGCATATTTGTATAACTATTGACCTAAATAAAAAATAATTCAGCAACCCCCCCCCCCAAAAAAAAACATTTTGAACACCTTTATTTTATTCAATTCTGTTATATTTTATTTTATTTTTATTTACTTTTATTTTAAATCTACATTTTATAAATGTTTTGAATATTTTATTAAACATTTCAAAAGTTTTTATTTTTAAAAATATTTTTTTGAATTAACATATGTCAGCATATTAAATTGTTGTTGTCCTTCAAATAAAAAATATATAGATTTGTTTAAAACCATTTATTTAAATCTAAACTATTTGTTTAAATGAGTTTATTTCATTGTATTTTAGCAGTTCAGTAAATTATATGGTTCATTGTATAAATAGGATGATTGTTAGTCATTTTTATTTTTGTTTAATTTACCATCATGCCCGCTCATACCAACTGCTTTTCAAAGGCTATTGGTTTCATAATAATGTATGTTGTAAATCTTGTGAGATTGTTTACCTGCCACTATCTCCGAATTTATTACATGCAGGCCCTAAGAGCCAAATGAAAATCAAAAAAGCCAAGAGGGAGGCAACGGAGAGTAAAAACCAGTCTAATTACCTTCCTTTCAAGCCATCAGTTACAGCAGCAAAGCTTTACACCTCTTTGTGCTTGGTGAAAAACAGCAAATACTAGACACTTGTGTTTCTTTGCACCATACTGCATGTGAAGTCAAGGAGTGACAGCTTCTACATGTCACTGGTTAAAGCCTCTTTTGAAATGTTGGAGGGTTTAGGAGTTTTATATATCTTGGCTATTATTCATTTGGGTTAAAGCGTGGAAGGGATGTTTTTTTTTTTTTTTTTGTAATCATGCATACATTTAATACTTAATGTGATTTTTGTCAGGTTGTCAGCTCAGACTTCAATCAGTCATATGTTTCTACATTACATTACATTATTCATTTAGCTGACGCGTTTATCCAAAGTGACTTACAATTGCTATATATGTCAGAGGTCGCACGCCTCTGGAGCAACTAGGGGTTAAGTGTCTTGCTCAGGGACAGTGGATTCAAACCCGGGTCTCTCGCCATCCGCGAGAGATCAACACCATCTCCGTGCCATCAACACCCTAATTTCTAATTCATTTACAATTTGAATACTAGTAATGTTATATTTGTTGCTGTATATATTTGTGCATATTTGTATAACTATTGACCTAAATAAAAAATAATTCAGCAAACCCCCCCCCCCCCCCCAAAAAAAACATTTTGAACACCTTTATTTTATTCAATTCTGTTATATTTTATTTTATTTTTATTTACTTTTATTTTAAATCTACATTTTATAAATGTTTTGAATATTTTATTAAACATTTCAAAAGTTTTTATTTTTAAAAATATTTTTTTGAATTAACATATGTCAGCATATTAAATTGTTGTTGTCCTTCAAATAAAAATATATAGATTTGTTTAAAACCATTTATTTAAATCTAAACTATTTGTTTAAATGAGTTTATTTCATTGTATTTTAGCAGTTCAGTAAATTATATGGTTCATTGTATAAATAGGATGATTGTTAGTCATTTTTATTTTTGTTTAATTTACATTTCTATTATTTATTTCATAGTATTATTTTATACCTCTATAAATTATGTAGCTCAATCCAACTTAAATCAAATCTGCATGCATAAAATGCCTACATCAACGTCTATGAATTATTTTAGTTTTGCTTTCCCTTTCCATGTGTCAGCATGCTTGTTCTACAATATCACCTCTGTAAACAGTCTGTCCCAAAGGCTTGATGTGTGTTCATGCTTTAGGAATACAAATGTGCCTATACTATCGTCTACAGGCTGGTGATAATGAGAGCCCAGCTCCTGGGTGCACTTTGGTCATTCCAAACCTGGCAGTACTTTTTTGCTTTTCATTAGGTCCCCATTTCATCTGTAGGCCAGAAAACTTTGTCTCCTAAAGCACAAGTGTCAGCAGACTGAACCTGGAGAAAATCTATTCCATTTTCTCCTTTTCGCCCTGTCTTGACACAGAGCTCTTTATTTAGAATGTGAATTGCTGTAAAGCACCAGTGTTATAGGAATTTGTGTTGACATAAAATGCAGGACACAGAAAGTCACATCTCAAGAGAAAAATAGGAACAAGTGGATCAGACTGATTCTCAGGATGGATAACAAGATGTATACGTTTCCAGTCAGCCCTCATATCCATCTGTCACCTACAGAGGCAGTGAGGTGGCAACAGTGTTGGAAGTTTGTAAGGTTATAATGATGTGAATCAATGCACAGAGTCAAACATAATGACTAGTCTTCTTCATAGTGATGAATAGACTGTCCACATGCAAATCAATGTGGATGAACAAGTGCACTCAACATGAAACATATGCGCACACACATGCATGCACACCCTGCTCAACCACCGTGGACATTTGGTGTCTGATCCTAGTGAGGATGATTCATTACACTGGACACTGTTTGTTTGGCTCTGTAGCCTCTTTTTGTTTCTGTCCAATCAACAGCCAGTGCAAATAGTCATGGGTCATGTGTGATGTCCTACATAGCCATAAAACTGACCAGTAGAGAAATCTTTTGGTGCTTTAAAGGTCTTTTAAGAAAAGTTATAATAAATTACACATCGGTATAACATTTTTTTAGTTATTTCATCAAAAAAAGAAAACAAAAATGCTACTAGCTACTAAAAAAAAAAACTAGGTGAGTGGTTAACAGTAGGTACGTTTTAATTTTGCACGCACTGTAAAAAAATAAAATAATAATTTATAGGGTAAAACCACAATTTTGAAAAAAAAATTTTTTATTTAATTTATCTAATTGTTTTATTTTTTATAATTACATCCCAAGACGTCACAGTGGTTAATATGTTATTCAAATATGATTACAATTATGTTATGTAGTTAATATTTATAGCCAACATTTTTGGAAAGACAAACTTTAAGTCATCATCAAACTGTAACTGAAATTAGTATATTAATGGCATTAATTAATTTGACTGTATTTCTTAATCTTCACATTTGTATATAAAAAATTTAAAGATACAGTCAGACTGGTCATTTAATGTTCATAAGTATGAGTCAAATTACGTAATCTAGTAATGCCTGAAGCATTTTCACAGCACCCATAGCAACTAATATTTTATTGTACTTTTTCTTTCATGCCGTGCTAAGGAACTGAAAAGTATGCACCTGTTATCGACTAATCACTACAGATTTTTTTACATTTCCATTCAGGAGGTTCATAGGTTAGCAAAAGCTGTGTTTTTCCAAATCACTATCATCCTGTCATACAGAGACATCATTTTTCATTTTTTCATTTTTTTCAGGGAGCCACGACAAAAGGAAGGCAAATAATCAAATCAGAGTTGTGTTTCCCTGAGGTTCCAATCAGACTCTGAGCGACGGTGGGGTGAGGGAGGATCTGGATGATGCTGATGATAATAACGGCATGATTTTTTGACAAAAGGTTTCATGGGAAAATGATGGAATGATTTGATTTCCATGCCACATTTCTGCCTGGTACAAAAAAGATGGGCCTTAATAAATACTCCCCTGTGATGAATTATAATTGGTAAGCAATCATTTGGAGGGTTTTGTCTTTTGGGTAATCAAAATCAAACAGCTACTTGGAATAATAAGTGCAAATTTGAGCTAAAAAGCAATTTTGTTTTTTTAACAATCAACTTCATTGTCTTCATGCTCACAAGTTGATTAAAGAGTGCATTTACTAATTTCCTCTAGAACAACTAAAGAAATGTAGGAGCATCTGTCTGAAGGAGCATCAGACGATCATGAGCGGCATGGCAAAAGCAGCAGGTGAATGTTTTAAGTGACAACATCTACCAGCTGGAGAAGGTGTGTGTGAGGCCATGCGCCAACCTTTTCTCCACAGGTCACTGCCATGTCAGACGCCGCCCACGTGGTGTTCATGGCAACCACAGCCTAGAAGAACAATAGGGGCACCACAGAGCACAGTGGATTGCTTTCCAAAAATAGGCAAAACTGCCACTGGCTGATAATTGTGTGTGTTCAGTGTCATCCTTTTCAAAACTTAGATATCTCATCTTTCAACAAGAGTAAGCTGGTTTGACACACAGCCAAATACACTATGGAAGACCGGATGAGAGATGGAGAGCCCTTTGGGGGTAATTATAGAAGAACAAGCAGGACGAAAAGACAGGAGAATTAAATGAAGCCGTCTAAACTGACACATCAGGTTTCTGAAGGTGAAACTTGTGAGTTTACTGTGTACAGCATGTCAAATAATTGAGCTGCCACACTTAATCACCAGCTTATAATTTGACTTATGATACATCATATAGGATTGTCTCCTTCACAGTATATCGGTATCTGGGAGGATGAAGTCAGAAAAGGATTGCAAATGGCAGATCATTGTTAGGATTTGTGATCACATCGTGGTTGTTTGTTTATGGAGCGTGTCTCAAATTTATGAGGAGAGGGAATAATTGTAATGAATCAACCATGGGTGGAACAATGCAACTCACACTTTGATTGTCCGGTTAGTACAGTACAGTTAGCCCCTAATGATCATGTAATAATCTGCTCAAAGCAACAACCATAGAAATAGGTTAGATGTTCGAGCACATTCACTTTAGTCTGATTTTAAAGTTTAATAAACATACCAAACTGGCATTGCTTTCACAGTATTAGAATTTTTATAGCTCAAATATGAACACAGAAACATAAGTGTTTTGTTTAAAATGTCTTTAGCTAACTGGGGGCACGAAATAACAACAAAAAGAACCTCAACAGATTATACCAGGAAAATAGGAAGTACCCATTTGTGTAGATTGCTATTTAACTACACCTTTAGTCAGTGTGTAAAAATATGCTAATTGCTCATGTGGGTTAGTGGGCAAAAAAAAAGTATTACTACCATTGTCTGTTGTCATTAGTGCATGCTGCTTCACACACAGAAGTCACTTTCAAACCAGAAGCTTTCTGTTTGGTCACAGCGTATTTGCATGATCCCCTTGAACTGGTTGTGAAATCTGCATGCAGAAATATTTCGATCAGAAGGATTTCTGTTGAAGTCACTAGATTGTGTCCATATAATTCACCAAACAACAAAGAGAATCCAGGAATAGCCATTCATTGAAGTAATTAGTACATTTGTTTCCACATGTGCCGTATAACGCAATCACAGTAAATTCTGTCTGAGAATGTGGTCCAATGAAGCTGAACACTGTCATATAGAATTCATCTGAAATACTACATTGTTTACAATGAGGCATTCAGATGTGTGGGAAAATGAATTGCATTGTCATGTAATGGATAATTGTTAACTATTATTAGCTATGCACCTTGATTTATATTTAACCATACAATTTGAAACATTGTTAAAATAAATGTATTTATAAGGGAAAGCAGATGAAAATGAGGCATTATGGCTGGCTGAATTATGGCTAACAACATCACAGTGCGATGTTAATTAATGTGTTCTGTTCTATATAAACAAAAACATCTTACCTTTAATTAAATCTTTTAAGTCAGCAATCTGTAAGCCTTATCCTTATCCTTATTGACAGCTCAGGCTTATCATGTCTGAGATATCTCTAGTGTAAAGTGGAGGAACCCTTCTGATGTAATTATTTCCCTGCTAATCTGAGCACACACAGGTGGGCTGCTGACCGTCATGCTATTGGTTCATCTCTATGCTGTCAAGTGACTTAAATTGTCACCCACTTTAATAGGGGGTATTCAGGACACCCAGATAATGTGGCAGTCATTTGTCATATTTTGGTTTAACTCCAGACTGTGAATTATGTTCTTCAGGTCATCAGCATTTGCCTGACATTGACACTGATGAATTAGGGAACTGGCATGTGCATTAGGATATCATCTTGTTTGTAAGAGGATGGTGATGAACTATGGGAGCAAGTCAAAATCGAGTTCAATCATATGTGACCTTGAACCAATGGATCCAGAAGCCAAAATATGAATTTATGTTAGGTTACTTAATTATATTTTTTTGTATTAATTCAAGTACAGATGTTAAAGGGATAGTTAATAAAAAAATGTTCTAAACTTGTATTTATTTATTTATTTCTTCTGTGGAACATACATTCTGAAGAACATTGGGAACCAGACATTATATGGACAAACAGCTATTTTTTTTTAAATATTGTCATTTATGTTCCATTGAAGAAAAAAAAAATCCAACATTTTGGAAAAACACAAGGGTGAGTAAATGATTATAGAAGTCTCATTTTGAGTGAACTTTCCCTTTAAGGTAAAACAAAATCACCTGAAAAGACTTTTTACAGCACACCGTGTCTCCTCTTAGTATTCTCTGGTTACATGCTGGGTTTTGCAATAATGACACTTTACAAACTGTGACCACTTTAGAAAATATTTGTAATAAATTCACTGTCAGTGTAAGTGTATTATAATAATGTATGCTGATATGTCCATTGATGTCAGGCTCCCTGTTTTTTTGCCATGACCCCTGCTGTTGTGTCAGTGAACAGGGAAAAACTGCTGAAAAGGCCTTTATTTAAATGAACTCAGCACATGATGTTTAGACTCTGCAAGTAAAAGGTGGAGGATAAGTTATGCAAAAAGTCTCAAGAAGTGAATCAACGTGTCAAAAAAGGAAAATGCTATAAAAGATCCCAAGATGGCTGATTCTGAAATCCTCAAATATGTTATTCCCCTTTAACTATACTGCTGTCACTAGGCACATCAGACCAGCCCAGATGTTATTTTTGGTCTTGCTGGTGGTAATCATGACCAAACTCCTGCATGATATGGAAATAGGAATCCCAATATCCACAAAAACCCTGTACTGAGGCATTGCTATCTCCCGGTGTTCAGACAGGTTTGTTGTATGATAATCCATTATACTGCTGCACACAAACAGTCTTTTGAATACTTTAGCATTCAACATGTAATTAAATACTTTATATAGAGATACTATGGCAATTAATTTATCTTATTCTGTGAGAATGAAACAAATAGATTAGCGTGACAGAACATTGATCCCTTTACTGCGTTAAATATTTCACTGCATTGAATCAAAATGCATACAGTCTTAAATGTCATTATTTTACACCTCATTGTCCATTTAAACTATATGTGGCAATGCTGCCAAATTATACTGGTCTCAAAAATAGGTAGTAATCCTAAATCTGTGGTTGATGACTACCCTAGATGTAAACATAAAACCATTAGAAGTAATCATATATGCTATGTAACACTACATACTCTGTTCTAAACCCAGAATATTATGAATTAAAATAAATGAACAAAATAAATAATAGTGCTTGCTTTAGGTTTTATGTTCTCAGGCACAGCATGAAACATATTCTGTCCTTTGAGCTCCCTCTGGTGGAAAAATAAGAGAAGAATCTTGCAAATTAAGGATTGTTGATATTACACATTTTTATTCACAATATTTGTTGGCCAAAACAATGGTTTGATTTTCATCAGTTTTAATTTTGTTTAAAATCCAATAATAGGCTATTTAATAGCAGGTTTCTTTCCACTCCTAAGGGCATGTTGTCACACGTTCAGTGTGTACAGTATAGTGAACTATATATTTTTTTCCTAGGCAATATTCCCAAACAAACTGAATGTTTGTGGTGGCTCTTTTTGTAGGCAAGATGTCAGATACAGTACATGACTATAAATAAATAAGCACTGAATTACTGGAGCAAAAAAGGGTGACAAATAACCCTGGTTTCCCCATAAGTATATATTGTTGCACAACCGGTTATTCTCCCAACAGTTTATGATTATCAGAGACCATTTAAACTCTAGTTCAGAGTTCACATCAACAGTGATTTGTTTAAAAAGCTATATAACTATATAATATTAAACCATTAAAGGGATAGTTTACCCAAACATTCTGTCATTTAAACTTGTAGTTCCAAAGGACACAGTATGTGATTTGGAGGAGAAGAATTGTTGGATTAATGTACACAAAAAGTATTCTCGTAGCTTCGTAAAACTGCGGTTGAATCACCGATGTCACATGGACAATTTTATCAATGTCCTTACTACGTTTCTGGGTCTAGGAACATTTCCGTTACTATGGAGAGTCAGATAGCTCTCGGATTTCTTCAAAAATACCTTAATTTGTGTTCCAAAGATGAATGAAGGTCTACGGGGTTTGGAACAACATGAGGGTGAGTAATTAATGACAGAATTTTTTAAAAATATTTCTGTGTGAACTATCCCTTTAACAACCCATTCATATAATCAAGTGCAGGCCATTAAAAAAAATCAGTCAGTGACACACTGCTCTTCTGATGCTCCAAATATGAAAGTACAAAGGATGCCCCAGTGATCGCTGATGAAATAGTCACACTTCAGCTTCTCTAGACCGATTAGGGTCATGCTTTCTGGCTGTAGTTTGGCACCCTCTGCGGCTGCTCTGAGAAAGAGTCTGTCAAATCTCAGGCGTATAGAATCAGGGATTTCTTTGTTATCATTGATGGATGTGTCCCAGGTGTATCTGCTTTCCTCCGGCGCACCCAGCATCTCCCACACATCAGAGATACCATCCGGCAACCCCCCGAGCTTCTTTACCTGTCATAATAAACACGTCAAACAAACTCATTATTGAGATTTTGAGGATATCAGGGCAAACAAGTGTTAGTATCATACACAACCTCCCAATCTCTAAGGTTGGTATCTCCTCCAAATAAAACTGTGTGGTCCTGTGGAGCCTCTTTGATCCATTTCCAGACTCTCCGCAGCTGATTCAAGCGTTCTTGAGAGCTTGCCTTACCGCTCTCCAGATGAGATGTCATAATGCATAGTGGATGGCCTAAAAAGCTTACCTAAATAAACATGTTAACAGAAACAGGAAGTGAAATATTTAAAATGCTGTATGACCATTTCATTATAAGTAAGCTCAAAAGGGAAAAGGCATAACAAAAACCCACATGTGCTATTAGCAGGTTTCTACCCATCTCTGTGGTGGGGTACTTCACAATATTGCTCTGGAGGAATTGCACTCTGTCCTTTCTGAGCAAAATGCCAGTGAAATAGCCATCTTCACTGCCTGAAACACAAAATGATCTAAGATTCATACCAGAAACACTATTTATGTATCTATTGTATCATGCAATTATTGACATACCTTGCAAAAACTGATAATCTTTCATAATGTCCTTTAAAATCTTCCAACTAACAGGAACCAGCTCTTGCAACAGTACAACATCTGCACGGTACCTGCGTTAAAAATCAAAACTTGGTAACTCATACATAAAAGTATTTTCGTAATTCAGAGTACTAAATGATGTGGACATGAAGTGCGCAATACCATTAATGTTAAAATACTTATTTCAACATAATATGTAAAGAAAACAAGTCACTTATTTGTAGGTTCAAAACAATAATTGTTTCTTTGAGTATATCTATTAGTATATAGTAACACTGGCTCAACAAGTTTGGGGCAGGACTACCTGTTTGTCTAACCAATGACAAACGGGTGTCTTCAGGGAAAACTGATTATTTGAAAATCTTTTTTTTTTTATTCTGTTTAGGCACACTTGTAGGGGGAAAATGAGCCACTTCATAATATTAATTAACCAAACACTATAATGCTCTCTAAACTTCCTAATCCTGACCTAAACCATGATTTAAAAATGCTATTCAACACAAACATATTTAACTTATTCATCATTAAATCTGTGCATAAGAAACCTATCCATATTGTATTAATGTTTGGACATTGTATTACAGTGTTAACATATTGTATTAAAATGTTGTCTAAAGAAATTTGCATTCTAAAAAAACAATAGTGTTACGTCCTGTGGACGTATTTGGGGATTGTGCGCTCTTGGGAGAGTGACTTCACCTACTGGGCAAGTTCGGCATTGCATGTTTTCTTCTCTTGCTCTTTCTGTCTCTCTCTCCACTATAGATCGCTAATTGGATTCCAGCTGATGTCCATCATTCATCAGTACTGAGTGAATGCTACAGAGATCCAAGGTGTATAAGATGGCAAAGAAATAATGCTGAAGGACTGACGGCTACGCGCTCACTCTTTGTCCTGATCCAGATTGGTGTTATTTGGTGTATCTCAGTGGGACCAAGTGTGGTCTTTATTACCTCTTAACTTTGTGAATGAACTTGTCAATTACAAACTATGAGAGAGTGTGTGAACGTTATGGTGGGTGTGTTTATGATTCTTTTGTGTTATTTTCTAATTTATGTAAATATCTTTGTTCGTCTTTGTTAGGAAGCGGTAGGGAGAGGGTGCCATTTGTTTTGAATATATAATATTGCTTATGTTTATGGTAGACAGGGAGATAGGTAAGACTCTGTCATTTATTTTCTTTCTTTTTAGTTAAGGTTATTTAGAGTTTCTGTGTTTAGCTAGAGGGTTTTTTGTTTGTTATGTTGGCCTGGCCCTCTCCTGAAGATTTGCTTCCTCTTGTTATTAATAAATTAAGTTATTTGCTTAATTTAGTGTCTGTGCTTTTCTGGATCAGGGGATTGATGTGACCTTCAGACTTTTTATTTATTTACATTTTGTTACGACGTCATTTAACCCCTAGACTAACAGTGAGGTTCGTAACAATAGTAACACTTACTTTCCTAAGTGTGAAAGCAAACCTTTGGCCCGCTCAAAGACATTATCTGTATCCAGACCATCTATATTCCAGGATAAGAGTGTCAGATGACTGGACTGGGTTTTCTCCTCATCAGCTGACTGTTCAGTGAAAGATCTTCCCCAGTATGCCTGTTGCAACGAAAAACTAGTCTGTAGTGTCTGGGTGGACTTGCATTCTGTTGATGGTGTGTGTGCATCCTGGATCGGAGGGGTTTGTGTTGACTGTGTTTGGACAGACTGGAATTGGGAAGCCTCTGTCTGGGTTGACTGGTCACAGGTAAAGCGAGCTGATGTTTGCTTTGCACTCTGGGTTTTATCTTGATGAGATGAACTTGCAGGAGAAATAGACTGATTTCTTTTTTTTCGGCTATGCTTTGATCCTGCAGACTTGTTTTCAAGGCTCTCAAGCAGGAGTTGTGAGGATGATGACTGCTCTTCAACAGTGACCTGAGAGCACTCACTGGCTGTTTTCATTTGGGATGGGGCACTTTGTCTCTTTTTCTGCTTTTTCTTCTTCCCAGTTTTCCCTTTAACTTTGGTGTCCACAAGACCCAAGTATCCCAGAGTGCAGTCTGGACGATGGGGCGGGGCGACACGTTGGGGCGTCGCCCCGCCCACCTCAGCGGTTATTGGTTTATGATTAAGATTAGCTTATTGGTGTACAGATGAGTGACGATTTTACAGCTTATTGATATAGAGAATTATGACGCTATTAGCAGGATTGGAATGCGGAAGTAGACACTCAGATGAATAAACTTTTAATATAAATTAAAAAGTGAATATAAATGTTGTTTTTTTTTGCATTTATTGTTGCATTTCCACAACATCCCGTATAAATACAAAGAGTTTTGGATTACGACGAACAGAATAGAAATAAATGGTCTACTCCCTCAATGGCTGTAGTGTAGACGCTACCTCGGCATTACTCGCTGGTTTGAAAATGACACGGCAATATTATGCGAAGTATGGTTATGTAGATAGTCATGGAGTACCTTGATTTATATATTCAAATTATATATACATACATATATATATATATATATATGTGTGTGTGTGTGTGTGTGTGTGTGTGTGTGTGTGTGTGTGTGTGTGTGTGTGTGTAACAAATTGTCACCAGTCTCTGAACGTCACCAATAATATTCTGAACATTCCCTTTGCCCCTACGAAAATTTACCATGGTTCTGCTACAGTAACTATAGTAAAACTATGGTGTTTTTATAATTACAGTTCACAGTAATTAATATGCCAACAAATATTTTTACTACAATAAATCCATGGTTACTTTTTGCAAGGAAGGAACTATATAGGTTCTAAAGAACTTGCCCAAAAACACTTGTTACTTTCTGCTATTTGTTTTCTGAACTGCACTACTGAAAAACTCATTAATCCTCACAATCCTGTCACAACTAAATTAAGAATCCATTATGAGCAATGCATAGCAAATGATGTTATCATCAAATATGAGAAACCTTAAAGAATGATAGACTGATGTAAATGACTGAAACCTGTTGTCATGCACGTGTTTGCCATAGCTTTTTTATTAAAACATTATACACTGCAAAGTTTAACTTTAAATGACATCAATTAATACATCAAAACCAGTTCATCTCAGTCCATTCTCTATTTCCCTTCAATGAATTTAACACACAAATGTGTTTCATGTTGCAAAAAAAAAAAAAAAACAGTCCTTGGAACAAAATCCTGTGTAAACAAAAGCTCAGAAGATCACCACGCCGGTCTCTTCCCTGTACCCAGTGGGTTAAACTTGAAAAGGGCTCTGCACTGCAAGCATTCCCTGATGCAGTACATCCGTCTGAACTCGTTCCGGTCAGGAGACAGGAGGACAATTCTTCCAGTTGGCCACAACTTATAGTGTAAAGACAAAATACATGAAAGATAATAATAATAATTCAAAAAAAGTTTAACAGCCTTCAACTACAAAATTCAATTGGAGAATGAGCATTAAACAGGGAAATCTTACTGTCTAGCCAGGCAAACTTTGCCGCTTTCCGAAAAACTTCGGAGCACATCCCTAAACTATCTGCAAACCAGAGAAAGTGTCAAATATGCAGAGTCACCCGCCGACAAAATAACTTCCCTGAGGATTTCCAGTGGAAGCTGTTGAATCAAAAACATACATAGGTTTATTTGTACATGTATATAAAAGTTATTAAACATTATATAAACACTGAATACAGACAACCGTGCTTTAAAACTCTCATTTAAAAACTATAGATTGTTGTCACAACTGCATACTCATTCTTTTATAATAACACTAATAAAATGTTAATATATACAGTACTGTGCAGAAGTATTAGGAATGTTAGTATTTTCACATTGAAAAAAATGTGACAATTATTTATATCTTTTGCTGTTGTGTGTCAGTAGGATATATTAGTTTACATTTCCACACATTCATTTTGCCATTAATTGTAATAATCCAGTGAGATATTTGTATATATTTGTATGCATGATCCACATGAAGATCTTTTACATTGAATATAAATATTTCTGTCTTATATGGTGAACAAAATCCACATTAGATCGCAAACAGAAGTTATTTAAAAAACTCACTGAAAATGAATTAAGCTGAAATGTTTTTAAATGTCTTTGATGCTGATGTTAACTGATAGCTATATTTTAAATAATCCACAGTGCTGACCAATATAGTACTTGTACATAATACCAATTTCACATCTGAACAACTATGTAGCTGTAATAACTAAAATACCTCTGCATGTACACACATATGTAATTATTAGTTCTTAATGAATGTATGTGCACAAATAACCTGCTTTGCTGGACTCTGCCTGAAGACATGGTGAATGGTGAAGTTCCTCCCCTCAGTGGTTGAGCTCTAAAAGAACAAATGTCAAGACGTAGGTATATTGCTAGATATAGTACAGAGTAATGTTTCATGTAGCAACATTCAAACAGCTACATACATTTGCGGAGTAAAGCTGTCCAGGAGTACAGAACACCACCACCTCCTGATCATGTCATCCTGAATAATAATAATAATAATAATAATATACACACAAAAATCATGCATGTCTGTTCAAATAACTTGACAAATGTGATGCCATACCTCTGTAAAATCGAACCTATGAACTAAAGCCATGTACAGAGTGTACTGTTACAATCCACAAAGAACAATAAAATGAGCAATTTATAACAATTATTAACAATAATTATTCAAATTGAACGTACCATGGATAAATAAATGATCCAACATCGCATTTCATATTATAAGATATTTACACAACCACTTTTACTCACCTCAAGCAATCAACGGAATAGCGTTATTACTCTGCTGCTGTATTTGCCACCGTTCTGTTTGTTTCAACGCAAACTGCCCCCTGCTGGCTCGGAGGAAAATGTCAAAGGCGGGGAAAACAAATATGGGCGGGGCGACACGTGTCGCTCCGCCTCGAAGTGTCGCCCCGCCCCATCGTCCAGACTGCACTCTGGGGTTACTCACAAGACCTGATGCAGTGTCATTACACCCTAAAGGGGGCTCCCCTGAGCAAGTATGACTGTATCAGAAAAAAAAAAGATAATGCCTATTGTTTTGCATATACGTTTAGTCTATTAAAAATAAAACACTGTGGCAGCATAATATCTAGGATGACAAAAGTAGCTTGACATTTTGAAATCAATACTAAAATAATACTAAATAATTGACTTACCTTGGTGAACACGGTGGTTTATCCATTTTAATAGGCAACATATGTGTGTGAGCACTTCGATTTCTGTTCTAGGGATCGATGCTTTCCTGACAGTGATTAATATGAAGTCAAGTTAAACCTGACATGAACAAGTTTAGTCAGTATATACTTATGAAAAGCATAGTTAGCTCATTAGTCACAGCATGCATTATGTCCAATAAATACCGACAATATATGCAACAGGTTAGTCATTCATTAGTTAATTTTATATAGCTTATTAATATCTGTTGAACTGCCATATATATGTTCATAATCAATCAGGGTATCTTCCGTCCATTCCAAATCCGTTTTAAATTAAAAAACAGAAAACGAAAGACTCAAGAGGATTCAAGTGAGAGAACATGAATTAAATAACGAGAAATGGAAAAATGGCTCGTTTATTCGTTATTCCATCTAAGTTAACAAATGGAAAATGAGTTTTTGATTTGATTTCTCATTTTGTCGTTTGGGGTTTAAAAAACGGTTTATGGCTTCAATATTTCATACGCACTTGTGGGCGGAGCTGAAACGCTCCTTTCATCTGATTGGTCGAATCGCTCCGCCTTCAACTCGGTCTTACATTCTTTCAGAATAAGAGTCTTATAAGAGTAGTGTCTGAAACCACCGCTCACTGTTAATTAACATAATATTTGAGTCAGATGTTGCTGCGCACATAATTCGTGTTGCTGTGACTTGCAAGTCACCCCTTTAATTTATTTCTAGGTTATAGTATTGTATGAATATTGTCCCACTGTAAATACAGTGCAAATAGTTTTGTCTCCTTGGATAAAAGTGAAGTGGAAATAAAAATCAATAATAGACTGAACAGTTCCATGTTAAAATGTCTGTAACATTTACCACTCTCATATTTTAAGTCAAAAGACACTAGGTAGGTGTGTGTGATAGTAATAATTAATTGGGAAAATTAATATAGTTAAATTTATGAAATAAATTAGTAATATTCATTTTATTACATACTAAAATGAATGGTTTTTCTTTTAGTCTTCTTTGTTGGCCTTGAGAAAGCCAACATATATTTGAACATTATTATCAATTATTATGAGAGTAATTGACAACGACTACATTTTTAATGTTTCACCAAATTTCCTTCTCAAAAAATCCTAGTGACTTTCATTATCTGAGCAGTGAAGGTCTTACACTAAATGTCCACTAGAGGGGGAGATAGGATTTCTATTTACGTAAAATGGCAAATAAATACATTAATTTCATGTGTACTACCATGAATATGCCATATCTGTGTACAAGAATAACCTTCACACTTCAAGCTGTACTTTAAAACTTCCCATTCTGGCTTTTTCAACCTACCTCCAAATGTATTTTAATATATTTTTTATTCACACTGGTTTATGCATTTAATGTTTGTCCATCTGGAACTTTTATTTTTCATGAGCTGTACATTTTAAGATGTACTCGGTGTTGATAAATCACATGCACTGAATGTAAAGTGCTAATGTCAGGACTCTCAGTCCTCCTCTTGGATGGCCAGTGTCCTGCAAAGTTTAGCTACCCCAAATAAACACACCTAAGCTAAGCAAGGTCTTCAGGATCAGTAGCAATGTCCAAGCAAGTGTGTTGGAACTGAACTCTGCAGAACATGGTTCTCCCGGTTCAGGACTGGGTTTTAAATCTATAAATGAATTTGTACAGTTGGGTGTCTGCATGCAGAGGTGTACTTCAGTAAGTACAATGTAAACTGTAATCTATAAAGACAAATCTTCAGATAAGCATTAAGGCCACTGCCTTGAGGTCTCCATCCATTGGTCAAAACAGACCTTAAACCCCACCACACTCCTGCTAGCTGTCAACATTAATTGCGGCTGGTGCCAAATAAAAATTATTATGTATCCCTTGTGCATTGTTCAAATTCACTACCCTTTCGTTATGTTCGCGATGAAAACATTCACTCAATTAAACAGCTTTAAGCATTAGATACATTTTTTTCCCCCTAATTTATTGTTGGTGGATGTTTTTTTTCACTGACTTCCATTATAATTACATTTTTGATTGCAAAGCCATGAAACATAATCATGCATTCTTGATTGTTTGTGGTTTTCCCTGTTGGGAAGAGGTAAAATTTGTTATTTTTTACAGTTGATCACTAGGTGGGACCATCAACCCTTTAGATAGGCCTGTGCAAAAAAAAGCTTAGTTTCTGACTTGTATATAGAGTTATGTGGAGTTTAACAGCAAATTATATTGTGTGTATGTGTGTAGGAGAGAGAGAGAGAGAGAGAGAGAGAGAGAGAGACTTTTGCGCACTTACCTTGATGTATTTGAGAAAATCTAAATGTACACCTCAGCTCTCAGAACTACATGGAGTAAACAAAAGTGTATTTATGCACCTGCTGCCTTTTAATGGTGGTGAAGTATAGACTAAACAAAAACAGTACATGGATTTAAACACTTGCATGCCATCCTTCTGGTCATCTGATGGTGAGAAGAGCAGCAAGCAATACGAGAAAGGGCTTGACTTGAACCAGAGTTTTAGAAATGATTATGCAGCTTGACCCCTCCAGCGAGTTGCTGCTTATTTGAAGTTGGTATTGCATTTTGGTCCATAATCAATTATGTTCACAGTAGTTTTTTTTATAAGATTTAAAGGTTTTAAACTGGCTTCAACATCAAGAAAAGACAAGCATTTCACACATAGTTTTTTCTTCCCAAATCAGTGACATAATTTATGAACTTGGTAATTAAAGAGTTAAAATCTTGGATTTTTTTATTTTTTATTTTTGAAGTTTGATCAGGACTGAGGGTGATTAATAGATTTATGCAAAAAAAAAAAAAAAAAATCTTTATCTGAGACATTTTTACAGCATTTTAATTTAGTGGGTGTTTTCATCCCGAACATAACAAAAGGGTAGTGAATTTACCCACAGAATACTGTTGAGTTTTTTAAACATTTCAAGCATTTTCCCAAAATAAGTGTCAAAATAAGATTTGTCACCAATCATTCCATTAGCTGCAACACAGAGAAAGTTGTGGCCAAAATAAGACTCAACTTTACCCCCTAGTGGACGAAAACGTCCCCAACAACGCATATGGGGTATTATGTAACAGCAAGTCATTTGTGCAAGTACATTTGACTTGCAGTTTTCCAAAACTTAATCATTTTTATTTGGTACCAGCTGCAGTAGTTAATGTTGTTTTATATTATACAGCTGTCATTGAGCTAAGGTATACCCCCCTACCACCTCATCTATCATTGAAGAACCTGTGTTACACGTGAAATTCATGTATTTATCTGTCATTTAAACTTACATTAACAGAAATCCTGTCTCCCCCTCTAGTGGACCTTAAGTGTAAGACCTTCATCGCTCAGATAATGAAAGTCACTAGGATCTTTTGAGAAGGAAAAAGTCTGACCAGTTACAGCAACGAGTCAAACGAGTCTGAAGATCAGAGCTGAATTTGGTGAAACAATAAAATTTTAGTCGTTGTCAATTACTCTCATAATAAATGATAATAACGTTCAAATATATGTTGGCTTTCTCAAGGCCAACAAAGAAGACTAAAAGAGAAACATCATTCAATTTTGTCTGTAATAAAACTAATAATTCTAATTTATTTAATAAATTTAACGATATTAATTTCCACAATTAATTTTTAATGTCACACACACACCTACCTAGTGCCATTAGACTTAAAATATGAGAGTGGTAAATGTTACAGACATATTATCATGGAAATGTTCAGTCTATTATTGATTTTTATTTCCACTTCACTTTTATCCCAGGAGACAAAAATATTTGCACTGTATTTACAGTGGGACAATATTCATACAATACTATAACCTAGAAATAATTTAAAGGGGTGACTTGCAAGTCAAACAACGCTAATTATGTGTCTACATCTGGTTTCAGATATTGCTCTTGTAAGACTCTTATTCTGAAAGACGGAGGAAACCGAGTTGAAGGCGGAGCGATCCGACCAATCAGATGAAAGGAGCGTTTCAGCTCCGCCCACAAGTGCGAATTAAATATTGAAACCATAAACCGTTTTTTAAACCCCAAACGACAAAATGAGAAATCAAATCAAAAACTCATTTTCCGTTTGTTAACCTAGATGGAATAACGAATAAACGAGCCATTTTTCCATTTCTCGTTATTTAATTCATGTTCTCTCATTTGAATCCTCTTGAGTCTTTCGTTTTCTGTTTTTTCATTTAAAACGGATTTGGAATGGACGGAAGATACCCTGATTATAATCTTACACCTTTACATAATTTATATTAGGCTATATTTATCGAACTACCATACATTCAATATGCACTCAATACTGAGAAACAGTATAACAAGTAGGCTAGCCTACTAGCATTACAGTAACAGTTTTTTATTTATGACATGCAATAACGTAAGTTTAATACTTACAAACAACTGTTTTTAACTCTGAAGTCTCAAGAATAAAGCATCATCCTTTAATCCTTTTTCCTTCTCTCTTTTATTTCTCTGCTTGCTGTTAAGTTTCGATTTTGAGACGTGTCACGTCAGATTGAGGGGCAGTGGCAACACATTCAAATCTCATGACGTTTTGTCACACTTCATGGTATAAAGTAATAAACTGATTAATAAATTGCAATAATGAATGAATATACACTTCATTCAGGAAAGGAGTCTTCCTTTCCTTCCTTCCTTCCTTCCCTTCCGAAACTCACGAATTAACCACGCCCCTTTTTAGTTCTCCGGTCCATACAGAGCCGGTGTTCCGGTTTCAAAGGCTTTGGTTCCTCCAACTATGAAAAGTAGAATTTTTTTGATATGTGAATTTTAAAGATGGTTTTCAAAAGAAAAGGGTGTGAAAATGGTGAAAATTATGTTGTTACAGTCTATGGCCGGCCTAATAGTAATATTATAATAAATAAAGGTAATTTATTTATTTTTTTACCGAGTCTCAAGACGCAATTAATATACTAAGGATGTAGCCTTTTGTGTGTTTCTGCAACAACACAGAGATGACGTCACGTGTCTCCCTCCCTCCGCCCTTCTCGTCAGTTTCACACTCCCTCGCGCAGACGTACACCTCAGCATCTCTCTAGCAATATCAGACCTTCATCTCAGCATCCCTGAAGCAACAGCAGACCTTCATCCCTACATTAATCCAGCAGCGCGAGTCCGCTATGGAGCAGCAGTACGGAAGCTGATTCTCGATGTCATGGAAACAGATGCTTGAATAAGAGCGTCACATCCCACTGGTACAGCTGCAATTCACAATAGCGCACATTCTTGCTGTTGGCTTTCTATTTATCCCTGTTGTGTTTTGAGATTTGCTTGTTTTATATAACAACTGGTGGTAGTTGTGTTTAATAATATACTATAACACAACGCCGATTATATACTGTATTTTAGTATCACGTAATTTCTCCAAAGGTAGGCTATCTGAGCCGTAGGGGCTGGTTGCTATGAAGTCAAATCACAAAAGGCCCAGCCACAAATAGGATCTAGATTCTAGAATTGCTTTGAATGATTATTAATTGATTGATTCTCCTGCCATATTGTTATTCTTGTCCTGTTTATTTGTGATACTCTAGTGTTGTCTCCTCTATCTTTGACCTAAGTTTGAAGAGGGAATGACCATCAGAATCCATCGCTGTGATAAAGCAGCAGTGGCATCATGAACTTCTCACCAATTCTCTCGCTTGTGTTGCTCTTCTGTATCAGAGGCAAGTATATATTTCTGCAGTACTTACATTACCACCAAGACAAGTCTGCACTGCCATTCTGGATTATTGTTAGAATCCATAAATAGTATAAAAAAGATCCCATTATTGCTCTTAAATTAATTTTTTATGATTATCTTACTTTCAATTAAAGCACTGTAAATTACCATTGTGTACGAAATGTGCTATATAAATATTTGCCTTGCCATGTAAAGCTTGACATATGTTTAATATACATTTACATTTAGACGCTTTTATCCAAAGTAACTTACAAATGAGGACAATGGAAGTAATCAAAATCGACAAAAGAGCAATGATATGCCAGTGCTATAACAAGTCTCATCTTAATGCAGTACATGTACAGTAGCAAGGTTTTTTAAATCGTATAAAAAAAATAATAAAAATAAATAAAAAATAAAGTTAAAAGATAGAATAGGAAAAGAATGGAGCAAGTTATGGAGCTACTGTTAGAGGTCTTTTTTACTTTTGTTAATTGTATAGCCTAATAAATTAAAAAGAAAACCGATAGAATACAAAATAAATCTCTTTCTTTTTTAATTAAGAAAACAAGTAAATAAATAGAGTGCAAGTACAAAAGGTGCATGTTTTTGTTTTTCTAAGATTAGAATTAAAATAGAGAGTACTAGAGTTAGAGGGTCAAATAAAGATGGAAGTGATGAGTTTTTAGCCGATTCTTGAGGATGGATATATATAATCAGATTTTTTTTATTATATAGTTTATTGAATCTAAAAGGATAAACCCCAATATCTTTCATCATGCATTTGTCGTGTTTTGTTGATGCAGTATCGGGACAATGCTGGCAGGCTGCAACCTACTCTGAGAGTGTAGTGTCTCCGGAGCTGAGGAGCAGCAGTATTTTGCGGGTTCCGGATGCTTCATCTCTGGCCCAGTGTGCAGGGGCCTGCTGCGATCTCTCGGGCTGTGACCTGGCCTGGTTTTTTGAACATCGCTGCTATGTCCTTAGTTGTCAGCGCAAAGAGAACTGCCAGCCGAAGAAGAGACCTGGTACTGACTCTCTCCTGGCATTTCTGCAGCGTGGGCCCCCGCAGACACTAGTTCTGCAATCCCTGGTTCGAGGAGAGTCTTTCCCAAACCACTGGCAGCACCTGCCCAGGCACAGAGGCTCGGAGGACCCCATGAAGGACCTTGCCTTGTTAGAAGGCATTCAGGATTTGGACAACACTGATGCGGAGTATGCCGAGAGTTTCCGAAGTTTGGAGGACAAAAGAGCTGAAGACAGAGATACAGCAACAGTAGAACAAGAAGAGCGGCCTGGACTGTATGATTGGCCAGTTGTTCAAGGAAAAGAAGAATTCAACCAATCAGAGATAGAGAGAGTTGGTGAAAGACTGACAACAGTGCAGGGCCCTCTCGAAAGCAGCCCCTTTCCTCCAAGTCACTTCCCAGAAATGAGGAATGAAAGCAAATCATCTCTTATTGAAGCGGATTCTGATGTTAAGCCCTCATTAATGACAACACTTAACACAAGAGTGAGTGTTACAGATTATGCATGCTATTTTCAGAGAGAAGTAAAAACTGTTTAAAAGCTTGGGGTCAGCACGGATGCATTACATTGAGCAAAAGTAAAGTGATTTAAAATGATACAAAAGATTTGTATTTGAAATAAATTCTGTTCTTTTGAACATTCTGTCACTCAAAGAATGAAAAAAATATATCACAGTTTCCATAAAAATATTGTGCTGCACAACTGTACGCAATATAACTGTAATAATAAGAATAATTGCTTTTTGAGCACCAAATCAAGATATTAGAGTGAAGACATTTCAGTATTACCCTCATAGGTATAAATTACAAATTATATATATATATATATATATATATATATATATATATATATATATATATATATATATATATATGAATATATGTATATATGTATTATACAGTATAAATTCTATAATAATATAAAAATATTTTTTTTTAAATATCAATATAAAATTGACAAGGCTGTTGGCATGGTAATTAAAATGAAAGGAACTGGTTTTTCTCTAATACATAGCTGCCAATCCATCACTGTTAGAAATGTCATGATTCTATTTTAATGTTGCGGCGTCATTGGGGAACATGGTGTCTTAAATGTACTCTCACTCTGGCCAAGTGCTTAATCAGTCTTTCATGTCTCATCTGCTGTGTGAAATCTGGAAACCACACAATATTTTCCTCTTATTTGACTTTTTATTCTCTTGTACTGGTACTGGTTCCTGTATTAGTTCACAAGCTTTGTGTTGACACAGTTGAGTAATTGAGAAAAGCAATCTTTCTTTTCATTAAAGGTTGAAGAAGACCCACAGAACACTTCATCTGCAGCTATTGCGCCTAACGTCCTGCAAGAGGTCAGCACAGAGCCATCGGGGTTCAGCACAGTCCGTGGTTCCTCCACTACTCCAGCAAGCACTGAGACCACACCACGAATGATCTCAGAAGAGCCAGGTGCTACAGATGTGTTACTGCATCATTTCCATTTATTAGTGGTGCTTACTAATGCAGGCATGACTATGATTCTTACTCAGATAATCTCATACTTTTTTTCACACACATACAGTAATAGCGCTGACTGTGTCCATTAGTGGCCCTGTGGAAGCAACACTGCCTCAAAATACTGTTGAACTAACTGCTTCTGTAAATCACGATGACACTACAGGTATGGCCTTCTGCGTTCTAAATGATGTACATTCCTGACTCATAATTAAAGTGCATTTTTCCTTAGAAGCTCCTTACACGTATGAGTGGACTTTGGTAACCTCACCGGATGGACATCATGGAGTAATGGAGGGGCGGCACAACAAGTCTGTCAAAATTTCAGAAGTGAGATTCAACTCCTTGTCACTTTCACTATGACTGCCAAGTGATAATTAAGAAGATGTGACAATTGTCTTTTTTCTGAAAAAATAGTTGTTTCCTTTATTGCAGCTTTCAGTGGGTGTTTATACCATCAGAGTGAGTGTGAAAGCACAACGAGCGTATGGAGAAAGTGCTGTGAACTTCACAGTACGCTCTGGTACACCTGCACCCTCTTTGGATCTACTTTAATATTGTTTACCGAGCATGTATTATATGTTTATGAGCCTTAATTTTCAATCTACAGCAGTGAATATAAACAAGCCTCCGAAAGCCGTCACTCTGCCCATGAGCCAAGATGGGATTCTTCAAGAAGGTTCCATCTTCATCATTAATGGCAGTCGTATGTAGCTTGTGTCGGTTTCTCTCTGTTGTTCCTTTACATCATTTAGGTCATAAGTTTTTAACCAAGTGTACATCTCGATGCTTCCCAGAAAGTGTGGATGATGTTGGAATAGTCAGCTACCTGTGGGAGAAGGTGGATGGCCCTTTTTGGAAACCTGAAGGCCCTGTTGATACACCTGTACTGCAGCTACAAAATCTTTCACCAGGAGAATACACCTTCAAGTAAGGGATTGTACTTTATGAATAGGCCTGTGTATGGTGCAGTTTTCAATTTTCATTTGCTGTCTCTGAAGCTGTTGAAATCTTTGGTGGCCAATTCCTCTAGGGCTTTTTTAATTTGGTTTAAACTCATTAACTTTATCCTGACCTGATTTTTGATTGGCCCACATCAGGCTGACAGTGACTGATTCTGATGGGCTGACTGACTCCAGCACTGCCACAGTAAGAGTCAGCATACCAAAAGATGACCCTCCTCAGGCCAGAGCAGGCGCTGACCAGGTCATCACCCTGCCCATCACCCTCCTCACTTTGTGGGGTAACCGCAGCACAGATGACCACGCCATTATGAGCTACCTCTGGACTCTCCATCCCAGCAGCCTGACCCAAAAGGTCACTATGCAGGTAATAAGATCTTTACTTTTTCTAGTCCACAGATGTCTTGTTTTGAAGTTGCTAAGGACACTTTTTGGAGTTTTTCAGTTATGGTTAATATTAACGCTGCAGCACTAAATAGTATTTGCTGAAACAACTGTAATGCAATTTGTGAATTTATGGAGACAAAAATGTTGAGTTGATGTATTCATATGCTACTTGTTTTCAGGATGTGAGATCACCATTCCTGCAGCTCTCTGATCTCCAGGAGGGTCGGTACATGTTTCAGCTGACAGTCACTGACTCCAGAGGTCAACAGGATTCAGACACCGTCTCTGTCACAGTGCTGCCCGGTAAAACAAACCCACTTCACCTATCTGTGTGTATGATGAAAAACTATGCATATGTTCTTATTAAAATTTTGTTGTGTTGTAGCCAACAAAGCACCAGTCGCTGTAACAGGACCAGACAGGCAGCTTCTCCTCCCTGTCAGCAGCATCACACTGAATGGCAGTGACAGCACTGATGATCAGGCCATCATCAGTTACCAATGGGACTTGATCAGGTACCAGCACACTGACTCACTGACTTGGCATAACTAGTGATGTCTGGTCAATGAATGAATCATCTAGTAGTTAGTTCTTTACAATGAGCTGGTTCATGGACTAAATAAATGTAAACATGCGAAAACTTAAAAATATCCATCCACTACATAAATAACGGGACAAATATGGCATATCGAATGCTTTGGTAGGAACTGTTATTGCATCATCGACTGTCTAGTATTTCAGAAGACATTATAAAACATTTCTAAATTTTCACTCACCCTTGGTGAAAAGTGTATTGATGTGCCGTCACCACTCTCCTCATATGTAACCGTGAAGTGGCCCTCCAGGCTTGAAGATAACAGACGCCAATAAAGCAGTTGCCATAGCCACTGGCCTACGATCTGGGAATTACAAGTTCAGGCTGACTGTGACAGATCAGCAGGGAGAAACAGACAGTTCAGTCCTGACCGTCACCATTAAAGAAGGTGAGCAGAATCAAGCAAGTGTCTTAACATTATTATTATATATTTATACACTTGTAATTTTTGTGTTTTTTTCTTTATTCTTTGTGTAAATACACTGACCCCCCAAAATATTTGGACACCTAATCCACATTTAAAATGCATGCATGTCAGAAAACAGCAAACCAGATTACAATTATTTTAAAGAAAGACAGCACAAAAACACTTATGAAGAGAAATATTTCATGAAAGAAGAAGACTGTTAGACGTTTGACAAAACAATAGAAAAGCTGTTCAAAAAAGAGAGCAATTTCCAGCAATTCTGTGTGTTATTAAATTCACAGCAAAAAGCTTGCCACTGGTCGCCCATGCCAGCGGCAGCCACACACTGACTCTCCCCAACAACTCTCTGGTGCTCAGGGGCTCCGTATCCAACACTGGAACAGGAAATGTGTCTTTTCTTTGGGTCAGAGATGAACAGAGCCCTGCTGCCGGGGTGAGTGAGATATTTGTATTTTCTTTCTATACCATTTGCTGCGGTTCAGTGTTTTTTTTCCTGATAATCTCTCTTTTTTGTTTCACTTCCATTGAGAGTAGGATGTGTTATATGGTTCAGATCATGAGGCCTTCCTTTACCTCGCCAACCTGGTAGAAGGAACGTACTTGTTCCAGCTCCGGGTCATGGATATCCAGGGCCGCTCAAGCATGGCTACAGCTACTGTGGAAGTACGCCCTGGTATGATATTACTCAATCATAGTAGGACAACGGCTGCTAGATGTTCAGAATGTATCATTTATTTGGCATGTTGTACCTGCTCAGAATACACTACTATTTAGAAGTTTGGGGTTCGGGGCAAATTTTTTATACTATATAACCAAGGTTGCCTTTATTTGATAAAAAATACAGTAAATAAAAACTGATATTCTAAAGGGTTTATACAAATTCTAGTGTGAACATTATTTTTGTTGAACAATTTTTTTTTTCAGGATTCACTGATGAATAGAAAGTTTTAAAAAGCATTTATTTTATTATTTTGTAACACTGTAAATATATTGACTGTCACTTTTTAAATATTTTTGCTGAATAGAAATACAAAAAAATAAGTCATTTTGCTTTCTGTTAATTTACAAATTGCTCATCTGATACCATTGATATTTGTATGCAGATCCACGCGAGCGAGAAGAGGTGGAGCTTGAGCTGCAGGTGGGCGTGGCTCAGGTCAGTCAGCAGCAGAAGGAGACAGTGGTGAGACAGCTGGCCGCATTACTACACGTCCTGGACTCAGACATTGCACTGAAGGGCCTGCATGGCCAGTCAGACATCAGGTACTACACATATGTCAACCAAACTCACTGATCCAGTCAAATGAGAACTTGTGTGGTTTTTAAAATGAAGCTAATCATCATAATTACTAGAGACTAACCCTAGTTTAGTTAAACTCTACATGTGTTTCTTTTGTTTAGCACAGTATTTAGGTTTTCAGTGCAGGGTCCTGATGGTACATTTCCGGGGCCTAAGCTCGCTCGCCTGCTGAGAAACCAGCTATTGCGAGAGAAAAGTGACTTCTTGCTCTTTAAGGTCTTAAGAGTGGACACAGTTAGTAAGTGACTTTTATATAATGAATAAAAAGGTTGGCAATGCAGTCTTTCTGATTTGACCTTTGCTGTGAATATTTCAGTGTGTTTGCTGCTGTGTTCTGGACGTGGTCAGTGTGATCCCATAACAAAGAGCTGTTCCTGTGATCCTCTTTGGATGGAGAACCCCATTCGCCGCTTTCTTGATGATGGCGTGAGCAATTGTGGTTAGTGTGACCTATTTGTCTCCAAATAAGTTTTTTCATGTAAATGAGAAATTTTAAATAAGATAGCAGAAGGTTTAGTCGTAAGGTGTGGTACATGAAGAGATGCTTCATGCAGCGGATTGTTTTTGCCCATGAAATTTTGCTTATGTGACACCTCGATGCTTTCCGTTTTGCTGATGTCCTGTCATGAAAATATTAGAATGCGTGATGGAAAGGTTGAGTGCTAATCTTCTGTCTCCTTTTATAGACTGGAGTGTGTTGTATGTCACTATCTCTTGTTTCGTGACCATCATTTTCCTCTTGTCCATCAGCTGGATTTGTGTCTGCTGCTGTAAAAGGTGATAAAGATTCCGTTACTGCATGTAGACAAATATTTGTCACATACACTACTATTCAAAATGTTGGGCTTTTTTTTATTGTTGTTTAAAGGAATGACTACTGAGCAAGGACAAATTAAATTTATGGAATGTGACAGATATTTACGCTGTTCTTTTGAACTTTCTATTCATAACGTGCCTTTCTTTTAAAATTTCTATTAATCAGAGAATCTTGAAAAATGGTTTCCACAAAAATATTGAGCAGCACAACTGTTTTTTTTTATATTGAAAATAAGTATTTTGTGAGCACCAAATCAGCATATTAGAAACATTCCTGAAATATCATGTGGCACTGAGATTTAAATGAAAATATATGTAGTAATTGTTCTCTAATTATAGTAATTGTAGTAATTACTCTTTTTACAGTATTTCCTATCAAATAAATTCAGCATTTAAAATGTTTTAATGTCAGTACTGCCAGTATTAAAGAGATTGTTCACCCATAAATGTTAATTATGTCATCATTTATTCATGTCATTTCAAACCTGTATGACTACTTCTTTGGAACTCAAAATAAGACATTTTGAATTATTAGCTGAAACGCTAATAATTCCTTCCTCATTAAAAAATTAAAAAAAATTGTCCTAATTAGTATTTCTATCATAATTTGGAACCATTTCAACGGGATTCTTATAAGACTTGAGAATTCATAGAGGGGAATCTTACAGGAATGGTTCCAAAATATAGATAGAAATTCTAGTTAGAATCCTTTATGATTTTCTTACTGGAGTCGTTTATTGCATTTGATATTTTGACAATGGATTGCGTTTTTGTTCTATGGGAAAGAAGGAACCTTTTTAAAATGACACATTTGTGATTTTGTGTACCTGTGGTATGAGTTTCTATAGCCATATGTTTGTTTCTGATTGTTGTAGAGGGAAACGCACTAAAGTGAGGAAGAAAACCAAGTACACAATACTAGACAACATGGACGAGCAAGAGAGGATGGAGCTTCAGCCAAAGTACAGTAAGTTTAAGACTCAGATTAGTTTATGCCCCAGTATTTTTGTAGTGAGGAAAGAAGTTTGATACAGTTTGGGGTAGATCTTTTATGAGGCTTATAATTGCAGTTATTGCATTCACTTTTCTGCATTTGTCATCTTTAGACATTAAACACAGGAGCACAGAGCACAACTCCAGCCTGATGATGTCCGAATCAGAGCTGGACAGTGAGCAGGACAACCTTTTCAACTATGGGAAAGCTCGGAACAGAGCCAATGGAGCGCTCAGAAATGGAGACACTCTCAGCCTTTGTCCTGTGGAGAGTTGAGTCTCACATGGACACGTCATATGAATATTTACAACTAAGGGTGTTGTTGGATGTTCCACAAATACAGATGCAGACAAGGAATGGGCTTTTAAACTACTGACTACTGAATGCATTTGGCCCTGTAATGAATATTCAACGGTTGGCTGAATGTTACTTTCAATTAACATTAGCATATTCTTCATGGATATAAAAAGACCTGTGCATTCAACTCACACAATCAAAGTAGTCCTCAATATGCTCTTAATAACGCTTGTATGTTTTGGTGACAGTGCAAGCAATTGACATCAGTTATTTTGTTATTTATATGATGCATCTACCATACATTTTGGGAAGAAGTTGCAAGTAACTTATGCATAGAAAAGCAAAATCAAAAAAAGAAAACAAATACCATTCTTTATGCAAAACATTTTATTTCTACTGAACTTTCTGAATGTTCATGTAAGACTTCAGTCTTGGCCCTGATACTGTACATTTGTGTTTGTCTTTATAGCTTTCTGGTTTTACAACCTTTTAAAAATGTCTGCTTTAGCTGGAATTGCAATAGAAGCCATCTGTATCATTGTGACAAGGAGATGCATTTCTCCTATATTCTTTTTTTGGGGGTTTTAATGCAGCTGGAGATGCAAAAAATTAAAGACATATGGCCCTTTACCAAGTTTAAAAGTGTTTTATTTCCAAAAGTTCGATATTTATAGAGTTGAGTTCACATGAATAATAGTAGTGTGCAATTCTGTGTTAGTGTGCCTATTCAGGATTAATTTTAAATAAGTGATAAAAATGGCTCAAGTAAATGAACAGCAGAAGTTGAAATGTTTCTTTACCAAGGCTTTCAGATGTATGTATAGTCTTTTTACCTTTGTGTGCTTTTCTGCAAATTTCCACTTACAAGGTAAGAAAATTAATATACTTCTAAACATTGTCATGCATATAACACTTACAATTAGGTATATCAATAGAAAATTAATATTTGCACCAATTAAAAAAAAACATTACAACAGAGAACAGTTAAAAAAAATGCACTGACAATTACAACATTTGGCCACAATGACAAATTTGAATCTCTATGCTGTATTGCCTGAAATAAAAAGTTTCTATCCAGCAGCATAAGCACCAAAAAACATCTCATCACAGTTTCTTTTGTAATGGTTTTAATCTATTTCTAGAATTACAAAAATAGAACACTTAAGTTAAACATTTAAATGACTTTTTAAGAAATATTGTGCTTTGATTTCTCTCCCATCCCTGTATTTTGTGGCCAAATTATTAACACTGGAAAAAAAACATCAGTTTGTCTTATTTTTTTGTCTATAATTAAATCAAGAAGAATAAACTAAAAATGTACAAGATATATATTATCTTATCTAACACAAAAGTAAATTTATCCTGCTTTAAGTCTGTTTAGATATTTTTCAGTGATAAAAATATATTTTTTTAGTGTTCAAAACCTTATTTCAGAGTAACAAGTATACAGTATTGTTCAAAATAATAGCAGTACAATGTGACTAACCAGAATAATCAAGGTTTTTAGTATATTTTTTATTGCTACGTGGCAAACAAGTTACCAGTAGGTTCAGTAGATTGTCAGAAAACAAACAAGACCCAGCATTCATGATATGCACGCTCTTAAGGCTGTGCAATTGGGCAATTAGTTGAAAGGGGTGTGTTCAAAAAAATAGCAGTGTCTACCTTTGACTGTACAAACTCAAAACTATTTTGTACAAACATTTTTTTTTTTCTGGGATTTAGCAATCCTGTGAATCACTAAACTAATATTTAGTTGTATGACCACAGTTTTTTAAAACTGCTTGACATCTGTGTGGCATGGAGTCAACCAACTTGTGGCACCTCTCAGCTGTTATTCTACTCCATGATTCTTTAACAACATTCCACAATTCATTCACATTTCTTGGTTTTGCTTCAGAAACAGCATTTTTGATATCACCCCACAAGTTCTCAATTGGATTAAGGTCTGGAGATTGGGCTGGCCACTCCATAACATTAATTTTGTTGATTTGGAACCAAGACTTTGCCCGTTTACTAGTGTGTTTTGGGTCATTGTCTTGTTGAAACAACCATTTCAAGGGCATGTCCTCTTCAGCATAGGGCAACATGACCTCTTCAAGTATTTTAACATATGCAAACTGATCCATGATCCCTGGTATGCGATAAATAGGCCCAACACCATAGTAGGAGAAACATGCCCAAATCATGATGCTTGCACCTCCATGCTTCACTGTCTTCACTGTGTACTGTGGCTTGAATTCAGAGTTTGGGGGTCGTCTCACAAACTGCCTGTGGCCCTTGGACCCAAAAAGAACAATTTTACTCTCATCAGTCCACAAAATGTTCCTCCATTTCTCTTTAGGCCAGTTGATGTGTTCTTTGGCAAATTGTAACCTCTTCTGCACATGCCTTTTTTTTAACAGAGGGACTTTGCGGGGGATTCTTGAAAATAGATTAGCTTCACACAGACGTCTTCTAACTGTCACAGTACTTACAGGTAACTCCAGACTGTCTTTGATCATCCTGGAGGTGATCATTGGCTGAGCCTTTGTCATTCTGTTTATTCTTCTATCCATTTTGATGGTTGTCTTCCGTTTTCTTCCACGTCTCTCTGGTTTTGCTCTCCATTTTAAGGCATTGGAGATCATTTTAGCTGAACAGCCTATCATTTTTTGCACCTCTTTATAGGTTTTCCCCTCTCTAATCAACTTTTTAATCAAAGTACGCTGTTCTTCTGAACAATGTCTTGAACGACCCATTTTCCTCAGCTTTCAAATGCATGTTCAACAAGTGTTGGCTTCATCCTTAAATAGGGGCCACCTGATTCACACCTGTTTCTTCACAAAATTGATGACCTCAGTGATTGAATGCCACACTGCTATTTTTTTGAACACACCCCTTTCAACTAATTCAACTAATTGCCCAATTGCACAGCCTTAAGAGCGTGCATATCATGAATGCTGGGTCTCATTTGTTTTCTGAGAATCTACTGAACCTACTGGTAACTTGTTTGCCACGTAGCAATAAAAAAATATACGAAAAACCTTGATTATTCTGGTTAGTCACATTGTACTGCTATTATTTTGAACAATACTGTACATCAATCAGTTATGATGGACAGAATCTCAAAGAGGACTATTTGTACCCATTTCTACAACAAATATCTATAGTCAGTATAGTCATTATCCAGTTAAATATGATTAAAAGAGAATAGTTCACAGTGGATTCATGATTTTAGTATTGCTTAAAGTCTTTATAGAGAGAGTCCCCCCAAACACATGTACTTTATTTCTAGATACTCATCAATGCCGTATTTGGATCCTTCTCTGCCCATTCCAGACTGTTTGATTCCACCAAATGAGCCTTCTGTGGCAGATATCAGACCTTCGTTGACCCCAACCATGCCCACCTCCATCTGCTCCGCCACCCGCCAGATCTGACTGATGTCTCTGGAGTAAAAGTAACCTGATGAAAGAAAACAGTTTTGAATATTATGCCACAGAAAGAGACAAGTGATAGAAGTTATGTTGCAGCTTTTTGCTTTACTTGACCATCTACACCCATAACGATACAGTGAAGCTGAGAGAAAATATTACTTTTTCTGGTCCCAAATATATATATATATATATATATATATATATATATATATATATATATATATATATATATATATACAAATCTGATCTCATCATAATCCAGTCTGTCTGGAATGACATGAAGAAACAGAACAAACTGAGACAGACGCAATCCAAAAGAACTGTGGCAATGTCTCCAAGACGCTTCAAGAGACCTATTTCATGATTGGTTAATTCGACTTGTCAAATTATTAACTAGAAAAATTGTAATGTAGCCTACTATACATGCTTTCAATAAAAAGACTCTTAGCTAAAAAATAAACAGGCATGTGAGGAAAAAGTAGGCAAACTCAAGACTGTTCAATAAACCTTTGTAAAATCAGAAACTACACAGGAAAAAAAAAAGATTGATTTGCACAAAAGGACAAACCTGCTAAACCAACAGGAGAAGCATTGGCAATGGCGAGTGCCTCCTCTTCTGTGTTGAACCTGGTGAAGAAAAATAATTCAGCAGCTGACAGACTTTCATACTGAAACATACAGCCCATTAAAACCTATTTACAAAAAAAAAAAAAAACTAAATAAATATAAATAAAATACATTTTTGTAATTTTAATAATCAGATGCAAACAAGATCTTTTCAGAAACAATGTTATATGAATATATGAAATATGTAAAATAAAATTTGTTTTAAATTTGAGGATTTAATATGAAGCCATGTAATCCAATAAATATTAAATACTTACTTAACAACAGGAATAAGGGGTCCGAAGGTCTCCTCTCGCATACAGAGCATGTCAGTGTTGACACTGGACAGCAGGGTGGGCTGCATGAAGGAGCCCTCCAGTCTCTTCCCACCTCGAACTATGACTGCTCCCTGTGCCACAGCATCTGCAATCTGGTTCTCCACCTGAAGGAAACAATAGCTGATCAACACCACTAAACCCATCATCTTTACCAAATGATCTGTTTTGTGTGTGCTTGTTGACATTGACATCTGTGTTTGCTTCCAACAGAATCAACTGATTATTGTATCAGCACCTTCTCTGCGGCGCGGGTGTTGATGAGCGGCCCTTGTGTGGTGGTGGGCTCTGAGCCATGGCCAAGCTTCAGTTCATCATCCATAGCCTTGGCCAGCTTCTGAATGAAAGCATCATGGATTCCACTCTGCACCAAAAAGCGGTTGGAGCACACGCAGGTCTACAGCAGAGAGGCACGTTACAGGTCAGAAATGGAGAATAACTGTTTACAGTGACAAATATGTCAAGTACACCATATTGTTTACATGGTACTAAAAAAGGTACTTCAAAGAATGGCATGGTTCTGAAACCTTATGAGTAACTGAAGTTCACAATTTCACTCATTATTTCTGAAAAACATTCACTTTTATTCTTTTGAGATATAAGAGGTCATTTTACTTTAAAAACATCCTGTAAGTTTCAGAACGCAAAACATTCTTGTTAGTCTAAAGATGCTTATTTTGAAGGAAGGGAGTCTGACAAAACCACAGGTCGTGGAATGTTTCACTTCAAGATGTAATAGTGTGTCTAAAAGAAGATGATCAACACCTGCTTCTACATTGCTGCCTTTTTTGCCCCGTCCACCGATTAATGCATGTAGTAGACATGCAGGTTTTCAGAAAAATTGAAACTAAAAGATGACTGTAATGTTACAACACAAGTTTGAGAAACTGTTTTATGACATGGTCATTATTGCTTTGTCTGTTATTACAGATCGCTTGACACATACTGAGTATTTACACATTTTTAAACTAAATCACAGGAGCATCCATGTATGAAAACAGTTAACTTCCAAGTCTACAACCCATCATGCCTATTCAAATAGAGCGTTCTGATGAGAGGGGTCAAAAACAGGACAGAAAACAGCCTATCACTTCTAAATTATGCTTTTTGATGTAATAATCTTGATAACATTATAAGTGGACTTCAGAGAACAGTTCAAAATTTAAAAAAGGCAGTTCATGACTCCTTTAAAAGTGTGTTAAGGGTCAATGTAAGGGTCAAAATTATCCCAAAAATAAACAGGAAAATTTTGCATTAAATAAAATCAATTTAATTTAAGACTGAAACACACTCACCTGGCCTGAGTTCCTGAATTTGGAGACCATCGCTCCAGCAACAGCTTTATCTACATCAGCACTGTCAAATACAATAAACGGGGCATGTCCTCCCAACTCCATGGAGACCCTTTTGACTGTTCCTGCAGCATGTCTTAGTAGTATCTGCAAAAGCATTTACTTAAGCGATTACTAAATTATGGTGAACATGGACTGCACACAGAAATGAGATCTTTACCTTGCCAGTGGCCGTGGAGCCAGTAAATGAGATTTTGGCAACGAGAGGGTCTGTGCAGAGCAGCTCCCCCACAGCAGGGGTCTTTGCTCTCGAGCAGGGCACTACATTAAACACCCCAGGAGGAATACCAGCCTGAACCGACAGCTAGATAAGAAATACAATGGATTATTCATTCTGTCATATACATACAGCATGTAAGATTTTTTTTATTGTTTTTGAAATAATTCTCTTATCCTTAAACTTAATTTCTCTGTTTAAAAATACACTAAAAACAGTAATTCTATGAAATACTATAACAATTTTTAATAGCAGTTTTAGATTTTAAACATAAATGTAATTTATTCCTGTGATAGTAAAGCTGAATTTTCCTCTTTAGTGTGACATGATCCTTCAGAAAACATTCTTCTAATATGCTGATTTGGTGCTCAAGAAACATTTCTTAAAAGGATCAATGTTTAGATTAAATTTTTTTACATTTGACGCATCCCTGATTAATTATTACTTTAAAAAATAAAAATCGTTCCGACCATAAACTTTTGAATGGTAGTTCATCTACAAAGTTTGCCTGGTCTTGCAGACTGGTTAATGTCAAGTTAAGCAGTCTTGCATGGAAACAGACAGACCTCAGCCAGGGCCAGAGCAGAGAGAGGTGTATCCTCGGCTGGCTTCACCACCACAGTGCATCCCACCGCCAGTGCTGCGCCCACCTTCCTGGTGATCATGGCACTGGGGAAATTCCACTGTGAAGAGGGAACATTTTAAATCATAACTGTGAGCTGACTGTTTTACTTAAGCTCATTGACCCTACAGCCTGATGGTGTTATGTTATCAGAAAGAAGCAGGAAGTCTCACAGGTGTAATGATGGAAGCCACTCCCACCGGCTGCTTGAGTAAGAGGATTTTGCGGTCCTTGGCTGGAGGTGCGATAATATCTCCATACACACGTCTGGCCTCTTCAGAAAACCACTCCAGGAAGGAGGCAGAGTATGTCATCTCACCGATAGACTCCTTCATAGGCTTCCCCTGTACACACATTTGAGCTCTAACCAATACTAATAGCTCAATCCTTGTAAACAGAATCATTAGATGTTGTATCCTGGATGTAATGGGTCAGAATACCTACACACTCTGCTGTGATCAACTTGGCAAGATCTTCCTTGTGCTGATTGATCAGGTCAAACCATTTTCGTAATAAAATGCTTCTTTCCTGCAAAAGAGCATAGATTAATATATATCAGATATTCTGAATATAATGATAAAATACTTTTTTCATTTAAATAATTACATATAATTGCAATTTCATAAACAGTTGTACCCCTGAATATTTTTGTGGAAACCTTGACAATTATTTCAGGATTCTTCGATGAATACAAAGATCAAAAGAACAGTATTTGTTTAAAATGGTCATTCTTTGTGACCTAAATCAAAAATGACAAAAATGCTTTTATCTAGTGCATCCTTGCTAAATAAAAATATTATTCAGATCAAACCATTTTTGCAAAGAAATCAATTTGTATATCAGAACTTCTGAACATGATGAATAAACACTTCAACATTTAAATAAATATTGTCATTTAACTTAATACTTACTATTTAATTAAAATTGTCATTCGTTCAAATTGTTATTTTGTCACATTAAATTAATGATAATTATGAGGGGCAACATGCTTAATTGTCATGAAAATAATCACAATGTTCACAATGTAACACACAGCGCTATGTAACTGGACACATTACAAAACATACAGAATTGTGTTTATTTTCAGGAAGGAAAGGGATCGGCAAGTTAATACTAAGATTTTGGTCAAGTACCTTTGGGTAACATGAAAATACCCTGATATAAAAATCACAGCACCATTGCGTACCATCTGATATCAGGTGTAACTACCACCCCAGAACGTTTTTAAAAATTTTAGTAAATATATGATATTGTAAATATGCTTCGTACATACCAGTTAATAATTTCGATCTAATGTAGTCATGCACATGAAAAACATTCCCCTCATCTCACCTTGGCTGTGTGATTCTTCCACAGGTGAAACGCGTTGTATGCAGCATTGACAGCGTCTTGAGCCTCCTTTGTACCGCAGTCTGACACCTTCGCGATCTCTTCTCCCGTGGCTGGATCTAACACGGGGAACGTGGATGCAGCGGAGACCCAGCGCCCTTCTATGAAGGCTTGAGTCCGCAGGAGCTGCGCTGACACATCGAGGCTGTAATGCCGCTGCAGCATGCTGGGTAGGCCAAAGAACACCTGCCGGAGAATACACCGACCTCTTGAGAGATATAAACTGCCCATGATGAGATGTGAAAGGTCTAATAAAACCTAGATGTTCGTGAGGAGGTTGATGGGTGCAGTAATCTAATATCAAGCTCAGTCCGGTCCAGGCTTGTTTACATTGTTCCTAACAACCGCTATGCACATACACACACATGCAAATTCCAAGTTAATCTTAATTAATTTCCGCGGTCACTCCTAAAACAGATTAAAATAATAAGTAACAAAAGTAATTGCCCAGTTGACAGCGTGTTGCGTTTGCTTTTTCCTTAACGTTACTGCAGGAAACACAACCCGACTCGAGAGACGATTTGGTGGGCTGACCTTATTCTAACGACGTCCGATTCATGAATGAATCGTTTTTGGGTCGAATCTTTTCGAGGAATGAGTTGAACCGACTGATCTATATAGTGGTTGAATCTGTTAAAAAACAACAACATCTTAATGACTCGTTCACGAATCCGTACAGAGTAAACCAGGGTAGAACCATATTACATGTCCGATTCGTAATTAGCCATGAACCGAACTGTTCAAAGGAACCGATTTGCGAAAAGAATCATAATGAATCACACAAAAGAAGTGTTTTAATCACAATACTGTAAAAAAAAAAAAAAGCACCACAGCGCCCTCTGCGACAACTTTACATAACAGGATAATTTTAAGTCTTTTACAATCTACAGATATATTCTTAAAGTATATATTTCAAGGTTATTTACAAATAAACCACTGATTAGTCTACAGAGAATCTCATAATGTATCTTTAAGAAACTATCATTCAGATTCTCATGGTCTCTATTCTTCAAGGAGAAGAATAAAAACTTGCGAGTTGATCTTCAAATGTATGGTGAACTTGTATTCATTGAAATCAAGTATTATTTTCAAATATTCCCAACATAAGAATGGATTTTCCTTGAGCTCTTCTTTGTTTTTACGTCTCTTTAAACAATGACATCAACTAGCATCATTGTTCCAGCTCTTGATGTACATGTATACATGTTGGTACTTTTACAAGCACCCATTATATAAGTTATCTCAGCAAGTAATACAAGTGAACAAATCAACGGCAACTGGTGATGTATTAAATATATTATTATATTAATATATATTAATATAAAACAAACTAAATAATGACATTTGTTCAGTAAGAGATTCAATGTGAAAACGTATATATTCATTTGAAAACTTAGAGAACAGCACTAGAAGTCCCTCGAGCAAAAAACGATGCTCCTTTATCATGGACTTTAAAGTGAAATATTTTTCGTTGATTGTAGATGGTCTCTCCTCTCGGTCTCCACCAAACCTCCATCTAAAAAATCCCAAAATATCAGCTTACTTCAGAGCTATTTATTATTAGAGTAAGCATAAAATTTAACATGAAATCGCACCTGTCCATGTATGTCCCTGCAGTAGCCCGTGGGTAACCCCTCTATATGTAAAGCCAAGTTACACTGATGAACTAGTCCCCTCTGAAGCAGGTTTGACCCTTCTTCATCATCATCTGCATCCTCCTCCTCACATCTCACCAGAATTACCATATTTCCCTGGATATCAAGACATTTATAGTTAATATTTCATAATACAATGTGAAACCAACTGCATCTGGCATTATTTCAGACACTGACTCACCTGTAACTCGGAGCACACGGTGGCTTGGCAGTAGAGGGTAAAGTCTAGTATTGCTCCAACACTAACACCTAAACTCAGGAGCACACTGAGATCATCTATGAGTAACACTGGAGGACCCCATGATTCACCAGCATCACCATCTCCACTCTGACGCACAGAACGCTCCACGAATCTGAACAGACCTTCCAGTCCAGCACCTGGGGATCTAGAAAGACAAAACAAACATTCATTTATCCGTCATAACATTATAAGGAGGAGGAATAGAGATGAGGGGTAGAGGTATTTAAACTAGATTTTATAACATACTAAACGTGCCTGAGAAAAATCAAAGGTTGTGTCTCCTGCTGACTGGTGTCCTGTAATAAAACTCCAAAAGAATCCTTCAGTCCTTCAAGAAACACGAGCTGACCCTTCTCTCTTGCCTGTGCCAGACTCACTCCCTGGGCAAAAAGATTACAATCAAGAAATATAAATGTCATCAACAAAATGTCTAATGAAAAAAAAAACAGTCTAAATAGATCAAGTTGATGTAAACTTACCAGCCTCTGACCAACAGCACTGTAGTGACTGAAGGACTGCACAAGACCCAGAAAACACACCTTACATCCAGCTGGAAATATAAGTATATATATATATATATATATATATATATATATATATATATATACACACACACACATACTATCTCTCTCTCTCTCTCTCTCTCTCTCTCTCTCTCTCTCTATATATATATATATATATATATATATATATATATATGTACATACAAACAGTAAGTCGCTTACCACGTAAATAGAAAGACAGATAGTGATGAATAAGGAATGATGCATCAGCTCGTCTGTCTGACGCTAGGATAAAGTCACTCTACAAGTACAGAAAACATCGGTCAGACTCTGACATCTAGGAAGTTACATCAAGCTTGTAAAGGGATGTAAATTACCGATTTGAAACTGTCCGGAGTGGAATTGAGAATACTGTTCAATTCTGGAAACATGTTTGTGAGATAGAGATGAACTTTACAGTTATGCAGGAAATGTCTCGTCTCTATTTCTCCAGACCTTCTAATGCTGTTGAAAAAAAACCGATTGTAAATTAAAGCAAAGCATTTGAGGTGCATAGGTTCCTGTTATATGTAAGTTACCGCTGTTAGCATGCTAAATTAATATTAGCGTTAAGTATTAAAAGTATCGAAAATACGAAGAAAATATTAAAAAATAAAATTAATAACGTACCCGTACGGTCTGAAATAACAAAAATTTCTTTTAAATATCTACAAATAAATATGAAGAAGTATTTCAAGTTTGCCTGTTATGCTAGTCAACGAGGGTACGGAAACCGCATAAGTACAATCTTTCCGAAAACGCGTTTTGGTAGAGACATTTTTATTTAACCTTTAAAAACTGGTAGATATTCCAAACCTTAAAAATATTTATTTTGACCAGAGACAAAAACGCTGCAAGTGCACTAAAACAGGAGCAGATAGTGTTTCGTTACAAAATATACATGTAAAAAATATATACAAATGAAAAAAATCAGGGACAAACTGTTGATCTTTGTTATGCATTTTGTCCTTGGGTCTGCTTTTAGTTAGAATTCTAAGCATTTCCTTTCAAAACACTGAAATACAAGTTATTCTGCCTGTTAAACTTTACCACAAAAGTGTAACATAACTTGATTTAGACCTAAAACTAATTTCAACAGTTCATCAATGTTTTTACCTATAAAGCACTGCTGATGACAGCTTAACATAAATTCTAAATACATAAAAAGCGAGGGAAAACATTGTCTTGAGCACATGAATCACCCATTAAATAAATAGCATGCTGTCCTCCAAAAATCTTAATATTCATGGGTTTAGATGGAAGAAAACTGTACATTTTCAAATATGTTTTGCACAGAAATGGTAATGCAAGCCCTTGAAATTCAGTTCATGGAATGTTAATGATCAGCTGTGCACCCGGAAAACATGTCAAAGATAATGCAAAACATTTTTTTTCTATGCAAAGATAACTGACTGTAAAAGTGGTTAACATCTATATAACAAAACAGCTGGTAAATTTTACAGGGAAAGTCAAAACAGGCTCATGGACCAGACCATGAAATGCAAGCAAAGACATGTTGCATACTTTTTAGAGCACAAAACATTGCAATGCAAATCGTGATTTAGTGTCTAATAGAACAAAAGAAAAGATGCAAGATAAAAAAAAAGTGAAACAACCATTGCTCATTCTTCTACTCTGAATGGAGTAAATTATCTTTATAAACAGCTAAAAGTAATATAATACATGAAAGAGTCTGTTTACTAAGTAAATATATAGCTACTGATAGATTATCACACCATCAGATGCTGATCGCATCAGTAAGACATGCCTCACACTGCAGGAGCAGGTCAATGTTAAACAAAGCTAGATAATGTCTAGTATTGTTCTTTATATGATATACTGTTAAACTTTATTCTAAATTTGATGTCACTATTTTAGGAATGTCCTAAGCTCAAGTTAAGCTCTATTGACAGCATTTGCGATTGCAATTTTGACGACCTTGCTTTTTCTTTTTTTAAAGAAACAAAAATCGTGCTAACAATACCGCACAACATTGAACCAGGCAAGAAACATTCAGCTAGTAAACCCAGAAATTTTTGCACAATATTTTCATGGTTCACTGACCCTGGGAATCTTTTAAAAAGGCTAATTTTGCATCTTCAGGTGATTTAACAAAAATTTCAGCTTCACCAGAACACTGTCCCATATTATGTTTTATCGAAAGTGCGTTACTATAACCGCAACTTGCACATTAAAAAAAATAAGTCAAAATGATGTATATTGACCCCAGAATGATCCTTTAAGTACACTATGGTGCATACTAACTATATAGTATGCATTCTAAGTGCATAATGGGACTTGATTGAAAAGCATTGTCACTAAATCTTTCATAACTTGCACTGCTGTATGTTAAAAAGACACGCTTGGTCTTCCAATTCTGTAAAACTGAGCAGCTCAGCATCATTGTGGCCACCTAAATATAACTCATGCTACATCTTTGAAGAGGTTTGTACAGAAAATGAATGCTATTAGTAAAAAAAAAAAAGGATAAAAACAAAAGGTTATGATATACAATAAATAAATACAATGTCACTCTCCAGGCACACAGAGTATGTCATTCCTGAGTGTTTGAGTCTTTGGGTTCATTGCTACGGCGTGCCCTCAGAGGCGGCTTCTACTAATGTTACGGTTTCTCCTGTCATTGAGTCAAGGGGCTCCTCTTTAATGATGATGGCCCCTTCTGGCAACATGACAACTTCCTCTTCGCCAACTACCTCCTCCTCCTCTTCCTGGAGCACCACTTCCTCTTGGGGCTCTGTGCTGGTTCCATTGGTCTGCCCATTTGCAATGGCCTCTAGTTTAAGCCTGTACTGCTCAGCTTCCTCTTCCTTTCGTAGTAACTGCTGTCTGTACTCCTGGGCTTTTCTGTTTGCTTCCTTAAGTTGCTGCTCCAGTAGTTCCCGACTGTTCTTCTCATCGGGCTCCTATAGAAAACCCCAAACAGTTTACTTTCAAATTGATTTTGCATTCCAAAAAGTAAGAATTAAATGGGAACCTCTGCTCGTCAGACCTTGTGTTTGACATCTGTGTGGTTGACGGTTAATTCAAATTTCCGTTTCCGTGTTGGAACTGGTTTTGTGTCTTCCGTTATGATTTCTTCTGAAATCTGACCAGCTGGCACTGCAACCACTAAATATATACAGACATGTTAGAATAGAAATACTGCATCAAAGTCTGTAAACTATAAACTAGCATTCTACTCACTTTGTTGCCCCTGCATTGTGACAAAGAATTTCTGTCCCACATTGCCAGTCTGAAGGTTTCCCTGTTGGTCGGTTACTATGGTGATGACTCTCTGGCCATCTTCCCCTACAAGATGCTGGATGGCAGAATCTACCGAATCAGCAGCAATCACACTCTCTGCAGCTCCTGCTGGGATATAGCAGCAGTCAGAATTACACTGATATTATATATGATCCACATTTTCTATGTGCATTCAGTTCAAATAAAACATTACATAAAATAAAACTGGTTAATTAAATACTGCTGCAAAATGTCAATGTCAAATTAAACATTCATCAAGCACAAAATGCAAGAAAAATTGTCTTTAGTGAGTAAATAAAATGCCAGTTTCTCTCTCTCTTTTTTTATTATTTATTTTTTTATTTTTATTTTTCCAATATTTTTGTATATTTAAAAGTTAATTCCTATGATTGGAAAAGCTACATTTTCAACAATTATTTTCTTTGAGTCTTTTAGTCTTCTGTGTCATAATCTTTTAGAAAATGTTCTAATATGCTATTTATTGTTCTCAAGAAATATCTGTTATTATAATCAGTGTTGAAAACAGTTGTGCTGCTTAAAATTTTTGTGTAAAGTGTGATACTTAAGGATTGCTTACTGAATAGAAAGTAAAAAAACTGTAACATTATAAATTGTCAGTTATAATCAATGTAAAGTGTCCTTGTGAAAAATTTATAATTCCTTTAAAAATTCTTACTGAACCCAGTCTTCTGAATGGATAGTGTACTGTAAATGGAAAAAAACTCCTTGCATTAAGGCAACAAATTAAATAAGCAATAAATTATGATCTATAGGATTTTTGACAGGGCAGGTGGAGAAAACAGTTTGACAGAGCCATTATCATAGGGACATTTTTTTTTTATTCAAGTTATCTAAAACTCATTACTAACAAGCATGGAAAAACAAAATGTAATGAAACTCATACCTGTGTTAGCCTTAGCATTAGTAAGAACAATATCAGAGAGATTGACCACTCCAGAGGAGGAGATGATGAACTGAGGGCTGGCGGTGGAGGGAGACGTGCTGCTTAGGATAGTCCTCTCTGGATTCATGTTCACTTGGTTCTGCATTCCCTCCTAGAATAACAAACCAACCATCAAGTTATGAGACTGCAGCCTTGATATTGCCTGTAAATGTTTTTAAATACACAACGGTGAATTTACATTATGTTTTGACATCTGATAACCAACACATCATTAAAATGTGATTTAATTTTTACCTGTAACAACAGCATCAACTCAGTGTTTCCTCGGTCCACCGCAATGTTAAAAGGCGTCTTGTCAAACTTGCTGAGGGCGTGAGTATCAGCGCCGTTTTTGATCAACAGCTCCACGACTCCTCTGTGCCCATGTTCCGTAGCCCAGTGCAGGGCGGTCATTTTCAGCATGTCTTTGGCATTGATGTCTGCTCCACTCTGTCCCAGATATAACAGATATCTCAACTAAAAAGTCCAAATGTCAAAAAACAAAACTAATGCTGTTCTGCTTTCATCGGTTATTACCTTGACCAACAATTCAACAATGCTTGAGTGGCCCTCTGCCGCAGCCATGTGGAGGGGGGTTCGATCCACTTTAGTGCGGGCATCTCTACTCACTCCAGCACGGAGAAGCACTTCAGCGGTGGAGTAGTGCCCATATTGTGCAGCTAAATGAAGTGGTGAGGTTCCCAGCTAAAACAGATTACCATCCTCATGTTATAGTAAAATGCAGATTATGAAATGCCGATGATAGAAGCATTGAGCAGCAAATACAACTCACCCAGTCTGTAGTAAAAGGAGCTCCATTGGCCATAAGTGACCTCACTTCATCATCCTGTCCTTTGCGTGCTGCCTCCAACAAGCGCTTTCCCAAATCCACAAGCGACATCTAATCACACAAATAAGGTCTAAAGCATCAGAATATAGTTGATAGTGAAATATTGCTTTATTTTGTGACAACCATGTTTACAACCATTTAGGTGTTTAACAAGGTGCACTTTTTCAAAGAAAATGCCCAAAAGTTGGTTTCCATATATACAAAATGTATAGTGTGGTGGCACTGTGGTTATATTAATCTTAAGACTTTATTCCATAAGGATCAAGTGTTATTAAGTGCCAGGAAGCGGATGTGTACATTAATCTTCGACACAATTCATCATCAATGACAGAAGGGGAAATAGTCATCGTTGTGTGAAAAAGCAAGTTCCGGGGGAAGTCGGTTCCGTCCTTTTGTTGACAATATTACTGTGTGGCTGGACGGACATTTTCACAAACTTTTAGTCAGGTTTACTGTCAATTAGATAGTGTTACGTTTTAAAAAAAAGGGTTGATTTCTATAACCTTATTGGTTATGTTAACGACATTTTCGTAATACATACAGTATTTTTTTCTAACTATTTTTATGAGCAGGCTAATAATAAGACGAGTAACGTTAGAGAACATGACTAAAAGTGCGCATTTATAAATACAACAAGTTTTAGCAAGTTGCGCTTAAGTCTTAAAACAAGTCCTCGTATTGTCATGTAATCGTCTACAGCTACCATATCGCCAATACCATATAAAATATGTAATTAAATCTCTTTTTATAACAGTACATTTAAAAACTCCTGCAGTCAGTTGCTAGTAAACAGAATAAAGCAAAACTTCTGCTGCTCACCTCGCCAAAAATGTTTCCCGAAGACTTTTATTGTATTATAACACGCTGGATCCCGTTAAAAAAAACAGCCGTATGCTTCAGTTATTTTATGCGATTTGGTGTTCTATCATACTTTTCGATACTTTTTGAAAACAAAATAACATTGATGGGCTATTTGTCGTCAAAGATGGCGCACGAACGGTGCCGGATGTAGAAATATTTGATTGGTTCTTCTTTGGTAGTATTTAAAAATTGAGATGTTTGTAGCGCCCCCTACTGCATATCCAGTATATGACGAGATCCTGACACCAGACGAAAGATGTATTGGCTAGTGTTTCCAAAACCTGTCCTGCAGGACCCCCTGCACATTTTGTATGTCTCCCTAATCAGACACACCCAGTTTAGTTCTTGCAGTCTCTACTAACGAGCTGATGAGTGAAATCAGATGTGTTAGATAAGACAGACAAAAGATGCAGGGCAGGTGGTCCTGCAGGACAGGTTTGGGAAACACTGGCGCCAGCTCATCACTTCTCTGCTTTTGAAAACGAATAGGTTTATGGAAATACATTTCCTCCGACTTGTTATTTTATTTAGGATAGGACTGCTGAGATTTTAAAGTTTCCCAAAGTTCAAGATTATCGGTGTGCACTATTATTATTATTATTACTACTACTACTGCTATTATTGTTTTTGTTTTTTACATTGTAAAATGTATAATCTTGGGGGGAAAGCAGCTTTAAAATATATTTTAATAAATACAACATATTTAAAATACATTTTATGCTATTGTTTTTCATCAGTACAAACACTATAATGGCAAAAAGATGTGACTGTCACTGATCTGTATATGACATGATATGACATATGATATATGATGTTCATACGTTGTTTAATACACGATTTAGAGCAAAAGAGCACACTCGTTTGCTTTTAAATCTTGAGCACTAGTAAACGGAGAAATCTCAGCTATTTTATCCCAAAGAGGATGATTTAAATGGAGTTTTAAAAAAAAAAAGTTGAAGGTAATTAATTTGCCTAAACCTCTCTATTGTCATCAGATACTCAACAAAACTATAGCTTAAAAGAGAGACATTTTATTATAAGTACATCAAATATATTGTCGGAATCTGCAGCCCATTGGTGGCGCTGCTGCTCTCTGGATTGAAGTGTTTCCTCATATTAATGGGAAAACTTCAACCACACCTCAGTGATCTGGAGACAGTAACTTTACCAGACTCCCCTCACAAGAGTCGCTTCACTCCGGCGGCTCACTGGAGCTCTCGTTTTCAACAAGGTAAAGTTTTTATTTCTATTTTGATTTATGCTAGCAAATAAAATATCTTTTCTGAGACTCAGTTGAACTTTATTATTTCGTTTGAGCCGCTAACAACATGACCCGGGATCGGTTGAGCCGGCTTGTTGTGCCAAACTTTCAGTTGTAACGTTAGTTGAGTTTGAACCGGACCAGCGCCTGTGTGCTTCAGTAATAAAGACGAGAAAGATACGAGATGTGCGCCGATAGTCTAGTTAACTTCAGTCTGGTGACTCTTGGAAAACTTAATCACTCGAGGTGATTTTTTTTTCTCTCTCTCACAGATTTATTGTTTTTCTGCTGTGTTTACTTGTTTACCGAGTCCAGTCTATGTGTGTTTCGGTTAGTTGTCAATGTAAACGGGTTTTGTTAATACACTGATTTTCCTTTATTTGTAACGGTTTAGTGCCCAAGAAAGCGACTGTCTCAAATTGAAAACTGCCTTCCTAGACAGCATAAAGAGCCATACTGTCTAGTTGGGGAGTTCAACTCTAAAATGAACACTGCTACAAAGATTATTTTGTGTTAATATTTTTTATTTCTTAAAAACTGGCATGGTAGTACTTCGTTTTTCCATATACCACTGTAACACCATGTTATTCTTTGATTTTAATTGGGGCACCATGTTAATACCAACATTAATATTTTAATCATTTAGCACAATTGTATATTTCAAAGTATCATGGTATTACAGTATGATGTAACTTATATGGTAATATACCACGGTCTAATGCTTCTTCATTACAAGCTGTTTTTAAAGTTAATTTGAGTACTATCATGTAAATGAATTTGGTAATTGTTCAGTTCCATATTATATGTCTCCATGCCACAGAAAAAAAAGTTTCAAGATGGTATTCCTTTTCTTTAATTTAAGATTTGCCTCATTCTTAATCAATGTCATTTGCTGTTTTGTTTGCAGCATGTTAAATATATGATATATGGTCTGCTTGTATGATGAATTCAGGTCTGTTTAATTAAAAATTCTTATTTTTTCTTTCATTGAACAGATTCGTCTGTAACAGCTCTGCCTCATAAAAACCCCACAGTCCCAAGAATCAACTGGAAATCAGGGGCCTAGAATAACTGCGGGGATAAGGGGTCTTGTGTGTGTATATACTTAAAGCAGAGACATTAACAAGGATTCAAGGACAGAGGTTTTCGGGCGAGCCACGGCTTCTATCGCTGGGTGTTGAGGATTATATTCTCTCTCTATCTTGTCTCTAAACGGCCTGCAGGGTGGCGAGAGAGAGGGGGGAACCCAACCGGTGCATGCCGGAGATGAGTGCGTTCTGGCATAAGATCGGCTGCTGCGTGGTAGCCAAACCTCCTCCGGTAAGTTACTCATTTGAAGAGATTTATAGTTTTATTTCCCAGGGTTCCGTCATAAGGCGTTTTAATACAGTAAAACTAGTTTTCAGGAATCAGGTACTGTGATATCAGGCTTCTTTTGTGAACAACATCTGGACTAATTTCATCAATTAGGCATTCCCCATGGCTCATGCGAGTTTTGTGTTTGCTAATCACGCGAAGAATGACTCACGCTGGTCTAGGGCAGAAAAGAGACCTTTCAGCTGATGTGAATGTGACCCAGATAGTCTTAGGAGTTTGTCAGGAGTGCAAATGTGTTTTTGAGAGTGAAGCCAGACGTGTAACGCAGATGGACAAAGAATGCTCTGTCATCGAACGGGTGAACGTGTAGAGGTATGGATCCACACCACTTCGCATGTGAGGGAAGTCTGATAAATGTGCCCACACATGCATAATTCAGTTTTTATCAAGAATATACTCTACAGTTCAAAAGTTTGGGGTCAGTAAGAATAAAAAAAACTTTTATTAGGCAAGGATGCATTCATTTGCTCAAACACAACATTATGAACATTCATAATGTTGCAAAAGATTTCTATCTCAAATAAATCCTGTTCTTTCAACTTTCAGCTCATTAAAATCCAGAAAAAAGAGGTTTCCAGATTAAAAACTGTTTCTGACATTTATTATCAAGAAATGTTTAAGCATAAAATTAGTTTATTAAAATGTTTTCTGAAGGATCATGTGACTGAAGACTGGAGTAATGTCGTATATATTAAAATGCAAAACTGTTGTTTCTAATTGTAATAATGTTTTGAGTTTTTGATCAAATAATTGCAGCCTTGATGAGTATAAGATACTTATACTTAAAATAAAATAATATTACCAACATCAGTCTTTTGAAGGGTAGTGCATCATAAGATTATTCTTTTCTTTTTTTCTAAGCTCAACAAAAAATAATGTTGACTCTTAAACTTCATACAATGAAATAAGTGACCACCATCTGTCAGACTCCAAAACAAAGAAAAAAGCACTATAAAAGTACTGCATATGACTTGCATACTATATTTTCCAATACTGTATTCATACCATCATCATCATATAGTCCTTTAAGGGAAATCTGTTTTGGGCAATACAGGTAAAAATATATTGTATTATTGGATTATAGGAATACTATACTATTACATTTTCTAAAGCCATATGATTGTATGATATAAGTTGCTTTTGTCGAAAACAATTGTTATTTTTTTTTTAGCTCTCAAATCTCATTTGTGTTTCTGCATATTCAAATGTGGCACCACAAAATGCATTGCACTATGTTTGACCTGATGTTGAGATGCTCGTGCACATCTTGTTGTGGCAAGTTTGAAAAGCCGTTTTATTTGAATAATGACTTGAATATCAGTCTGGTCCTCACACATAAAAAAATCATATGGCTAAGAGCATGAGTCATCTCTTTTTTGGGGCATATGATAGTCCCTGGCGGTCTGCTTTGACTTCATTGGAAAAGCCCAAGTTTGGACATTCAGACATTCTGCTAAACATCTACTTTTGTATTGCATGAGCAAAAGGAAGTCAGAGTCTGGTAAATGATAGCAAAAATATATTTTGGTGTGGACTTTCCCCTTTAATATTCCTGTAAGTAAAATAATCATGTTTATGTTTCTAGAATAGCTTTGCATATTTGACAGATTAGTGGTTTAATTCAGTCTTTGTTATTCAGTTTGTTTTTATCTGGACTGAGGTTCTGAGCCAATGATGAGTGACCCAGGTTTACCACAGTCTCCTGTAACAATGACAGGGGGGTTCTGAAGGGAAGCTGGCTCCTCCGAGCTGGGAGTGCTCATTCTTTTCCTCCCCCCTTCCTCTTTTTATTTTTAGGTTCTTATTTGTTCTATTGTCGGGTGGGGGGTGAGGTCAGACAGTAGTGGGCATCTGTAAAAGACCAGTGCTTACTTACCAGTGCAAAAGCTAATTTCTTCAACCGATTTAGATGAAATGATTATGTTTAAAGTGTCTCCTTACACCAGAGAAGGTGATAAGAACTAAAGCATGTGCCAAAGGTTTGCTATGTTATGGGCCATTGACTGCAAAGATTATGGAAGTAAACACCTTCAAGGATGTCTGGAGTTACAGAAGACATGTTGCATTCGAAAAACTAAATTTAACTTGTAACTGTTTTTAAACTGAGAAGCTTGGTCCAGAGCGAAAAAATACAAAGGGCTTTTTTCTTTCTTTCTTTCTAAATAAATAAATAAATAAATATGATGTTCTTTTTAAATAATGATTAACAAGGTCAAATCCTGAAGTAAAGATATAAAAGGTATAACGCTTAACAACAAGCAATAATAAAAACAATAAGAATAGTGTTTTTGTTGATAATTACTGCTATTATTTTTAAATTGTTGTAATTTTCATTATTATTCATAAGCTAGAAAAGCATTTATCATCAAATGGTACCACAAAGTGCCCGAGAGGTTTGTCGTATTGACTAATTGTTTTAAATCGAATATTACCAATATTTACTAATAACTATAATTTAATATATAATATAATATAGTATGATAAAATATATGATAATTAAAAATTAAAATAATTATTTTTAACAACATAAATTAAAAACTGTTTAATGTAAAATTGTACCTCATATTTTTCATTAGATTTGTTGTATGGATGATTATTTAATTGTATTTAGCTTAATGCTGTTTTTTTTTTCTTTTTTAGAAAGAATAACCATTTATGTAATAATAATCTTGACATTAAAAGCATTATTATTATTATTATTATTATTATTATTATTATTATTATTAGTGACACCAACCAAACAATCTGAAAACTGACATCAAATAAACTCTGGTCCATTTAAAAAACTAGTGTAAGATTTTAGGTAAGACTAGAAGACATATTTGACTATTGACATTTTAAATCCAGTGCTATATGTCGTGTGAAATGCATCTTGTTCACTCTGGACTAACAAGTAATGACTCGTATGCCAACACCCCTGCTATGGCACATGATCTCATCAAATAATTATTCTGGTTGTTTTTTATTTTGGTTTTGTTTTTTGATTTACTTCTATAATCTCTGACTAACTCTACTGCACAGTTATGGGAAACAAAGAAAAGAAACGGTTGGGGATTTTTAGGAACTCTATGAATCCTGCTCATCTTCAGGATGCATCCAGGAATAGATTCCGTTGGGAAAGATTAGTGTAATATCACGCAGGCACTGGTGCAGTTGTTGTATGGTCACATGACAGACTTCTTTGAGCTCACTCACTACACTTAGATCTTCAACACATTTGGGTTACGTCAAGCTGTTTCACCAATCTGCCAATCAGGTGCTTTGGATCTTTGTGCTGGACCTTTGTCAATTTAAGCCTCTATGTTCACAGAAGAAGAAACGGAGGAGAATTGACCGCAGCATGATCGGAGAGCCCACAAACTTCGTTCATCTGACACATATAGGCTCTGGTGAAATGGCAAATGGCATGCAACCGGTAAGACATGTTTTATTACATTGGTACAGTGAGACTCTCTCACTTTAATGTTTATGGCATGGGTATAATCTGTTTACAATTACAGAATAAATGCTTCTGCATGGATTCTTTACTAAACCTTTGGTTAATCATAAGTGGACACATTAAAAACCCAAAGAAGGATGCTGGGATTTTTGTAAAAAATGTACCTGGCACCCACTACCAGACCTTTTAAAATTTTAGAACTTTCCCTTCCAGTTTTGCCCTCAGATCTGCTGTACCTGCCAGTTGTCTGAACAAGTCATGTTTAAAAGGGAAGTTCAGCCAAAAATAAAAATGTCTGTCATTTAATTACTCACCTTCATGTCCTTCTAAACCCGTAAGACCTTTGTTCATCTTCAAAACACATATTAAGATTTTTTTTAATGAAAACAAAGAGTTTTCTGCCAGTGCAAGAGATTTGCTGAATAAAGTTGTTGTTTTTTATTTCTTTGTGCACAAATTATTTTCGTAGCTTCATAAAAATACTGTTGAATCACTGATGTCACATGGACTATTTTAATGATGTCCTTACTACCTTTCTGGCCTTGTACGTGGCAGTTCAGTTGCTTTCCATGCAGAAAGCTCTTGGATTTCATCAAAAAAATCTTAATTTGTGATCCGAAGATGAACAATGGTCTTACAGGTTTGAAACGTCATGAGGGTGAATAATTAATGACAGAATTTTCATTTTTGGGTGAACTATCTCTTTAAATGCTTGACATGAATGTTGAAGGCTCCCCGATTAAGTGGTCAGCCTGTGCAGACACTTTTTTTTTTTTTTCTGTCTTTTTTCTTTATAATACTAAATATTTTTAATTTATAATGCTGCTGCTATTACTAAAAAATATTTATTATGATAATACTGCTACTAATAATATTTATTATTGTGATGTATAGTTATTCTAAAGTGTCAAATTGAACAAATCAAATGCATATTTGAGTAAGGTAGTCATGCTGCATGTGTAAGATGTGGACTCGTGCTGTCTTCGCTCATGTTGATCATTGGGCTGTTGTGTTGTCAAATAAGAAGGTGAGGCGTTACCTAATCCTGCAGCTCACGGAGGGACTGAATACCTGGGCAGAATCAAGCAGACTGCAACTTGCTCAGAGGAATGTTGGCAGGCGGCCCGTCAAGGACAGAATAGAGCTCTTTAAGAGCGATTTCTGTTTTTCTGCCCCACCTCACGAAATGTGAATTTGTTTTACAGTTTAAACATCATGCAGCAATCCAGTCTTTCTATTTAATGAACACTATTCCATATAAAAAAAAACTTAATGTGCAGAGATGACACTCCTTATTTATAATTGTATTATTTTTGTTGTATTAATATTAATTCTATTATTATTACTGATTATTATTGTTGTTATTATTATAGTAATGTAGTGAGTAAAAAAAGCATGATAATGTTAATGACATTATTATTATTAGAAATGTTTGCAATATAAAGTATTTGTTTATATACTAGTACTAAAATTATATTTAACACATTATTATTATTATTATTATTATTATTATTATTATTATTATTATTATTATTATTATTAATAATAAATTGATGTTATTGCTCTAATGTCATTGCTATCATTTAAAAGTAAAAAGTAAAGAAATATAGTAATGGTAATATGGTGGCGATTATTAGTAATAGTCACTTTTACTATATAAAGTATTATGTATATAGTACAAAAATTATATTTACATATATTGAAATTGTATTTATTATGTTATTATATATAATTAAATAATATAAAAATGTCATATTAAATATAAATCATTTAAAAATAATATCATCACTGATACTATAATGATTTTTAATTTTTAATTTATTTTTTTTTATTTCTTTGTTTGTGTATTATTCTTATAATTAAAAAATTCAATAAATGCTCTTTTGTTTGACTTAGGAGGAAGTTTTGAAGTCTAAAAGTTAGGTTTTTTTTCTCTAGTGTATCAGATTATTTGACCTCACTTGAAGTTTGAAATTTTACTATATGACTTGAGTCATATCAATGGAAATCGTGCTGGACTACATAGTTGTTGTGTTTGTTAAAGTGGACTTACTGTTAATAATTATGCATGTTTTCCATGCTAATTACCTGATTGTGTCACTTCCTTTTTCAGTCTGGCCCAATGCAGGAACAAATGAGATCCAAAGTGCCTCATGCAAATGGACGAAACAGCTTGTTATAGCCTGTGAGTATGAACGCACACCTTCCTCTTCCTCTCCATCCTCTCACATTTACTCATATTTAACCACAGACCTTCATCTGTTCCCCAGACTTCCCTCAAAGCTCCGTAAAGACCTGCACTGCACCAGAGAAGAGGAGACAACCTCCTTGCTGCAGCCACCAACATGGACACCACCTCTGCAGGTTTTTTATCTTTTGGATCCTCTGGAATGTCTCAGAGGAGACCCCCCCCCCCACTCTAAGACTGTTATTCAATTTGGAGCGGATTGTGAATGTGTGACGTGTGCGTTTGAGACACTGGCTGTGCTTGCTGTGGAAGAGGAAAGGCTCTTATCGCTTTAACACAGGGGACTATTTGACTGCCCTCTCAAAGTTATAATTGGCATGTTTGTCATAGTCTGTCGTTGATAAGGATGTGCGCAAGTGTGTGTTTGCTTTTGTTTTGTAATGGAAATATATGTGCACCTATACCATTATAGTGTCTCCAACTGCTTGTCATTAACAGTTGCACAAATTAGTGTATTATACAAAGCCCTCTGGTATGTGTATAGTACAAAGATATAGTATGAAAATATGTCTTTTTTTATGTCCGCATGTCTGATATTGCATTAACAAATAATGTGTAATGGCCTTAATAACTCTAAAGGAATAGTTTAAAAAAATCCTAAAATAAAACTGTCATTTCAAACACACACACACTTAAAAATAAAAGTGCTTCACGATTGCCATTAGAAGAACCTTTTTGTCGAAATGGTTCAATGAAGAACCTTTAACATCTGAAGAACTTTTTAAGCACCTTTATTTTTAAGAGTATGCTTTTTTTTGTGATTATTAGTACAACATCAGTGCATAATGATGTAATGAATAAGCTATACAAAATCCAAAAGGGCACCATAATAGCTTCAGACCACTTGGATTTTCGAGGACCATATTTTATGTTTTTTTTTTTTAATTGCATTATTATTATTATAATTTTTTGGAGAGCGTCTAGGCACTACATTGTAAAAAATCTGCATGAAAATTCATTAAAAAAAATTCCACTGTAAAAAAAAAAATAGTTTGAAATGACAGTTTGAGTAAATAATTTTTCTTTTAGGTGAATTATTCCTTTAATCCTTAAGTATTAGAAAAAGGCTATTATCTGTTTATGTGAGTGGAGACTTTGAATGGTGGCTTCCTGCCAGCAGCGAGCCACTGCCCTTTGTCATTTAAACCTCACATGTAGTCTCACTTTCACACACCAAGCTCCACCCCACACCACCGTCAAGGTTCCAGTCCTCACACGGCTCAATGATTAAATCACTGATTTACACACACACTTTGCATACTTTACTCTGTACTTTGTTTTTGAATGCAGCTCAGTGTGGCACAAGGTTGGGCTGCAATGTTAAACACAATGTTTTTGTTTATAATTGTGATGTTTTATTTCAAAAGCATTGCTTTGCAAGATCCCAAACTGTAATTTACTTTGTGTTGGCTGCATTTGTTGGGAAATGTTGAATGCTTTAAGATTTTGTATGTTGCTTTTGAATGTTTTAGAGTATTTTTTTAGTGAGAATGCATTTCATTCTAAGCTGACAGTATAGAGAAACTCTGCCAAAGATTTCGACAGCTCCCTTAACTTTATTATACATGTTCCTTGCAGATTCTCTCACTTTTTGGTTTTATGTGAATGTTTGTCCTTTTCTTTTTTAAGTATCTGTCTTGTTTTTTTTAAAGCCATAATGTTTGTGCAAAGCACTCATTAGGCTCTTTTTGTCTTTAATGCTTTTCTTTTTATTATTCTTTACTTTAAGTCTATTAGTCCAACTGATTGATTTCGTTTAAATGGGAGCAGTAATAGTGTTCTGTTCATATGGCATGGTGTTATGTTGATGAATCCTTTTGTGCTTTGGTTTGTAACAATACAGTTGTACAAAGAGCAATATGTTGTTTTGTTTTAATCGAGACACTGATAGTAATTTTCTAAAGCATATTTAAAAAAAAAGAAAAGCTCTTGATATAATCAGTTGATATTCACCAAATCTTAAAAAAATCTCAATATATATATAAAATATTTTTTACTGTAAATAACATTTCATTTTACTTTGTGTTTGCATGACCTTAATAGAAACTCTAAAGCCCCGTTCACACCAAGAACGATAACTATAAAGATAACGATATTAGCGTCCACACCAGTTAACAATATCGTCTGTTTATTCTGAGCGCACGTGCGACTGCAGCTTTAAATCCTCGAGCTCGTTATGGCAGGATGGATTCTGATTGGCTGTCAATGTTTGTATCGTTCATCAGCTGGAAAAAATCGTTCTTAAAATGATTCCAACGATATCGTTTCTCTATGCCTATGCCTAGTTGTAGTGTGGACTCTGCTATTCTTTAATATTGAGAACGATTTTTAGAACTATATCTTTATCGTTATCTTTGTAATTAACGTGCTTGGTGTGAACGGGACTCATCTTTTTCTAATTCAGTTTTGAGAAGGGGAATAAACCAGTCAGGAATTGCAAGATGTAAATTCGGAATTCTGCCTTTGTAACTGAATTCTAAGTTTACGTACTACAATTGTTTATATATATATATATTATTATTATTATATTATTATTATTATTATTATATATATTTTTTTTTTTTTTTTTTTTTTTTGCTTTGCTTTATTTGATACATTTTCTGCCATGGAATAAAAAATAAAGATGAAAATTGTGTTATTGTCTCCCCCTCACAAATCTGACTTTTTCTTAGAATTGTGAGAGGAAAAAGTAAAAATTGCTATTTTTATTCTGTGATGGAAACAAGCTTCCATGGCTGGAAAAGGTGCTTTTAAAGTTTAGATGCACTTAACTAATCAAATAAATATGGACTTCAACAGGATTTTCTTTTTACTGTAAATGTATTATTACTGTAAATGTATCCGGGACTTTTAGTGAGGGCTGTTCCTTGACTTGATGTTTTATTTTTTCTTGCCATGCATGTTTGTACAAACATAAGCCTTAAATATATGGGCAAAGAAATCAAAGCTGATCCCTGAAGCATGTTTTAACATCTACTCTTACATTCATTAGTAAAACCGCTCACGGATCACTACGGAAAAGTTGCGCAAGACACATACAAAAACAAACATTGGACCTTTGGCACAAAGATTATTTAGGTCTCACACCGGTACAGAGCACATTGCATTTTAATTTCCGTTTTCTCACAATGGCTTGAAAAACAGTAAAATGTGCCTTCAGGGACTGATTGTGTCCACGTTTTGAGAGGTTTCAGTTGCTTACACTTATTGAACATGCCTCCACATTCAAAGCATTGTCTCAATCAGAAATTCATAAAGGACACTTTTTTCTTCATTTAATTGAAATGGTAGGATACTAGATTCTAGAGAGAAAAATATTTATTTTTGTGGCAAAATTTATATGTATGCATGTGGAAATCCATTCTGTTAAAGTACTTTTAAGATAAATTGCCATTCTGTAGTTTATTCAAGTGACTTCCGCTTAGCTAAATCCTCCAACCCTCACTTTAATTTCTACTAAACGTTGTTGACTTGCATAACCCATCACCTGGCACATACAGCATTACAACAGGAGTCTGTTATTTAACCTTCCAGTAGTTCTCACTCTGTTCCTGTTTGTGACTTCAATGCATAAAGAAAAATGTTTCACCTCTCAGCTACCTCACTTCCTCCCAGAGCTGGTTTCCTGAAAGGCCCAGGAATGTTTCCATGGCGGCTCTCTCTCTCTCTCTCTCTCTCTCTCTCTCTCTCAAAAAAAAAAAAACCTCCCACTATTTCCTCAATGCAATTAACAGTGAAATCACAAAATCAAATCACAGCAGCTGTTTAATAGAACCCTTTATTTCCTTAAATATCATAGAAAGGACATACATGTAGTATGTGCAGTTTAAAAGCTCAGGTTGTTCAAGTGTGGCCTTGTATAAATATTTGCACATAGTCTATTAAATGCGAGCACATTCAATGGGCCACTTTACAGGCAGCAGCAGCAGTTGAATATTAGAGAACATTTCCCAAGAAGAAAACCAGGCACGATTATATATGTGACAAGTATGTACAGTATAAACTGACCAATGCGGCTTCTTATGGCAATATCACACTCACACATTTGTGTGTAATAACTCTGATTTGATTGCATTCAAAGTTTGAGCATTTGTGATGAAAACATTCACATGTGATTAAATGCTCAAGTACAATGCATTTCACAGAATATATATATAAAAACTATTTCAATAAAATAGAGTCAATACCACTTTAAAAGACTTGTTTAAAAAAAAAAAAGCCAGATAGTAGATTTAGAGAGATTAAATCATACACATATTCCGTACAGGTTTCAGTTATCATGCATACAACAAGATTTTGTAACAATTTAGTGCAAATATTAAAACTAATATTTATCCTAATTTGGGTATGTTCACCACAAATCCAAAAGGAAATGTTATTGGCATTTCTCACGCCTAAATAGAATAGGTTCTATGAAGAGTGAAGGGTGTATTGTCATTTTCTAGAGTCTGGGAAACATGTTTGTCTGTTTTTGTGTAACAGTTTAAATGCAATGACGTCAAACAGGCTTTCATGTTGCACACAGACCTCTCCTGACCTGCCTTACAGCATGACACGGCTGTTTCTCTCTGAAGAACAACACTGTCTTTTTGTATTTCATCAAAGATTCTTCTGGTAGGAAGCTGTTTTTCTGTCATTAGGGCATTTGCCCTAAAGCTTGACCTTTAACCCCAGCCAGCTCCAATTCCCACATGCATGTCACCCCAGTGTGAAGTCTATAAAGTATGTACACCTCTGCTCTCTTCCCATCAGACACCTTCACCTGTTCATCTGCTCATCATACCTGCAGAGCAAAACAAATCACCTCCATCACTTTTTATTTAGTGACAACAATTAAGATAAGATCCTTTTTTATGTAAATTATTTACAGAAAAAGCTGTTGTGGGGATAACAATGTAATTATTCAAGTAAGTTTCAAACATCACTTTCACATCTATTTTATCATTGATCTGAAACAACAAAGAATTACATTTACTGATAATATTGATTTCTAAAACACATATTTGAATATGTATCTGGTGTAAATTATTTACAGAGATTTTGTTAATTTATAAATATATATATATATATATATATATATATATATATATATATATATATATATATATATATATATATATATATATATATACACACACATATTTTTTTTAAATTAAAATTAACACATTTTATGAATAGATTTTAAAAGTAGTAATTTTTTTAAATGTAACAGATTTATTCATTAAATGTATTCATAAAAATATATATGTACTTAATACATTTAACTTTTTAACACACAGAAATGATACCAGTGAATGAGATATGTTTAAGGCCATTTCTCTAAATAATTTACATAAGAACAATAATTATCTATTATACATACATATACATATATACACGTGCGCGCACACACACACACACACACACATATATATATATATATATATATATACATACACATACACACATATATATACACTTTTTTGTAAATTATTTCGAGAGAAATGTGCAGATATGACGGGAAAAACAGAAAACTATAGAACAACAAATACATTTAAGATTTATGGAAAGATGCATTTATTATATATATGATGTAGACACTCACTGTCTGATGCAGTCTGGGATTTGCAGCTGGGCCACAGGAACAAACTCTGCCAGTTCTTGCAAGCTGTGGATGAAGCGCATCTTCCTGCCGAATTTCTCACTTCAAGAGAGAAAGAAATGGGTCGGACGGAGGGCTTTAGGTATTAATAATGTTTATTGGCTTTTTTAGCTCTGTTTGTTAAACTAATGATCATCTGTGCTCACCTGATGAAGGGTTTGATGACTGTGATTAAAGCTCTCACGTACCAGGCCGGGTGAACCACGAAGAGGCCTTTCAGTTCTTTCCTCAACCTTCAGGAAAGAAAACAGATTTAATACCTCCATCAGAAAAGCAAATGCAAATGTATTAGAAGTTAAAACTATTTTTTGTTCCAATAACTGGTCCAGTAACAATAACCCAGCAGAACATGACGACACAAGGGAGCAATCGCTGACTGGCACGAGCACCACCCTGACCCGTGTGAAACCATGAGAGGCAGGGCCTTGAATCATGGGACACAGACAGGCAGAAACTTGGAGACGACATCTGTTTACAACATATTTCACTGGTGTCCTAGCCCAAAAATCACCCACAAGTCTAACCATTTCTATTTGGTTTCTGTCATATATCATTTAAGTGGAAGTGCTGTAAGGCTCAAATACATTACTCTGAATGCTACAAAAAGTGCTACTTTCTTCTGATCTACACTGGGTTGCAAGTAAAAAATCTTTTTATTAAACATTTTAAAATTAAGATACATAACATTTTACAATTTAATTACAAATAGATACATTTTCTCACTTTAAAGATTGTGTGTGTGAATTATTTAATGAATCCTATCAGTTCATTTCCCTCCTCGCAGATCCTTTTTGATTGTGTGACATCACGCTTAGTGTTTTTTCTGTTGCCGTCAACAGCTCATGAGTGATCTCAGAGGAAACGTCATGCAGTGATGCAATGGAGCCAGTGGAAATGACAAATCAGGCCTCCAAGAGCATCCCACACTCCTTAGTTCCTCATTTCCCAAGCTGATCTTACATGATAAGATGACCTCGAATTTCCTGAGCATACAAAATCCTCACATAAAACATTTATGAGACTGACCTTCACTTGGAAGATTAGCTGTCAGATAGCTACGCCATAATATAGGGAAATCAAACAAGAATTTACCATTTTTAATTCTTTGGTTCGTCAATAACCACAAAACAGACCATTTAAGAATCCTGTCCTGATCCTTATCGCCCCATCGGGTTTATTTTGGGATAATAACTGGCTGGATGTACATAACCAGAAATTACTAGATCGGTACGTAGAGATTCAAAAACAGTCCATTGAAAACAGTCACACTGACCTTGGAGAGCTGACACTAGAATTTGAAACCTTTCAGATAATTCCGTAATGAAGTATGCAATCTAAAAACGTCTAAATATAACAAGAAAACATGACAGCTGAGAACAGGTCAAGGGTTATCTGAGGAATGTCTGGAAGAACTCTGATAACATGGCCTTCTATGTAGGAGTCCACAACATTCCTATCATATTTCATAAGAGGGGCATTTAAGAAAGAAAGAGTGGAGGTGGGCTCTCATGTTTGACAGGAACTAAACTAGAGGAACACGAAGACTGTCACAAGCAAAGCTTAGATTCACACGCCCTCTTCTGGAACTGATGGAAACCACCTGAAACATCAAGGCAGTTTTGTTGCTTTTTTAGTGCATGTGTTTTTTCTACACTACTGTTAAAAAATTCACCAAAAAAAAATTTTCTATTTTAATATATTTTAAAATGTTATTTATTTCTGTGATGCTAAGGCTGATTTTTTTTCGCAGTCATTATTCCAGTCTTCAGTGTCACATGATCTTTCAGAAATCATTCTAATATGTGACCATGGACCACAAAACACAAGGGTCAATTTGAAGAAAATTAGATTTATACATCATCTGAAAGCTGAAAATGTAAGCTTTCCATTGATGTACGATTTGGTCGAGATAAAACTATTTGAAAATCTGGTCTCTGATTCTTAAAAAAAAATATATATATATTTTTTTTTTAAATCTTATGACCCCAATTATTTGCACTGTTGTGCATATTCTATCGTTTTCCTAAAAGATGACAAAATAAACTTTTATCTGATATACAGACTTAAAAATTAGTCTGTCTCTTCTGGAAACTTGAACCAAAATTATTGATGATATAATCTTTTGCTCAGGGGTGTATGCGTATTTCAGTCCAATAAAATGATTTCTAGAATAAGAACGTCTCATCCCCAAATTTCACCTGCCACTAATTAGCAAAAGCAAGTAACTTTGTTTAGTTGTGCTTTTCCAGGCTGTGTCTAAAACTAAAGTCAATTGGCTATCTGCCCTGCCACAACTTCCTGTTTCAAAAATAAATATGTCAACATGAGACAGAAAATTTCACTTGTTAAAACATTCCATGAAGTCTTTAAAACCCATATGAAATCAAAATTTAAAACAATACATTTCTTGTTGGCCACATGGAAGGATAAAAAAAGAATTAGCCAATTATATCATTATATAACAACTGAAATGGGTGGTTGTATCAATTTTTTATTTGATGATAAATCTAGTATGGCTCACCGTCTGTCGATGGACATGTAACACTGTCGAAGCCACTTAATCCCAGGCATCTTATTGCGAGGGGCCATTCCACACAGATACACCAGTATGTAACTCTCAGACACCATCAAGTCCAACGTGCCAATGATGTACCTAAATCCAAATAAATCATTAAATGGGAATAAACATTTGAGTTACAGAAAATAGAAGTCATTGCAAAGAAAATTTATCCCAAATCAATCAGGTTTTACCTGAAGAGATTGTCCATCACATACTCATAGTGTTCTGTTGTGTTTTCTGGTAGGTAGCAGGAAGTGAACATGATGATGGCTGTCGATCCGTCACCATAATATCCTATAAAAGGTCAATTTTAGTTAGTAATTTCAGTAAAGCATGTTCATCCCAGCCTTTTCAACAAAAGCTCACCTCCGTGGGAAAGAACTTGAAGGTACGGCTCCAGAACACTCATGTTGACTTGGTAGTCTTGGCCGCCAATATGGAAACGCCTCCATCGCCGCCCATTGCTGTCCACCTGATCCAAGTCCAGGTGTCCCATCTCTGCATGCTCCAGTAAACTGGCCTTTCTGATCGCTGCTTTGCCCATCCTGGGAAGATCATCTGCAATGCCCACAGTACTAGTGGTAAACTATGTCCCATACTTGTGAAACTGATCAATGACACAACTCTAATGAATATCAAAATAACTGAATACCTTCCCACTCTAAGTCGTGCATGCTGTCTGGGAAGTTGTAAGACTCGCTGTCTGAGGGTGTCTCTAGGGCTTCCAGGTTAATGTCCATCTCTGGGTCATCATCAAGAGATGGTGAAAGAGCAGAGGCTTCAAACTCGTCAGATTTCACGCTCCGGTCAGTAGAGGTTTTGTCCAGTGTTAGACTAAGAGTGGGCGCCACTAGTCGCTTCTTCCTGACGGCATCACCTGTGAGGGCCAGGCTAGTTGGTGGGACTAGAGGAAAGAAAGAAAAAGAGGGGTCACAGGCATATATTGTGTATACACTACCAATTTGACAAAATTCAGGTATTTTTTTGTAATTTCTCTGTTTCAAATAAATACTTGAAGACAAAAGATACAAGTAAAAATATTAAGCAACATAACTAATTTTATTATTGATAACAAGAAGAAATGTTTCATAAGCTCCAAATCAGCAGATTACAATCCTTTCTAAAGGATCATGTGATACTGAAGCCTGGAGTAATGACTGCTGATCTTTGCCAGCACAATATATGAATTAATTATATACAGAATATAAAATATGGATTAAATCACATTTTAAAATGTACTACAGAAAGAGGTTTTTTTTATTGCAATACTATTGCAAATTGTAAATTATCACATAATTGCTGTTTTTACTGGATATATATATATATACGAGACAGATATTATATAAGAGGCAGGTAATTTGGCCAGTAACTAATTGGAGAAATGAGGTTACCAGGCCTGTTTCCCTCAGCTCCAGGGCTTTCCTCTTCATCACCAGGACTCTGTGTATCCTCAGGAAGAGGCCTACAAAGACCAAATATTTGAATCCCTTTTGCACTTGATGAATATGAAAATAAATAAGCTGCATGCATGTAGTGCACTTTACCTGGGGAACTCCTCATCCTGCCATTCCTCCCGGAGCTCCATGTCAGGGATGAAGGCTGATGTCTTCCCGTTTTCTGAATGCCTGCAGAAATAAAATGAAAATGTAAAGAAGGTTAATGGGACTTTTTTGTCCCCATGTCAAAATGTTATGAATTATTAACAATTAAATGATCACCAGGAAAATAACTTAATCCTCAATTTAGTCACAATAAAAAATCCAGGGTTGTTTGTTTTAATTACAGAACAGGTCAGTACAAGATTCATGTATTGTGAGTGCTGTTTTCAGACCCTTAGTACTGGTGATAGATAGATAGATAGATAGATAGATAGATAGATAGATAGATAGATAGATAGATAGTAGACTGCACGTAGAAACAGGGTTGTGTACAACTCGCTAACGCCCATCACATCACTCTTTACGGACATAATTATGTAAATAATGGCAGTGTAAACATGCTAAACTCACCTTTTCACTAACCTCGTACAGGAGATGCTTCTCAAAAACAAACCTCTTTTTCATTTGGTAAAAAAATTAATAATTCCTAAGAACATTGCAAGCGCTATAATTAAACTGATTTATTATAGGCTATTGATGTCCTAGCCATTTACCTTTTCAACGGCAAGAGCGATTCTTTCTCTACCTCGCCCAAGCAAAGCACCTTCACGCCAAAGAATTCAGCCAATCAGAGCGCGTTTCCGCACCTGAGAGCGCTGTTTCAACGCCCCGCCCACATCCCTACAGCTGCACACGTTCAATGTTCTTTTACTGTCTGTGATGTCAGCCCACTGAGCCCAGGACATCGGAGATTTATGCCAGTTAAAATAACAAACAGCAAACTTTTAACCTTAGTTGTCCTTAGTTTTGAAAACATAAACATTTATGAAATCCTTAATATTTCTATACCTTATTCTCCTGAGAGTTCAACAACATCACACGAACTCTAGTGAGTTTTAAAGTTGTTTTCAGCTAAATTCTGAAGAGTTCCTTCAGCTTTGTTGACACAGACTGTAACGAAATTGTTGATTTTTTTAAATTAATTTCCTACAGGTAGCTCCAAAAAACCATATAAACAAAATGTTGGCTGCATTTAATGCGTGTAAAATTTGAGACATTACTGACATTTTTCTGATGCTGATGACAATTTACTGAACTGATATGATATCTCAATATTTATTATTAATATTTGAGATACATTTTTGTGCAATATAGAGATAATATTATTTTCATGCATTTGTTTGTAAGAAAACTGAAACAGCAGCATATGATCCCAAACAGATTCATCCAAAACATCTAATTTTATTCCAATATTGTAGCTTGTATTTTCTATCTATTCAAATTGACTGAAAAAAAAAAAGAAGTTCTATCGTGTCAAACATGTCAAAGACAAACTCAAATATAAGCCTTGTCCTTGTTTCTACCTCAAGTATTTTGTTACGACAGCACGTGTGGTAATTACACGTGGCACAAATGACCAGAAAATCTTGTTTTTGTTTACAGATGATTCCGGGCAGAACAAACGTCACATAACTCAACCTGTTTCTGATGTGAAGCCATTATCAGATTCATTCAGAGCTTGATGGTATTTTCTTCACTTCAAGCCTGTAACCTTTACATACACTATACACTATTGTCCAGCAAGACTGCTCCGAGATTGTACATTATTTCAAACATGACTGCTCCGAGAAGGCTGTATGTTTTTAGTTACTGACTCAAGACACTGTTGTGTAATCTCAAGCCCAGTGTTGTCCTATCTAAGACCTTATCAGATGTCAAAATGTATTTTAAAAAGTATGTAGGGAGTTTTTTTTAGAACAATGTATGACAATTGTGGCAGACAACATGATATCTCCACTGCAAAGCATAAAAGGTGTGTACTGTTTCAGCAATTGTTCTTTGATGTAACTCTTATAAGATTTGGTAATCACCTGTTGTGAAAACCTTTGTCCTGGCTTGTAAAATGCTACAGTAACATATTCTGTAACTTTCTGTTATTAAGGATATAGGGGTTATTATAGGTCATATTTCATGCATTCTCTTCTTGTCTGAACATGAACTTGGAATTTGGTATGGAAATGAACAAGTCAAAAGACCTTTTCTGTGATTATAGTAGAATTAAGAGCTTTAAAATCATCTAAATTTTACCGTCTCAAACCATCAAAAGTTATAATGACATGAACGTACATTTTTTGTAAAAAAATTTTCCATTTCCATTTGGATGTTTAACTTGTGACAGCAGTGAAACTCTTATTATTGTGTTGAATATAAATGACAAAAAATCGGATGGTCTGTCAGATGACAGGATATGAGAGATGATGTCCTTCTGTGGTTGTGAGATCTCGAATATTAGTCAAGAAGATTGGCCAAAGTAGTGGAAATCAGTTCAACGGCAACTTCCTTTTTCTGTAATCCTCTTTCTAAATAACTAGACACAGAAGTGCTACAATGATTTCTCTCATGCCCTTCTGCTGTACGCTTCAAAGCGCAACAGAACAACATGTACGTTAGTCTCTGGTTCATCCAGTATGCACTGGTACATGTTTTGATCTTATACATGTTTTGACCAGGTATTATAGTATCATCATTGTAATTTTTGACTTACCCATTTGGCATGTACCCTTCCCTCTGGTCTGAGTTAGTCCCCATGTCTAAAGTCTTTCAAATTAAAAGTGTCTAGATTAGAAATGCATTCAGTGAACTCAGCTGCTGACCATGACCTGAGGTGTTTCATGAGCTTCAGCAGTTTCAGTGACTGTATCTTGTGTCTTGTGTTAGGGAACTCACCCTGACTGTCAGTTCAGGTTTTTCAACATTTCTGACTTCTGCTGACTGAATTGTCTGTCTCCCATTGGCTCAGCTGCATTGAGCACTTCTGCTCCCCCACAGGGAAGGCTGGGAAGGTGGAGTGAGACGCCACAGACAGGCATGGCTACATGGTCCTAATACCCTTGAGGTTACAGGCCCCTTCAGAAGATGATTAGCTTCTCCATATCTTTAGCTGTTGATATTCAATTAGGTACATACACTATGTCAGTAACTCAAAATGCTTTTTCGATTTCAAGTGAATGCTGTTCTTTTGAACTTTCTATTCAAAGAGTCTTAAAAAAAAATTAAGAAATGGCTTCAACATTGATAAGAAATGTTATTGGAGCACCAAATCAGCATATTAGAATGATTTCTAAGGATCATGGGACATTGAGAACTGGAGCATTGAATGTTTCAGTTTTGCCATCTCAGGATTTTTTTTTTTTTTTACCTATATTTTTTAATGTATATTTTTAAAACATTTATGTATTTATTTTTTACATTGTAATAATATTTCACTATATTGACAGTTTTCCTGATAGATAAATAAATACAGCCTTGGGGATATGTTATATATGTTTGTATTTTAAAAAAAAGTGTAATTACAAGTGACTATCTACTAATATTTTTAATAATAAAAATATTTAAACCAAATAAACACAGCCTTGATGAGAAAAAAATGGAACTGACGCCAAAGCGTACAAGAATAATATACAATATACAAAATAAACATAAAAATGAATGCAATGAAATTGTCTTTACAGACAAAGCTCACAAACCACATACGGAAGAATTTGAAAAGGATTTATTTATAATGAGTAACAGAGCACTTGAAATAAAGTCCTTGGCAATATAATACTTGACAGAGGATTTGCTCTTGAATGTCCTGTTTCACGACCATAGAACATTAATACATTTACATTAAATCAACATTATTATGATACTGGCGGAATCGACTAGTATGTACTTCGTTCTCCCGAGGCAGCATGCAGCAATCCTCTGATATCACCATGTCAAATCTTACCAAACTATCAGTCAGGGTTAAATCACAGGGCATACACAACACCTCAGAACAACAACATACCATCTAATATGTTTCACGTCCAATATTAACTGATTTTGTTTAACAGTCAATTAAGTCGTAACTTAATTAGCTCTTTATCTTCTATGGGGGGGGGGGGGGGGTGGGGGAATGGGGGGTATGTCATTACATAGGATTTTTCCAGTTAGATCTTTAAAATGCCTTGGATTGAGCTTTTGTATTTATCAATATAATGAATATTATAATTATGACGATAGTCTAGTATGATCTAATCTGCTCTGGCTGAACAAACAACATTTTCAACCCTAATGTACCCAATAGCCATCAAATCATAAAATAAATTACGTAAGATAACAAACAAACAAACAGAATACTAAAGTTTGAAATCTCAAATGCTGAAATGTTTATCATGCCGAACACACAAATACAACTGAGGTCTTTGGTAGTTAATGGTAAAATCTCATTGACTAAAATGCAGGTGCCGTGACTCTAATCTAATAAGGAGCAGGTCAGTTCACACCTAGATCATGCAAAAGGCCACAGAAGGGTACCCACAATAACTCCTTTACAATATTACTTACAATATTAACAGATGTACTAATCCAAAGAATGTTCATCTTCACTTACATTTAATGGTGTGTGAGATAAAATGACATAACGTCATCAATTTAAGGTTTACTGTACGGATTACATCTTTGGCACGCTTCCAATTACCACACAATCATTTTGACTCATCCCAACAGGAACTGCCTAAATGCTGATATACTTGCACTGTTTGCAGACAAACAGGCAGCACTGAAAAATATGTAGATAAATATATATAGTTTGTAAATGGATAAATGTAAATATGCAACTCTAGCATTGTTTTAAAGTTGAATTGAAATCGTGACTAGGATGCATTTTCCATTCAGTTTTGTAAATCAAGGGAGAAGTCAAAAGGATTTTCTGGGGGATCAATGCCATGCCACAGACATGATCTGCAGACAAGCTGGAAATAACTTTTTAATTAACACAACAAGTACTTAATACTACTTAACACAAGAATTAAGTATGTTATTTGTATAAGCAATGATAGCTACCACGTTATAATTAATTGGATAGATAATACTGGAAATTCATTCTGAATTAGTTTATTCTATTAATTGTCAGTTGCAAGCTAGCACTGGGTGCTTATTGTCAATTTTAGATAATATGTCTAAATGAGACACTTCTGATTAATTTAGCAGATCATATATGACCGCGAACATTGAATAAACAGCCTAAACCTGAATTTTTTTTTTTTTACGATAGTCAAACTTTAAACATTTTATATATAAATGCGTTTTTGTAATGTTCCATTTGAATGATCATGTACCAGTCCTTAGAAAGTCAACAGAATGGCCTCTTCAGACTGTATCGTACCTTTGTGAGTTAACCAGGTCTAAAAAGTGCCATTTCAGTCTCAAGCCCTGATGCAGCACTGTTGGATATGAACTTCATCCTCTTGAAGACGCAGAAGGACGTTCTTTCTCCAGCCCTTATTCAACACTCTCTCGGACAACAGATTCTCAGCACTGTCCCTCAGACGACGTCTCCTCCATGCTGGCCATCTTGCTAACTTTCTCCACCAAAACCTCAGGACTGATTTTTGGTAGGCCATTGTCCAAGGGACAACCCTCGACAAGACTGTTCATTGGCGTTGGAGGAACCTGGACATCGTCCTCCATCCCAGTATCCTCAGGACATTGTTGTGAGTCACTCTGGTCCAGATTGGAATCATCGTCCAGATCTAGGTCCTCTATGTTCCCACTTTGATACACTTTTCTTTCCCTCTCCTTCAGGAAGTCTGTGATTATGGGCATTACTTTCTTGCGGGATGCTAATGTGTTACCCTGTATAAAGGCCTTCACATCTGGATATGGACTGCTCACTGGCTTAAGGTCCAGACTGGGGTTTTTGGCTTTTTCTAGTGCTTTACTCATCTATGAAAAAGGAAAATACAGCTTTCAATTAGTGAGAAAAATCTTTAATTTTAGCTTTCACTGTTTATTTATTTTATACATTACTGTTGAAAAGTTTGGGGTTATTTAATGTTTTGGAAAGAAGTTTGTTGTGCTCAGCAATGCTGCATTTATTTGATAGAAATGACAGAATAGAGCAAGCTAGTGTTAGCGCCCTTTTTTGCTTTTGTTAATTATAGTAAATAAAAAGAAAACAAACAGGTAGAATACAAAAAGATTAGAAAAAGCTTTTTTTTTATTTTAAGAAAACAAGCAGTAAATAAATAGAGTGCAAATCTAAAAGGGAATTTTTTAAAGACTAGAATTAGAATAGAGAGGGTCAAAGATGGAAGAAATGTGTTTTTAACTGATTAAATGAAAAATTTTGTCCATGTTCCATTCCAAACCTGTATGTTTTGTTCATTACTAGAACATTAACCACCATTAAAAGACTGGAAATAAAGCATTATAAAAGTACAAGCTGGGAAACCCTGTTAACTGGTTATAAAGATCTTTGCCCCAGTGTAGTGATGGGGACACTATACTGTCAACAAGCACCGTCCTTCGGATGAGACGTTAAACCGAGGTCCTGACTCTCTGTGGTCATTAAAAATCCCAGGATGTCTTTCGAAAAGAGTAGAGGTGAGACCTCGGCATCCTGGCTAAATTCGCCCATTGGCCTCTGACCATCATGGCCTCCTAACAGTCCCCATATCTGCTGATTGGCTTCATCACTCTGTCTCCTCTCCACCAGTAAGCTGGTGTGTGGTGGGCAAATGGCGCACTATGGCTGCCGTCGCATCATCCAGGTGGATGCTGCACACTGGTGGTGGATGAGGAGATACCCCCTGACTATGTAAGCGCTTTTGAGTGTCTAGAAAAAGCGCTATATAAATGTAAGGTATAATTATTATTATATGCTGATCTTAATTCTCACCGAGCGTTTATCATAAATTCCTTTGATAAAAGACTTGTTGAACCTAAATGGTGAAGAGTGTGCTTTTTGTTTCAAAATTAATTTGCAATTTTTTTAACTAGTAGTATGTAGTCAATTTCTTTTGTATCTTCATTCCTGGAAATGAGGGTAATGAGTACCTCTTCTCTGTAGACAGTGCTGGAGCTGTAGACGGCTAGCTGACGGAGGGGCTCCTTGTTGTCGATGAAAGAGATTGTCATGGCAAGCACCAGGTTGTAGTTGTGATTGTGGCAGAACTCACAGAGGTCCTGCTGTAGTCCTCGCCTCTGAAGAAAAGACTGAAAACAGAACGGCACTTTTAACACGTGAGCATCATAAGAAAAAAAAAAAAAACCTAATTTCACTTTTTGAGACCCAAAATGCCCAATATTTTATTTATTTCTGTTGTATTAAGTTTTGATGGCTCCAACCATATGTTTGTTTCAGCTTAGATATGAAGAAAATTTCATTAGCTTAAGGTATTTTAATGAAATCTAAATATATTACTGAAAAATATCATCTTTAAAATATGCAGAGATCAAACAGTTTAATTTTAGGAAAAACCTCAAATCTCTTCTGAATCATTTGATAAATATTTCTGATTAACTTCTTTGGCAATTTGACAGGTAAAATAATTACGTAATAAATGGCATTATTACTTTTAATTAATTGAGATTCTATGGGTAATGCCATTTTTCAAGTGTTATAAATAGCACATCAGGGTCATTTATAAAAAAATAAAATAAATAATTGAACAATTTCCCCCAGTCTCCTGTAGGGTGAACAAAGATGGTTTTGATACTTCACACATCTGATTCAGCAACCTTTATAACTTGCTATTGTATGTCCTAACAAGAGAAGAGGAGAGTCTGTCACGGAGGTTAATGTCTGGTGTAATCAGTGGGTGTGCGAGACGGGCCGCCCAGCCCTGCGGTGAGTCTGGGTGTGTCTGACTTGGAGTCGGCTGTGCTTCAGTATTAATGAGGAATTCACATGAGTCATGAGGATGGGCACATGAGCACACTTTGTGCCCACAACTGTAGCTCCTTACATTTCACAGTCCACATTTCCTCTCTGTACTTGTGGAACGGAGTACTGAGGCTAAATGCACAGCACAAACATAAGATTCACTTCATTTAGGACAAAACATGTAATTTGCATGTGATCTTCTAAATTTAAAGTAAGCATCACAAACAGTCATGCAAGCGTGTTTTAGAAATGCTGCAAGCATGCAATGAGATTCCATACATAACTGATAATTTACAGAGATCAACATACATACATATATACACACACTCACACAAACTGTTATGTTGTGTTTTGTAATCAGCATTTTTATTCTCATAGTTTATCTTAATGCAGCACTGTTTATTCAGCAACTTGCACTATAAGTATTATATAACTTGAAGATAAAAAAAATATTAATAATTATTTAAGAGAACAAGAATACACACACATATACATATATATATACACATACACACACACACACAGTGTATATATATATATATATATATATAACAACTATTCAGTACTGGATCTCATTTAATAGTTAAAAAGTGAGTTTTATTGTTTAAAACCTGTATAGAAATGATAATGTTAATAGTATATTACTTCCTTCATTGTTCCCATGTAATATTGCAATTTAAAAATAAATGCTATTCTTATTTATTTATATAAGGAATATAAGGAAATGTATAATATAGCATCTAAAAAAATTACTTTGTACTTGTTTTTAAGGGTATGATTAAAAATAAAAAAAAATGCAAAACACAGATCAGGTCACAAAAAGAAAAATGCTATTATTAAAATTATTGTATACATCTGCATGGATATCAGTATAAATAACACAATTTTGGTTAAAAGCTGTATCAGCCAAATCAATACATTCCAAGCTTCAGAGATTGTAGAAGCCTTAAGTGAAATATGTCATAACAGCACTGACCTCTAGTGTCATATAAATGACACTGACAGCCAACTTTAGATCTCCACCAGATGCTGCTTTCGTGTCTTTCAACAGCATCTGTTCTGTAGAGAGGCCTGAAATACAGGACAGTAACGTGAAATTACATTCAATGAATTCAAGAATTCAAATCATACTGTTAATATGTCTATATCAAGTGGTTTGTTTCATTAAACTACACAGTACAAGATCCTCTCACCTGACACATCAAACTTGGCATTCTGTAGCGACTGAAAGAGAACACCCCTCTGAGGCAGTTTTGGAAAGCGTTTCTCCAAAAAGACGGCGTACTGGCTGTCCTTAGGGGTGACTTTACCTGCTTCAGGTGCCATGTTAACACAGTCTAGAATAATGGTACCTGTCAACACATACATTTTGCAAGTTAACAAGATGTTATCTTTCTGCTGACATCTCACATCTCTATCAAGTATCTCTTCTGGCTTATTGCCACTGAAGCCCATGCTGAGTCCATCTGATGTCTAACAGCATCTAACAGATTGAGCCGCAGTCATGCTGTGAGAGCTCACATTCCTCTCCGTGTTTATCACATCGCCATGACACTCACCGTATAAAAGCTGAGCCACTTGATGGTCCAGAACCTCAGGTGCTTTTTGGGCAATGCGCTCAGTCACCAAGGTGGCACAGGAGCCCACGGGCTCCACAGTGACGGGACAGGAAGGGGATGTGGGCCTCTGTAGGGGGTGATGGTCAATCACTTCCACGACATCGTCCTCCAGCTCACTGTCAGCACTACAGAATAACACAGATTTACTATAAAAGAACTGACCAAATCTCCTGATCTTCACTTCAAAAGTTAACTTGCATTGCACAGATTAAAAAAAATAATAATAATAATAAAAAAAAAAAATAATAATAATATATATATATATATATATATATATATATATATATATATATATATATATATATATATATATATATATATATATATATATATATGATTTGCATATATATTTTAAATATTTATATAATATTCCATATTATATTATTTATTAACACATTTATTATTTACTTACTACTACTGTTCAAAAGATTGTGGCAGGTAAGATAGATTTTTTAAGTGTCTTAAATGCTCACCATTTTAAAATTATAATAAAATTGCTATTTAAAATTAGTTTTAACTTATAATAGATTTTAAAGCATAATTTTTTTCCTGTGATGGCAAAGCTACATTTTCAGCAGTTATAACTCCAGTCTTCACATCACATGATCTTTCAGAAATCATTTTAATACAGTGATTTGGTGCATAAGAAACATTTTCTGTTATTATCATAAACAGTAAGTCAGTGAGTAAAATCAGAGAACAGTTTTGTTGTTGCTTAATTATTTTTATTTTTAAATCGTGACGTCTTTAAAGAATGGCGTTTATTTATAAACAGAAATAGACATTTTGCAATTAATAAATTGATTAATTTAATGCATCCTTGCTTAATAAACGTTAATTCCTTTCAAAAACAAAAATTTAATCTTAATGACCTCAATTTTTTTTAACAAATTATATATATTTTGATATTATATTTTATATATTAAAATTAAAAAATCAGTTAATTCATTACTCTAAAACTGCATTTCTTTTATGCATGACGATGGAAAACAGAACATGTTGTAGTACAAACATTGCATTTGTGCTACAGAACAGAAATCTGACCTGGGCAGAACATTGTGGTCGACCAATGTCAGTGTCAGCTGTTTGTTCTTGTGCAGGCCGTGAAGGTCCACCTCGTCCCTGAACAGCAGGCAGTCCTGGGACAGACCGGACTCTCTCAGCAGAAAGGTGCTGTCAGAGCGCAAGGGGAACTCAGCCCGTGGGATGTTGAGCACAGGGACCGGCATCCTCTTACAATCAAGACTCTACGAGATGACAACATTAATGATGAACAGAACAATAATCCAGAATTATCACGTCTGTTATATCTGGCACAATTTTCCAAGAACACTGCAACAAAAGTGGTTTATTAGGTTGGGCACTGCATACCTTTGAAAGAAAGTAGGCGAAGGTCAGGGCTGATACCATGGAGTCCATATCACAAGCCTCATTTCCCATTATGACATGCAGCCCTGGGCTGTTCTTACTACAACCCTGAGAATGAAACAGAACAGTGTCACAGGCTGCTGGAAGAATATAGGACAAGAATTCGTAACATATAACTGCAAACCTAGTTCTTCATAATGTGGCTTTTGTGGCTTTTCAGGCTGAAATCCAAAACTGAAACATCTGTTTGTGGTTTCCGTGCACAAATTACCTATGCACAAATATTGACAAGCTAAAATGCATCCAATAGGCTGCGGGGACTTCCAGCTCCACAGTGTACTTCATCTGACAAACAATGATGAACTTGTGATCACCCAGTCGCTCTATATAACCAGCAGCCAGTGGGAGGTGGAGCACAATGTGTCAGAGATAAAGCATGGCTTATTTTAACAGATGATAACGTGTGTGTGTGTCCGTATATGTGTGAGTGAGTGGTGATTTTGCACTCTAGATGTTTTTGAGTTTCACCTCTTCATTGCTGTGCAATTTTTTTGCATTGTTGGGGGGATTTGTAGATTGGTCACACAAAAATTCTGTATTTTACATTTTTATTTTTTTCCCATAAATGTCCTGTGGTTGGTCAATTTCAGTGCTTTCCTAACATGAATAATAGTATGGCTTCAGAAGAGTTACACTACTGTTAAAAATCTGAAATCTTGATTTTTACGGTTTCAGATTACTCTTATGCGCACCGAGGCTGCATTTATTTTAACTTTTCTTTTTAAACATTTTGTTCTTGTGACGGCAAAGCTGAATGTTCACATTTATGCAGTTCAGCAGACACTATTGCTCTAGTCTTCACTGACAAATGATCTTTCATTAATTATTCCAAATATGCTGATTTGGTGCTCATTATAGGTCAATTTAACAAATCCTTGCTGAATAAAAGTATTACTTTTGAGTTTTGACACTTTCTAACAGTAGTGTAGTTATGGACTACGTCACTTTAAATGCACTTTTCTTGCGCTCTCTGTCTTTTGGGAACTTAAAAACCCACAATTCTATATTGCAGCCTATTTGCTGGATCACCAGTGAGATGAAGAGCACTTTTAATAGAATAACACTGAATGCATCGCCCTGGATTCAATAAAACCTTTTATCTCTCCCCATGATGACTCCTCGTCCAGCGTTGATTAGCATTTGGCCTGCTCCATTACTCCAGCCGAATACAGAAAACATCTGTGACATCAGCATTAAATGATGTACTCTGATCTGGGCAACCAGCTGGGGTTTGTTTGAAACGCTGGATGACGGACAGTCAACACAAGAGTGACTGAGCTCACAGCTGGCACAGATCAGGGGTGACGAGGCCCGTTTAGGTTGAGGTTTCGGCAAGAGCTCTCTTTCTCATGTGATAATCATCACCGAAACCCTTGTTAGATGGGGAAGTGCAGGAACAAAACATGCTTATTCATACCCATATGTGCATGGCCAGAGGACAGCACAGAAATCTAGTCACTGCAATGTGAAATGGACCACAGGACATTGAGTAAACAGTACAGAACCTGCGGGTCTCGAGTCAGAGTGGAAAAGAGCTCTTCTGTGCGCTCTATTTACAACATCACGCTTCAGTGCAGATAAAAAGCACTTTAACCACAAGTGCAACCGTATAATTTCTTCAATCATTGACTGAATTAGTTAAAGAACCCATCTCTGCTTGCTTCCATGAGCTGAGTCTCAAGGTAAACAGGGGCTTTGCTTCAGTATATCCACCCAGCGGTGGGTGAGTGCAGGTGTCAGGGTGTTTGGGTTAAAAACAACAGTTTAGGGTGGGGAGATGCACTGCTGTTGGACAGACGCTGTCAGGATCATGTATACCAGACAGCAGGTGTTATTTTCTCTGCAAATAAGGCCACCTTCAGCTTTGAAAGCGAGTGCATTAAGCTGAAAAACTAGAAAAGTGGGAATTGTTCTTATTGACTAAACACACTTGACAGCACCTTTAGAAAATAGTCTGTATCCGAAGCTCAAAAAGATACATTTGCACCAAACAGCTCATTAAATCACTCCAGTCATCACTGTCACATTATCATCATTAGGAGATCGATCTGATTTATTAACAATATGCTGATTTATTATGAATGTTGGATACTTTTTCAAAATTCTTTGATGAATTAAAAAAAAGCATTCATCCAAAATAGAAATATTTTCTAACATAAGTATTTACCATCACATTTTATTAATCTAACACATTCATTTCTTTCTTTAAAAAAACAAATACATAAAAATACTGCAAATACACAAGCTTCGTTACTGCGTTACTCTGTTCCCCTTTCAGCCATGAACTGATGGTAAAAATAAGAACATTATTAACTGTCTTGATATTTATTTTAAAAAAAGATTAAACTCGCCATTATGGAAAGGGGCTTTTACATTTCCAACAAGGGCTGGTGGTGTTAAGCCAATCACAAAGCACTGGGTCAGTTGGCCAATCAGAGCAGACTGCAGCTTGTTGGAAAGAGGGACCTGTTTTTTTTTAACATTAAAGCATGTCAACATTTTCGGTTACACCAAATACACAAAATAACGATCTTTAAAAAAGCATCATATGACCCCTTAAAAAAAAAAAAACATTAAAAATGTATCTGATCTCAAACTTTTGAAAGGTAGTGCATATGTATGCATGCATGTGTGTGTATATATATATATATATATATATATATATATATATAAACCACTTACACAATTATACATTTTATTCATACTTGTTCCAAATATATTAATATAATTCACTGGTAACGTTACATAAATAAAAACTTTTAAAAAATATATATATATAACATAAGACTAAATTATATTAAAAGTATTGTTATATAAATAACAACTATAAACGAACATGTCTGCGTACTTTCAATGCATGTGCTTATTTCTATCAATGGCGCATGCGGCCAGGGTCTTCGCCTGCGCGTCATACCATATGACTTATGTCAATATCGAGCGTATCAAACAAAGCAGTCATTATTTATCACACCAAGCAATCATAAACGGCGACCACACTCGAGATTATTAATGTTTAAACAAGCACAGTGGAAGCTCTTGCCCCTAGCCACATTTTAAGTGGGTAAAATGGTAGAAGAAAACATAACACGAGCAACCCCCTCTCTCTTTAAGCGTAACGTTACTGTACCATAGTCTTACCTTAAGCACATCGCGACAACTACGTAAATATGCCTCCATTGTTACACGGAGCCCGAGCGTTTTCACGTAACGGAATATACTTAATGAGTATGAAATGCCCTTCACTGCCTCTCAAATGTGCAGTGTCTCAAGTGTGTGTAAGTTAAGCCACTCGCATTCAGAGGTTTGCGCGCGAGCAAAAACCAACTACGTCCTGACGTCATATGGTTGCCGGGAAATGTAGTTTGTTGTGGACACACGAGCAACCAGAAAAACAGATCCAATCCAATCTCTTCTCTGTGCTAGTGTTCTCCTAAACGTTGACAAAGTTTAAGTGTTCTGATATTTCATCTAAAATAGACATTTGAATTGTAAAATATTTTTCTGAGGGAAAAATAAACTACTGTTCTACACAGATTTGTGTCCAATCAAATGCAAACTAGAAGTCCCTCAATTTTGCTGTTTAATTAGATTTTCTTTTTTTTTTAATGTTTATAATGAAAACATTTTTACCAGAAAATTTATTCCGTTTTATTTTTTTATCCAAGTATGTGAAAACAGCTTCTCTGATTTTATACAACTGTACAATATCAGTAAAAAAGTAGAAATTGGATCTTTAAAATACAAATCTAGTAAAATACATTAAAATATTAATTAAATCTACTTTCCAAAAAAAAACAACAACAACAACAACATATATTTAAAAAAAATTACATTGGGTAACATGGTGAAACAGTACTATAGTTTTTCTTCTACAGTTACGTCTAACATTATTTTCTATAAAAGTAATTATTAGCAAGTTATCAACACATCTTTGTCAGGGTGGCATCTTTGCACCTTGTATAGTAAACATCAGTGATCTTGGGGATATGATGCTTTGATATAATGCAGAGGCTTTGTCCTTCGTGATTGAATTTCTGCTTATGAAACACATTCTGTCCAAATAGCAAGCCAGTTTAGATCTTCTCAACGTAGTTGCCAGGAAACAGGCCTTCATTTCCCCGAAGCCGGCCTTTCCACCAACCTGAGGGATCTGGGCAGACAGCACATCTTGGGTTAGTGCAGCATTCACCCAATAGAATCTGTACAACATTCACTTTCAATATTATAAAAATAGATTACCTTCATGTATGATTTCTATGATATCATTTGCTTGAAAGCCGAGCTCATCTGTGTCCTGAGCATCATAACCGTAGAGTGCTCTGCACTGTGGGGTGCGGGGTCTGGGTTTGGGTTTGGGTCCCCCTGAACCTGGAAGAGGCTTGTACTCTTTTGAACGTCTGCGATGCATTCTGAGAGAAAACAAAGGGAATATTTCCTTCGAAAGACTGAAATAACAATTGTAATTAAACATTCTCATAAAAACTGAAACTAAATTTCTACGACTAAAAATAGAGTAAAATTATTAAACAATTGACATTATTTTAAGCTTTAGGTATCTCTGGAAAAACAAATACTGACAGAGTGAAGATAGAATTAAATTAAAATGATACTGAAAACAGAAATAAAATACTATAATAACAAACAGAACGACAGAATTCATTTCGTAAAAAGTTGTGTTACCATTACTAACATACCGATCTGTGGTTTTAAGATTGTAAAAGTCTTTAGTCAGTTTAGGATAGAATTCTTCCAATTGCTTGTATCTTGTAATTAGTTGCTGTCAGTTGCTCTGTGATCTCACCCAGCCACGCCCTGATCAGGAACGTTCATGAAGTCCATATCAGTGTAGATCTGGCTCTCGCGTTCACTGCGGCGAGATCCCTTGAGTCTGGGAAGGGTGGGCTGATCCTTACTGGACTGCTGGCGGAGCAGAGAGTTTCTACCGGCATGCTGCCCCTGGGTTCCTCTTCCTCGACTAGCAGACTTGGGAGGTTCTGAAATCACAGGCCATAGGAACATTTTAAAATGACTTCTAAAACATTTTAGCTGAAACCTTTGTAAAATATCTAAAATTGGGGTCTTACCACGTGAATACTGGCCTGCATTGTGGTTTTGGCTCCCTATGTACCTGCTTTTTCGGTTGTCACGGCGAGTGGGTCCTGCGAAAATGATTATGACATATTAGAAAAAGTCTTTAATCTCACTTTTTATTCAATCAACTTTCTAAAACAATTGGTTTTCACAAAAACATTAAACAGCACAGCTGATTTTAACACTGAAAACAATAAGAACGTTTGTAAGCATATGCATGTTTTTTTTTTTTTTTTATCAGAATTATTTCTAATCTGAAGGATCGTGTATCCTGAAGACTAGAGTAATTCAGCTTTGCATTGATAAAATAAACTGAGAATAAATCTTAAAAAAAAAATTTGAATGGGGATATTTCTTCATGATCTTAAAATTATATGCAAAATGGGTGTCTCAAGACCACTTATTTGTGATACTATATGTGTTGTAAGGTTTTAAAATATTTTTACTACAACACAAAATTTCAACATAGACTCACTTGCGTTTTTAGGCAGACCGGGTCCAATACTGACAGACAGGGCTTTGCTGCTGGGCTTCAGAACTGCTTCATCACCCTGGCCCATCTGAAACTGGATCTGTCGGGAGCCCGCAGATGAAAATGGACCCCATCCTCCTTTCTTTACCTTAAATTCAAGTCTGGTAGAGAAAAATGTTTGATGTTAAAATTACAAGATCAACATATCCTACTTTTCCGAATAATACAGCACCTAGTAAATTTCTCAGCGAGGGAAACATTGCTCACATGTTGTTAAACTTCAGCGGCAGCTTTTTCTGGGTTTTTTCCTCGTAACGCTTGAACAGGAGACTGAGGAACTCCGTTTTAAAGACAGACTGCAGCACACTGTCGTACTGATCCTCGTGCAATATGAAGAAGTCATCCTGTAATGTGCTGAGAAAAGAGAGATACAATAACTGATCAATAACCCATCATACATATTCAATTTAGAAATGATAAAAACCTGCCTAAATGCTTGTTTAAAGGCATCATTCACTCACCCACCTTGTTCCAAACCTGTATGATATTTTGAAGAATGTAGATAAGCAAAACTTCAACATTATTAAAAAAATAAATAAATATGGAAGTCAATGGGAATCAGAAACTGGTTAATAACATTCTACAAAATATATTTTGTGTTCAGTAGAAGGAGGAAATTCATACAGGTTTGGAACAACTTGAGGGTGAGCAGATGATGACAGAATTACAGAACTATCCCTTTAAAGAACTTTATTTTCATTCTACTTTAAATGTATGATTTATTAATCATTTTGAAGCTTTTTTATGTTGGGAGATCTTTCAAGGCCTAAAGGTTATCATGCACATTATATGAGAGAGTACCTAAGAGAGACGGATTGGATCTTTTCCACCTCTATTTTTCTCTTCAAGACCTCCTGAATCTGGCCTTTCTCAGGACCCTGTTTCACCTTCTCACGTCCAATCAAATAGAGGAACTTGGGGGTGAGAACGAGGTCACGCTTGACAGTCTGTGGGCATTGAAACAGCATGCGAGTATGTGTCAGATGAATAAAACTTCTGTTGGTTCAGTAAACTAGCACAAAATACTACTAAACAGAATGTTACAGGGGACGTCGAGTCAAACCTTAAATCTGCGGTCATATTTGACCACCACGTCGGCGAAATCAACCCTCTCCCTACGACCCACAAACTGCCGAATCTCTGGATGGTTGTCCATGCCAATGTAGTCTCCCACGAAATTGCGGTTCAGACTGTTCTTTCGTCTCTCCTTCTTGTTCAGCAAGAGATCAGAGGCTGAAAGCATTACAGAATGAGTGTGATTGAAAATGAAGTACATCTGATTCTAATCCAAAGGCCCTATATATTAGATTTGAGTCTTTTGTCCATATTTACTGACTGATACAGAAGATGGGCTACAAAGAGCAATGGGATCTGAACTCGTTTCTTTTTCTGTATGTATCAAAGAGAGGAATCTAAATGAACTCTTACCTTCCTCTCGCATCCGGACGTACTTGCGCACAGCGATGTGTTTGCGCCAGGCTTGCTGGATTACCCGAGCATATCCGTTGTATTTCCTTTCCCTCATCTCCTCCAGCAGGAACAACTAAAGATTGACATAATCGCGCTTAGTTTTCATTGTCATCACTGTTGAATATCAACAAAATATTTCAGAATATGAACAAAATGCAAAACACAAAATGACCAGAGCAAATTTGACAAGTGCGTCCACTCACAGTGTTAGGTGTGTAACAAATGACACACTATAGGCATACTCAGTCGTCTAGTATGCAAATTATATTATATTAAGTATATTTAGTCTTGTCCAACATTTTACCATTTTTTGATTAATTAAGTGCATCATCTGGGCATTAAAAATGCACTTTTTCACACTACTTATACTAAAAAAAAGTTTTTAAAAACATAGTTCTACAAGAAACCATGTGAACCACAGCTGAATAATATTCACTTAAGTCTGAATTACTTTTAATCTTTTGCACATCGCCAAAGGAATGCATTTACGTAGCCAAACTGCAAAGTAATTCAGTTTGTCCATGGCTAAAATAAACTGACCCACTTCTAAAAAATTCAGTTACAACAGCAAAAAAACAGATGCTCAGTTAATGAATGAAGTTATTATTTCTCGTATTTGAAGAAAACATCCCATTAAATTAAAACTGTAACATTATCGGTTCACATCACTACTGTCAAGTTACAAAAAAAAGTACATACAGATTCTGGGGCCTTGATGAAGATTTTGGTTTTGCCCAGCTGGTACTGGTCTGAGTCCATGTTGACAGATTTTAAAAGGTGCAGGACACCCTGTTTCTCATCTCCTCGCCACTGAGGCCACGTTTCTCTGGTCAAGATGGCATATCTGAGCAAATATAATGGAATAGTTAGTTATATTATGTCAAATTTTCATATATATATCATTTGGCATCTTGACAGGCATTGTTAAGAGCGGATTGTACCTTTGCAGGAATTTCTTGAAGGCGCGTCGGAAGGCGTATCCAGCCCTGCGAACCCGGATGTTCTCCCGCAATCCCAGATATTCTACTTGGTGTTTGACGCGGCTTTCCTCCCAGTCGCGAGGCTTTTTGGTCTCATTGGGCTTGATGCATCGAATATAGTGAGGGGTGCATTTCATTAACGTCTGGACCAGATTATTTGCCTGTTTCTGTAAGAAAAAAAAATAAACAGTTGCATAACACAAATCTAAGAGCACAACATCACATTCATGTATCATACAAAACTGTAATTATACACAGCATCCAGCACACTTGCCAGGCACTAAATGCAAGCTTGCCGAGTAACTTTGTTAGGAACTGAAACATAATGCATGGTTTAAATCCAATTGTAGGAATATTTCTAGTCAAGTGTGCATTTCTCTGTTTTGGAAATCAGTTATTTTACCTTAATCTTTGAACCTGAAGTGGTGGGACGGCCCCTTTTCTCAGCCTCAAGGTTCTCTGGGAACAAATCTTTGATGAAGGCACTATGGATATGACCAGAAAAAGAGACCAATCATTTCAAACCTCTCTGAAGCCCTAATACTGTTTACTCTTTACCAGCACATGGAAGAAATAATCATAGAGCTGCCTTTTAGTGAAGTAATACACCACAGAATCTCTCTCACAAGAAAAAATAAACAACCATACTATCCTCCATAAAAATGCTACACCATATTTATTTTGTGATTTATTTATGTGATTTATAATGTCATTAAGAAATTACTGCAAGACTGCAGATGTTCTGCATTGGTGCATGAGTGCATTTAGGGGCTTTTAAAAAGATATTAACCTGGTCCGAGATGTTTCCCTCGACAGGTCTTCCCCCAACCAGTCTACTCTTTCTAGGTCAGCCAATGTGGTGCTGAACTACACCTCTCAACTGGGACTTTCTGAGCCTTGGAGATTTAAAAACCTCCAGGGCAAGGCTTTTTCAGTCTGAAGGTCTGGCTACGCGAGACAAATGTGGACCGACACTCTTAAAGATACTTGGGAGCATGACCTAGGACTTACTATTATAGAGGATCTATGGCATAACATCTTGAACCAGGCACGCTTCTCTTCCTTATGTGCTAGGCATGGTTTGATGCAGTGTAAAATCCTGTTCAGAGCTCACCTGACCAGTGCCCAGTTTTCTACATTTTCCCCAGACAGAAGCGCTGCCTGTAACCGTTGCTGATCACCTGCATATGTTTTAGACATGTCCACAGTTGGAAGATTTCTGGTCAGGTGTATTTGATACATTTAATAAAACTCTCAACACTAATATAGACACTGATCCCTTGTTAGCCCTCTCTGGAGTATCCATTAGACCTGATCTGACAGCCCGAGATAGAAAGGTTGTTGCTTTTGCTACAATCTTGGCCAGGCGAGCTATCCTTCTAAAGTGGAAGCACCCCTCACCCCCAACACATGACAGGAGGAGACAGGACTTTTTTTTAAGGTATCAAACTTGAAAAGTTAAGATGTTCACTCTCTGGTTCACTCAAATCTTTTTATAAAACTTATGATCCTTTTTGGACTATATTAAAAGGCCTAACTTTTACACCTGTAACTGGCAACATGTTATGCTTGTCATCTTTTTTGAGGGTTGTTGTTATTTACTTATATATTGGTTAGTTATATCTATTTGATTTAATTTGTTATTGTTTATTTATATTTAATGCTTTCCTGTCCATCTGAGTTTATATGAATGGAGAGACTGTGGAAAGGATTAATAAATGGACAATATCCTACTGTTCACCTTGTTATCATTATTTCAGTCTCTATTGTCACACAAAATACCAATAAAAAGATGTGAATATAGTTTAAAAAAAAAACAGCTTCTGCTATAATCCAGCTGACATTAGCTAAAATACTAGTAAAAATAACCAGATGACCACTTACAACTCACTGCTCTGCATGAGCTCGATGATGTCATTGAACAGCACATCCCTGTTTCTCTCGCAGAAGCCGCTCACATCATAAGACACCTGGAAATAAGGGTTCTTATTACTCTCACCAAGAAATTAATCAATATCAGAGTGACTCGCTGGAAGCACACTAAAACACTCAAGGCATCTAAATTCAGATGATTCATTGTCGTATAATACTCATGTTACCAATGTGCAGGCACACAGAACTCCTAATGAATAATTAATACTCCCTTATTGACATTTATTAAATATTTTAGAAGATTTGACAGTGCTTTTATCTTATTAATAGGAATTCTGATAATTTAAAAACCATCCATTCCGTAAAAAATCTCCAAAATTACAGCAAATTTTAAACTGCTGTCAAACAAGCCAACAATGTAAATATTTATGGATTTGCAAAGTTAGTGATGTTTTATGGAACCTATAAGGTGACAAAAAGATTTGAAACAGAAAATATTAGTAAATGTTTAATAAATAAAATGACATAGGTATGACACACACACTTCATCCGCAGTAGGGGGCAGTGTTGCATCCATACTACTGCCAGCCATCAGAAAAGTGCATTTTATACAATCTGATTTTTTTTACCATTTATTATATTGCTAAAGATTTTATATATAGCTCTGTTTAAACATTTGAAAAGTGTCTCTTACCTTGCCTGCATAGTGGTGAACTATGAACCCTTTGTTCCAGCTGTTGAAGTGCTCATGAGTGCCAATTTGCGACTGCAGTTTTTGCAGCAGAGTCTGGTCTGCACCCTCTCCTTTTGCATGCATGGTGGCGCACACATCATCCAGGATGCTCATGATGCCAGGAGGATTCTGGGTTATTAAGATACCCAAGATTTCATTAGTTGAACGGATGTTGTTATGCATATGACACCCATTTGATGCTACAAGTGTACAAGTGTAAACTCACCAATTTGGACTCAATTAAATCACATACAACTTTGTTGTTAAAGTATTCAATAGGTGTCCATTTGATTCCCTCCTGTACATACTCTTCCTGCAAATGAGATGGAAAACATCAGCAAAAATCTCCTTTGAGACCTGTGTGTGTATACGTTTATTAAAAAACTAAATTCTCACCTGCTCTGCTTTAAGTGTGAGCTCAATAAATATCTGCTGCAGTTTTTCATTCACAAAGTTAATGCAGAATTGCTCAAATCCATTTTTCTAGAGAGGTAAAGGCATGTGGTTACTTATAAAATGAACAAGACGAGTAAAAAAGAAGAGGTGCATTTAGAAAACACAAATTAACTCACCTGAAAAATTTCAAAACCGTAGATGTCCAAAACTCCAATGTTTAACTCCTCATGATCTTTCTGCATCGCCTTGTTTATGGCCTTCAAACACAAGCACAAACTAATTGAAATTACTTTTCTTTTGCCTTTTGAGACATATACTCCCATTCAAAAGTTTTTATTTTATTTAATTTTTTTTACTTGCGCTCATTAAAGCTGCACTTATTTAATCAAAATAAAGTAAAAACAGTAATATTGTGAAATATATTAAAGTGTGTAATGACTGTTTTCTATTTTAAAAATATATATATTTTTTATTCCATTTAATTTTCATCAGCATCATTCTGATATGCTCATTGGTAGACAAGTTATATTTCTTAATATTATGTTGAAAACAGATGTGCTGCAAAATATTTTTGATGAACAGAATTTGTTGTTGTTGTTGATATAGAAGTCTTTTGCAACATAACAAATGTCTTTACTCTCACTTTTCATAAACCAAAGGCTTCCTTGCGGAGTAATACTCTTTTCTTTAAAAAAATACAAATAAAATCTTTCTGACCCGATAGCATTTTTATAGTCATTTAAATGGACTCACATCAACCAAGTAGTCAAAGAGTCTAGAGTACAGGGCTTTGGACAGTGCGTCTCTGGTGAAGGAGGCCTGCTCCGTGTTCAAGGTGACAGAAATAGTCTCTGTTTTACCACCCCACTTGCTGTCCATGATGCGACTGGTCAGTTTGCTCTTTAGACCGTCCTGATTGATTCCCAACAGGTAAGACGGGAATGCCAGGACTGCAGAAGAGTGAGAAAGCCAATTCATTAGCTAAAATAAACATCTTTCCACAAGCTCCTCAAGAATTGCTTGTTTTGTACTACTTCTCACTTGGAATCAGATACACAGACCAACTAAACGATAAAATGCAAGCATAAACTCACAGTCTTCACTCTCCACCACAGCATAGTTGCCTTCCTCTCTGAAAGCAATGTTGCCAAGATGGAGGATTCCTGCCACAATCTGCAACACGGTGTCCTGAGCATCCAGAGACAGGCCGACCACCGACATGGCAGCCTAAAAATGCAATATACCATTTATGTTTATACTGAATGGCAGTAACACAAGCAGAAGGTTTCTATCAGGGGATTCAATGCTTCACACCCACCATTGTGTCTTCAAACTCCTTCTTGTCATTAATATCCTCCACGATGTAGGTTTCAGACTGGTTTAAGTAGAAGTAGTAATCAGGGGTTGTGACGCCTAAATTCTCTCTCTGCTCCTTGGTGGCTCCTTGCAAGAGCTGATACAGACACATTGTTAACAACAACTTACAGGAATTTTATCCAATTTCAGTAATCTTCCATGCTGACTAATATGACACAATCCAATCCACAGCTGGCCTAAACTAGATTAAATCACATTGCCATAACATGACACACAACAATTCGCCAGCTTGCATAACACATCACACACTAAAGTGACCTTTTCTTGGATGTGTTTCTATGAGCTCACTGCTTTACCTGGTAATATATGTGGAAATTCCTTTCCCCATGGTTCTGAGACACTACTCTGGATTTTTCCAATAGGAAGTTGGAGATCTTCCCGCCATCAGGTTCTCCTCCTCGGCTGAACTGAATTTCAAAATATTTTCCCTGAGGTATGAAATAAATATAATATGCAGTGAACTCAAAGCTTGTGCATTGACATTATTGCATATGCATGTGTTGGCAGCATACCGCTGCAGAAAAGAAACGAACAGTATAGCCTAGTGAACTACAACTTCAGCCCACACACACACACACACAAACTGCAGTCCTACAAACAAATCCTGCAGCCAACAAGGAGCCAACAAGCTAGCACATGTTGAGAACCAGCATGCTCCAGATGACATTCTGAGACCTGGATTGCACACTGATTGTAGATACTAAACAACAGAGAGCCTTACATGTTCCTTCTAAAAATATGTAAATAATAAAATTGATAAATATTAATATATGACTGAATTAATTTCAATGTTATTTTACCAGTTACACAAAATATATTCATAAGATACATATTTCATTAAAAATTATATGTATTTATTAAAATAAATAAATATATATATTTATTAATACAAAGATAGTTTGTAATATATATATATATATATATATATATATATATAATTAAACATTTTAACTCTAAATAATGGAATAAAATGATAAAAAAAAAAAAAATATTAAAAAGACCTAAAATACATTTCTTCTGAGATGAATCATTGCAGCAAGACTTACAAAGCGACTGGAGTTGTTGTTGCGGGCGGTTTTTGCATTCCCAAAAGCCTCGAGGAGGGGGTTGGACTGGAGAATGATCTCTTTCACATGCTAAAAGAGGAAACAACATGACATCACAGACAGTTCAGATGGGCCACATGAGATATGTACACAACACTTTTTGAATCATTACATTTTTATAGTTGCTGATGCTGACTGGAAATGAAGTGTTCAGTGTCACAGAGGAACAAAAAGATCATTGTCAGATAACTGTCTAGGTGATTTTAAAAGTGCTATATTTCACCTACAATGAGCACAGAATGTGGGCAATATTAACAAGAGAAACAACCACACCCATTAGTTCTCATGAATTTTGGGTTGAGTTCAACCAGGCTCTCTTTAAACAAATGGTCTTCTAACAAATGGATTACAAAACCTGTTTGTTAGCAAAACCTGTCTGACCTAAAATATTTACTGGAAGTACCCCCTAAGATTTTAAGTAAATATTTCAACAATTAAAGCTACAAATTTGCATGTTCGCCATTTTCTGACATTTGGTTAATGGTCACTTAACATTAAAGTCAGCAAAAAAAAAAAAAAAAAAAAAAACAACTCACCTGTACTTTAGGTCCGCCTCCTGAGACTTTGGAGATGTAGCTCATAATGTACTTGGCTGCCACTGTCTTTCCAGCTCCACTCTCTCCGCTGTATTACAAACACATTCAGATCACGTATAATTCAAACTTTTGATGCCTTACAATACTTTAAACTAAGGTGTTTCAGGGTGCGGGCGCCAGATCCTTGACCCCTGACCTGATAATGACACACTGGTTCTCCGAGTCAATCATCATGTTGCGGTACATATTGTCGGCTAGAGCGTAGATGTGGGGGGGATTCTCATACTGCGCCTGCGAATGACAGAATACACACACATTGCAGGGTCAAACACAACTGTCCTGGAAAATTAAAAATCACATTTGCATGAAATTGAGGTAGAGCCATTATTACGTAACCAGTAACACTTCCTGATTTGCATATGCACTCTCTATGATTTGGCCATCCGGGGGAAGACATTAACAAATACAGATTTATAGGCAGTATTTTCGAGCTAAATGTCAAGTCTGTGCATCCAGTGGCATTGCTCTGTTCTCTATGGACACGTCTAAATGCCTTATCCTGCAGGAATGATTATTCATCAAACTTTAATTTCATTTAGTATCCATATATTTAGAGTTATGTACCCTCTTCCCCTGGATGACCACTAATAGGAAATGTATATTGTACTTACGGCTCCCTGATACAGTTCAATCTCACGATCTGTGAAATATGGCAGCTGTTTAAAAGGGTTCACCGATATCAGCACTGGGCCTATGTATGTCTGAAGAGTTGTGGTTATGGCAAAAATAAATGAATTTTATTCCTTTGACTTCACATGATACTTCAAAAATCATTCTATTATGACTGATGTCTATCAAGAAACACTTCGATTATTATCAAAGTTGAAAATGGTGCTGCTTAATATTCCTGTGGAAACAATCAAAAGTTCAAAACAAATTATTTGAAACACAAATCTTTCGCAACATTAGAAATGTCTTTACAGTCTCTTTTGATCGCTGCTAACGCATCATTTCTGAAAAAAAACATTAATTTATTTTCAAAATAATTACTGACCCTAAACTTTTCAATTTCAACTGTAGCGTATATTTAAATATGCCAGACCAAATAACCAAATAATTACGGTTTATTACAGACATAAGGATACAAAAATGAAGTCATCCATGTATCTTTTCTTCAGGTTATCGGTGATGGCATCTTCACTGATCTTGGAGAGGAGGACCATGTCGTCCACACCACTGACCTTCACATTCTGGGTCTGCCAGTGATATTTGTCTTTGCTCCCCTGTGAGAGAGAGTTAGCTTATTCATATGGTCACTTTCATATGCAATTGAATGCTGACATACTGTTGGGTTACATAAAGATTATTTAAATGCATTTCGCTACTTCATGCATTTGGCGGCATTGCATTAGACAAGAGGGCTGCTGTTGAGCAGAATTAATAAGTTAACAAGTTAATTAAAGGGTTAATAAGTGTAAGAATATACTGATTAACTAAGCCAGCCAACTGTGCATGGAGGAGGAAATGACATTTCTAAAATACTTTGTTATGAAGCGTTAAAACGTCTTACACTTTGACAAGACAGGACTATTACAACAAGGAAACTACTCCTGTTCTTTAAAGCTATACAGTTTCATGAGCATGTCATTAAGTCATATGCCATATGCAGTGCAGCAATATAACAAAACGTGAGCCATATTTCTTTCCCTCACATCATAAACAAATGAAAATGCCTAGTCGGGTGATTAAGAATTAGAAATGGCCAATTAAATGTGTGAAAAATAAAATAAGAGTATATCCTCCTTGCACAAGTCATTAGCAATCATTCTGAGGAAACTTTGGGCTCCCATAAATATGACTTTGAATTCAAACTATCATTACTTTGTGCTCTCACTGACACTCAACAGAATTTCCCTTGTCCTCAAATGTAATCCAGGAATTTCTAAAGTTACTCTGATTTACATTTTCTAGTCAGATTTCTTCTTTATATGATGTCCCAAACCCGAGTTTTTATGGAGTTTTTGGTAGGCAAAACATTGGCCACCAAAATATCTAGCTAGCCTATGCATTTCAGAAGTTATTCCCGGACTATTTCTTCAAACCATACTAATGATTTGGTATTTACTTTGCTAGGCAGGAAAATAATGGAATAAATGTTTTTTTTTTAAATGTTTTGACTAGTTAAAATGCAACTTCTATAGTAGCAGACGTCGAACAGTAACGTTGTGTACAGAGCCAGCTGCAGCTCTTAATCTCTTAGTTCAATTTATAAGGATCTTAAGTTTTATTGGGTTTTAAAAGCACTTACCATGATGAATTAAAGGTGCTTCCTGTATCACACCCTGTGTAACTTTCAGTCCTGTGTGGACTCTTCGAGGAAATCTTGCAGGTTTCAGGTGAAACTCCAGGATTTAACTAGTCGTCCATTTGATATTCCACCGATACGATTTCTTATTTCTATAAAAGCATAAACGACTCTGGATATAGTGTTTCATATATCAGAAACACGTGTAAAACTATTAAATAATTGGTTTTACGGGTGTAGTCCATGCATCGGCAAGTACTGGAGAGTTTTTCCTTCTTTCTGTTGCGGAAGGAATCGCAGGTACTTGCACATAACGGCGCCACCCCACGACCCTGAACGCATTTACCTGCGCCACAGGTAATCACAGCACACAACAAACAGGAAAATCAGCACCTGGGCCAGGCCTGGAAACTACTAAAAAATGTTCCTACTCGGTACGTCTTTTTTCTTCTTCCTGATATCTATAACATCCACGGTTAACCATAGTTTCCACTAAAATAACTACAGATATTGCTAGTAAAAATCTAAATGTAGTTTACAGAAGTAAAATATCATTAATAAAAACAGCGTTTTTAAAATATGAAATTATTATTGTACTAAACACTATTATCTATCATTATTTTTTAGGCCCAGCCAAACATACACTAAACTAGAATTTCAATAGTGGTATGTAGGATTGTGATATTCACATTTGCACCAAATGTTTTTTTTTTGTTTTTTTTTAAACACAATTTATGTAACGGGAAACACACTTAATTTATTATACAAAGGAACATTCACAAGGAAGGTTATTCACATGATCTTAAGAGCTGGTCCGTTTTACAAGATTCAAAGGAAAGTCTGACGTTGAAACAATAGAAGTATAAAATAGTAAAGAGTAAAGATAAGCTTGTTGAAAATGTACACATCGTCTAAACTGCCCTCGCACAAGCAAACAAATGAAAATAAATTGTGGCTTCCGCTAAGAGAATCAATTAAAACTATTAAGAGAAGCATTGATGTCACAGGTAAAGAAGACGAGGCTCAACACGCACCAAATTTCTATGAAAATAAAGAAAAATAATAATATATATATATAAACAAAAAATAAAATAGAAATTTTAGGCAGGGAATTTTATACCTGTACATGTGTAGGAAATAAAAACAAAGAAAGAATGTGTTGATTTCTCTCGCTTTTTCATAGCCCTTACCATTTCTCCTGTGCAACAGATTCTGAACAACTTCTCTTGGTTTAATAAAGAAAAAAACAAGTGGCTCACAGTCACACAGTTAAACATGGCTGCCCACCTCAGGTTGAGATCAGCTGTAAGAATGCACATTATAAATTCAGTTTAGCTGTACAAACTAGCACAACTTGGATTATAACATGTCAAACAAAACAACAAAATGAAATGAAATCCACAGAGAACGTTGAGAAAGAGTCATATCATAAGTGTCATGTAAGTATATGAAATATCTGTAAAAGGGCAATAAATAGTGTTCATATCTCTCAGTCCACCATATTCCAGTCCAGACCTATGGAAACTCAAATAAGTTTCTTTACACATTTATTTTGACCTAGAAAACAAAGCAGGTTATTTGAATTAAGTCCTAATTATTTTGCGTTGTTGGCTTTATCAATTCAAGATTAAAACTCTCATATGATTAGTCACTGGTCTGTGTCTTTGGTGTCTTGACATTTAACACATCCATATTGAATTAAAAAGCTTCATTAACCCTTTTACGGCTCAAGCGCTTCTCACAGGGTCAAATGAGAGCGCCTTAAGCAAACGTTTCATGGCTTAATGGTCTCTGAGTCCGAAGATCTCTTTTAAACAGTTCATGTAACACTGACTTCACAAAGCTGAACAATACAGCAGTGTATTCGCTCATTTCACAATGCAATTTACAGGCTTTGATACACTATCTCCTGTTTTCCGCCCCACTGTGTGAGTGTGTGTTGAAATTCTGAATGTTATTCATCCGAAGTATGTATCATTAGTGGCATAGCAACAAAAAAAGCTGATGATGTTGATAATCTGGGGTGTTGAAGTCAGTCAGTACACAGGTGAGTCACGGAGCAGCGTAGTGTTTAAATGAGGCACTGGAAAGCTGAATAAAATTCAACTCTGGGCATCCAGAGTTCTGCAAGATGACGTGACAAAAAAGCGAGGGTTTAAACGAAAGGAAAGGCTGTTGAAAAAAAGACTACAAACAGTTACTTCACAGCTCGAGACCTCTTCAGTCAGGGTAAAAAAAAAGAACATCTTCAAAGATAATCAGTCTGAAGAGTGAGTGCAGAAACACAACGGGTGGTTATGGGAAACAGACGTTAGGAGTGGTTTTCAAAGTGGTGCAGCCTTTTTTTCCAGTTTTAGCGCTGTAGTCCATGTGCACCCCGGCCAGTGCTCACATGATGCCGTTGGTGAGATACTGAAAGCCGTCGTACAGCTTGGTGGTGATGGAACGCATGGAGCCGTCCACCATCTGCTCCACCAGCACCTGCAGCTGCTCCTCCGTCAGGTTCATGTGGAAACGCTCCTTCAGGTTACGGATGGTGCTGGAGCCGTGGAAGCAAGGAAGTTGAGAACCTGCAGAACAAATAAACCGCTTTATAAGAGAAACTAAACAGTAACACGAATGTCATCAAATGAATATAGAAAAACAAAGATGCTCCATCCCCTGAAGCTTCTGATGACCAATACCTTGCTGCATGATTTCTACAATCTGGATGACCTTCTCCATGTGCTTGCGAGCAGCGATGAGGCCTTGGAGCATAAGCATCTTATAATAATTGAACATGTCTCCGTCAAGTCCTCCCATCACCTAAAAGAGATGCACAGATTTGAACGATACTGAGAAGATGATCATTCTTTTTAAATCCTTCTCCACATTCGATGATGACTTCATGCAGTATTAATATAGCAATGCTTACATCCACAAATTCACTTGTCAGTTTGAATGCAGAAGTCTCGAAGCCCAGGTTACGTGGTGAGCTGGAAAGGATGAAGCCAAAGTCGATGTGGATGATGTGGCCCTCAGAGTCTAGCAGGATATTTCCATTGTGCCTGGAAAACAAGACAAAAAGGTGGTCACAAAGTATCCAAATGCTTTATTTTCTGACATGATCCCAGCATCGTCTCTCTCACCTGTCCTTGACCTGCAGCAGATAGCAGATGAGACAGTAGCCAGCGCAGCTCTGAACAAAGTTGCGCTGAGCGGTAAGGAATTCCTCTGTATTGTAGTTCCCATGCTCTTGCCGGAAGTAGTCGAGCAATAAAAGCTGACTCTGTTTCTTCACCTGGTGAATGGACACAGCGTTGACCACCGGCTCAATCATACCACTGTCCGAGGAGATTACCAGGATCTTGTAGGGCTTGATCCACAAGGGAACACGTTCTTGCTCCCAGATAATCTAGAAGACAACAAAGATGGTGAGAAGATCCAGTATAGCAATAATGCCTAAGCAGACCTCACGTCAATAAACACGTTGTAAACTACTGTTCAAAAGTTTGGGGTCAGTAAGATTTATATATAATAACTTTACTCAGCAAGGATGAGTAAAGGATAACAACCAAAATACGAAGAGTGCAACCTGCAGTTGTTTCAGCACTTGATAGGCGAGAAGCTCCTGTCTCAGGTCATCGCCACATTTCACAATAACAGACAGTAGACGCCAGTTGGGCAGGTGGCCATAAGGGGAGCCTTCCCTGATCCGTCTATTCAACGACACAGGAATCATTAAATCAGACTCAACAAACAAATGAACCAACCATCCTTGATGGAGAATGTCATACACTTACCTCACTTTCTCCTGCCACGGTTCCTTTAAGGCTACAGCTGAGGGATCCTCTGGGTCCCTCCTAAATGTGGTGGGGGTGTGGGCGAGTTGCTCAGACAGGCGTCGTCTGAGATAACAAAAACATTCCAGTTAAATCAAATTAGTATTGTATTTCTCACTGTTTGGAAATATTGATGCATTATCTCCAGGGGTACCTGATATCTCCAGCTGCAATAAAAATAGGTTCCTTGCTCTCCTGGCTGGTGATGCTATCTACTGAGAACTGGGAAATGTTGTCGTAACTGTTGGTGTGGATCTCTGGAAGCTTAGGGACCAAAAAAAATAAAGGTCAGTTCTCAAACGGCAGCAAATTTGTAGATGTTGCTCTTACAGTCACTCTGTGTGAGTACCTCCACTTGCAGCTCTCCGATGTCATCTACAGACCATGCCTCGTCATCATTGTCGTAATTGGGAACTGTGGAGAAGCTGCTGGCACGCTGGTCAGGCGTAATGCCACAATCGGGAAGATTCTCTACGGATCGCGTGCTGCGGATCCGTGTTTCTGGGATTCTCACCGGCACACTAGACGTTTCAAAGTTCTCACATTCCAGAACTTCAACGTAGATTAAGTAAGGTGCCTGAAAAAGCATAGTTTAACAATCTTTAGACATGAAATTAAGAAAGGAGGAGTCTTTCAAAAACCCATGGGAACAAAGAACCTCAACTATTTAAATTCTTATCTCAGCACAACTTTACCTTATCCTTCAAGTTGAGCACGACGGCCTGTGTGTGGGGTACACGCACCACGTGATGGTCAAAGGCAGCGGTGGGCAGCCAGACCCGGGCAGGCAGCTTGTGGTTGAGTAGGGACAGCTCTGAGATGAGCCTCTGGGTCTTCTGTTCTTTAGTGGGCAGAGTGGCCAGTCTCTTCCCGATCCCCATGAGAGACTTAATGAACTCCCTCTGAGGAGTCAGACGCACAGGCTGAGAGCGAATGAAGATTGAGAGAGGAAATGAAAGATGGTGGAAAGAGAGAGAAAAGTCATTTTAACACACAAAATGAAACGTATGCAAACGGATTTGGAAATGATTCTAACAAAAAGGGTCGCGTGATATAAAAAAAATGATTAAAAATTAATTTAAAAAAAAAGTACCACTGACTTAAAAATGGTACGATACTAATATTTCACAAATTTTGTAACCCGATAACAATGCGCTGATATTCAGCACAGTTCAGATATTCAGGAGGTGTGACGTGAAGCATAAAAGCAAAGTTAAAGGGATAGTTCACTCAAAAATTCAAATGAATTACTAAGCTTCATGTTGTTCCCAACCTGTAAGACTTTTATTCATCTTCGTAACACAAATTAAGATCTTTTTTAATGAAATCTAAGAGCTTTCTGATTATGTATAGACAGCAACACATCTACCACATTCAAGGCCCAGAAATGTAGTAAGGAGATTGTTAAAATAATCCATGTGAGATCAGTGGTTCAACCATAATTTTAGGACACAACGAGAATACTTTTTGTGCAAAAATAAAGACTTTATTCACCAATTCCTTCTCTGCACGGAAGAAAAATAAATTGTTGCACAAAAAGTATTCTTGTAGCTTGTTAAAACTACGATTGAACCACTGATGTGACATGGATTATTTTAACAATGTCCTCGCTACGTTTCTGGAACTTGGTTGTGTAAGGATCCTTAAGGGAGGGTCAGAGAGCTCTCTGAATTCATCAAAAATATCTTAATTTGTGTTCAGAAGATGAACAAAGGTCTTACAGATTAGGAACGAGTGAGTAATTAATAACTGAGTTTTCATTGTTGGGTGAACAATCCCTTTAAAGGCGATGTGTCATATTTCCCAATGTTAAAACACCCCAAAGACTGGACACCCAAACCTATCTGGTCACTGAATTTTCTATTGATGAGTTATTGCACATGACTGTTTAATTATTCAGCACAGGAATATGTGGAGCAGTACTCAAAACTGCTAAATATCGGCATGCATGATTGGTACAGCACTCTAAACTCAAAGTGAAGCATGGACATAAAAACAAATGAGAAACAGTGAGCGAGAGTGTTTTAGCAACAGCTGACCACAGGGTAGAGCAAGTGAGTCATGAATGAATAGCATCACCTGAAATGAGGAAAAAGTATTAACACAAATACATGGTCATCCAAAGACAGAAAATGTGGAGAAAGACTCATCAAACTCCTCCACATGTGCGACCTATGGTTCATAGATGTCAAATGATACATGGATATCTCTAATCCATGTAGAAGGGGTTACAGAAACATGACAATTTTTTTTCTTTTCTTTTTTTAAAGAACTAATAATACCACTTGATCCTTTGCAAACATTCAAAAGAGCGCCCAAAACACCAATGGAAAGAACTCATTCCACCAAATTAAAACACTTTCCAGAGAATTCTCCTTTGCCAAGGTTTACAAACTCTCTGTAAGAAACCAAAGATCACAGAACCCAAAACAAATCTGTCCCATCTTTATTAACATTATTAAAAGTAAAAAACTCTTACACTTACACTATGATTGATTAAATAAGAGAATGAGAGGAAAATGTCAAATCCAAATAATTATTACAGCTAAAACTGAAAAGAACAACCACACAAAGAACAAGTGTTTGCAAGCATGCCATCAGTTCACGGATGAAGAATTGTCTTCACATGAATATGGAACACCACTGGAGAACTATGCTAAATATAATATAAGACTAAACGCAGCTTTTTTATTGTTATTATTAAATTGTAGTGATTAAATATTTTTTTTATAAATAATACAAATAATAATAAAACTGGGGTTTTAAACTCTATTTGGGCTACTAAAAGGGTTTAAAAAATAATTATAATTAAAAAAATATAAAAAAAAAATCATTGCAAACAGTACAATAGAATAGAAAATAAATTATAACAATTTTAATAACATCTTACATCTAGTTTGACTCCAGATGTTAACAAACCTTATTGAAAAAATGATATTAAGATTAAGAATTTCACAAACTATTTGTACCTTTTCTTATAAAATGCCAATATGCCCAATTTGTGACATTTGATAACATGATTGCAAATCTTGAAGGCACACATTTGAAGGAATCTGTGGAGTCAACCCCGCCTGCAAACGAACACAGCCATCATCCCACTAAGCACAGAGGAGTGTTATTAGACGTGAGAGACTTACTGTACCAGCCTCTAGCTCGAGACTGTCGGAGCTGGAGCTCAGATCCTGGGAAAAGCAGGGAGTGGGGAGCGGGGAGGGGGGAGTCATAGTGCAAGAGCAGGGGAGGGTGGAGGGGGTCAGAACAAGACAAAAACACATCTCAAGGTTACACTAGTCGCATCTGTTTGAGCAGCAGGGCCTGGCCGTGACTCCGCAGGCCTGAAAAAACGACTGTGTCATGTTTATCTCTGGCTGCTGATGGTGACTGGGCCTAATCTCTGAGAGCCGTTCTGATCAAACCCATGTAAAGCACAGTGATGCTGGTGAGGACAAGATGAGGGATTACACGACACACACACACACACACACACTCCTCCGGCAAGGCCACGCCTCACGGCTGGATTACTTTTATGATCTACATATTAAAATAAAATGGCTACGATTTAGAAACCAAACCGTAAACCCTTATCACAAAATGACGTTTACTCATTAGCCATCATGGTGGATTGCCAAACGCACACTCCCGAAGATGTTTGTTATTGGACTATACAAAAAAACCTGTTGATCAGCAAATCAGAAGATATTTAATGTCTAATGTACTGTAATGAGATGCAGTTTTCACATTGGGTGTGGTAATGCGACATAAATAACTGTCACTTGTCACTGCTGGTTAGGACAAAAACAAAAAAACTTTTTAATTGCTTGTTGATATATCAAGCCAAGTTTGGTTAAGACAGTGCTAAACATGAAGACTTCAACAACTACTGTCCTTCTGTTAATTATCCAAATAATAATAGTACTACTATATTATTATTATTATTATGCTAACAGCACTATTCATTATAACCTCCAGACTGCATGAATTCATCAGGCTTTTACTCACATGACACACACTGTGTGTTCCTGCTCACTAACACTAGGCAAAAACAAAGAGCCCATGAACATAAAATGGATTACTTCCTTCCAGATACTAAAGCAGTAAGCCACAAAAGTCTATATTACAGTGGTTCTGCCATGGTTAAGTACTGTTGACAAGAACAAGGCCAAATAGGATTCAAATATTCAAGAAACAAAAGCATGTATTGAGAATCATTCCAATATGCTGATTGGGTTCTCAAGTAACTTTTCTTGTTAAAAACATTTGTGCTGCATAATATGTTTTTTGAAACAACACAGTTTTTTTTTCAATAATCTTTGTTAAATAGAAAGATCTAAAGGACCAGAGTTTCCGCTAGAAAAAAATGGTGCCGGTCAAAGTGACCGGCAGAGGTTTCCTTTTCCGGACATTTTGATGATATGCCGGTCAAGTATCGCCTCTTAATTAGTCAAGGTGAGGAAAACTGGAGGCAGGCTATGTAACGTAAAAAATGACATAATCAGGCCGCCGAATGCAACATGTTTATTAGCCTAACTTTCAAATAGACGAAAAAAAAAAACATTTTCTACTATGGTTAATTTCTTCATTCGGATCTATTTGCGATCCATTCCATTCTAAACAAACAAAGCATATGTTTCGTCCTTGTTTCATTATAGATTAAGATAATAATTCATAAATGCACGCATAATTATCAGTGAACTTGATAAAAGTTGCAGATATGTTTTACATGCATGCACAAACAAATGCCTTTCAACTTATGTGTGCAAAATTCAGAATGAAATGAATGTGCAGCAATTTGTACAAATAGAGATTCTAGGTCTACTATACATGTTGTAGCCATTAAATAAGCTTATTTAGTTTAATATTTGTTAAAATATTATAATGTTATTTTTTAATTTATGTTGATTATGAAAAGTGAACCGCACAAGTAAGATAAGATGCGCAATATCGAGAGACATGGAGCGGGTCAGACATGATTTTGACCACTTAATTAAGTTTTGTTTAGTAGAAATACTTTTTTGAAGTGAATTTCGTTTTGTATAAATTGTATCTTAATTGTAATAATTTTTTTTTATCAACCAATTGCCTGGTTTTAATACATAAGAAGAAAATATAGCAGACGACAGGCCTAATCATGCAGGCGCCCTCGCGGCCACTTGCATTGCTAGTGAACTGGAGTGCATCTCATCCTAATTTAACGAAACTCAGCGTAGGCCTCACTGACATGAAATATATCTTAAGAAAGCTTGAAATGTCTTTTTAACAATTTAAAACGATTTTTTTTTTTTTACCTATGCTAATTACACATTAAATTCCGGTAGGCTACTGAGTCACTGTCCTCAGTGCCCAGAAAAGCGCTGAAACGGAGATGAAAGGGGAACCCGTTTTTATTTATTTATTTATTTTTTTGGCTTATTTTAACTGGCCCATCCAGTTTTCTGGAGGCCCACCTACAATCAAAATCCTGGCGCCGCTAGTGCTTCGCATGCTAATTATACATTAAATTCAGGTAGACTACTGAGTCGCTGTCCTCAGTGCCCAGAAAAGCGCTGAAAGGGGAACCCGTTTTTATTTATTTTTTATTTATTTTTTTTGGCTTATTTTAACTGGCCCATCCAGTTTTCTGGAGGCCCACCTACAATCAAAATCCTGGCGCCGCTAGTGCTTCGCAGCGGTCTGATATCAAGAAATAACAGACCGCATTCCACATTGGAATTCAACCAAGCCATGTAATAATGTTTAATAACTTTCAAACGAGCCTGTTCCTTCATAACATAGCCAAAGTTCGGTGTATTTTTGCTTTATACATTTTAGGCTTATTCTCAAATTCAGACTGTGTTAGGGGGGCGGGATTATTAGGCAATTTTATTCGGACAATTTGACCGGAGAGATTTAATTTTGTCGGACATTTCATTTTTTTTCCGGCCAATGTCCGGCAATTACCGGACAACGGAAACCCTGTAAAGGACGTATTGACGCATGTATTTCAAATATAAATCTTTTGTAACAATGTACAATCTTTTTCCTCTCACTTTTGACCAATCTAATGTTTCCCTGATGAGCAAAAAAAATTAAATAATAACAACAACAATTGCTATTAGCAAACCAGTAACTATCACTTGGTCTCAATAAACTCCTAATTTGCTTCTTATTAATAGTTCTTAGTAAGGTAGTTAAGTTTAGTTACTGTGTACGATTAAAGATGTAGAATATGGTAATGCAAAATATGTGCTTTATAAGTACTAATAAACAGCCAAAATGTTCATAATAGGAATGCTAATAACTAACAATAATAGTGGGAATTGGTCCCCATACTAAAGAGTTATCAAAAAATCTTGTTTAGCCAAAATGTTTGAAGGGTAGTGTATTTTACAAAGATTTCACCTATAGAAGAAAAAAAAAGTAATGTAATACAAATAATAATAATAATAATAATAATAATAAATAAATAAAAATAATACAATTGTTTTTGCAAGGGCCAAAACTATGAACTATGGAAACATCCTGATTGTTGAGCCCTGGTCTATGATGCACTAGTTGGTTATGCAAATAAACAAATCCACACAACCCAGCTGGTTGCATGAAATAAAGTACAAGCACAGTGAGCACTGGAGCCTGACTACTAGCCCTTAAATCAGAAAAGTGCCCCTTAAAATATTGCAGCTAAGAAAATGAAGACTCTACCCTTCCCTTCTGCAATTTGGAAAAAGATACCAGAGTATCCAAGCCAGATCTGCCAGGCTTCTTCCCCCACAGCGTATGATCATTGGCCATCTAAGCTGCTTCCACCCACCTGAAACTCAACAGATCGGCAATCATAATTACAACCCTGCATTGGCCACTAATAAACATACTTTGCATTCAACTTTCATGGACCATACTGTTCTCCAGGCCCGTGTTACAGCTGTTAACCAGCTGTTGTCTCTCAGTTCTCAGGGAGTGTCAAACAGCGGCCTTGCTCCAATTTTCAGGGAGTATCAACAGCTGTCATGTTTACTTGTACCTCATCCAGCAAACAGACACTTTACAATTCAGTCTTTTTAGAAGATGTGCTCATGTGTCCTGTGGAGGTGACTCTTGCACAAGCAGGCACATCTCAGAAAATGTCAAACAAAATAATAATAAAACTGCTGATTACCACTAAAAATTAATGACTCATCACTTTTTTTCTTTTTTTAATAAAAAGCAAGAATCAAGTTTACCATTACTTATAATGGGTCAGTTTTTGATTAATAAAAACAGATTTGTTTTTATTTTTTTTATAAATGTAAAGTTGTAAATTTTTATGGTAATTTTAGGGGTTTAGACATTACATATACACATATATATAGTTACCAATTGAGACAAAGTTAGAGTTATTCAGTATTTTTTTCGCACTAAAATAATGTCAGACCACACATTATTTACATCTTGCAGCTATATTATTGAAACCATGAGTATTTTAATATGATCAAATAATTTCCCCCACCCATTTCATTGTAATTGCTTCACTGTGACCCAGATTTAAGCTCTGGTTGAATTGGCGTGATGGGGGAGAAAGAGAAACATCAGTCCTCATAACCAAACAGGGGTCCAAATTCCACATGATAACACACAGTGGACTTTCCCTCATGGCAAACCTCTGTCCTCAAAGGTTTAAAAAAAAAATGGAGATGATAAGCCTCCTTTTATCTTTCTAAAATAAATCTTGACTGTTTGGACACAGAAAATCCAGCAGGCTGAAATATTTACATGATTAGGTTGAAAACTACAGCTGAGAAGTGCAAATAAATCACAGTGGATCTGTTAACTTATCAGTGCAGTTTGTGTGGGATATAAAATAAGGCTCTGCACCCGATCCACCAATAGAAAAATAAGCATGACACAATGCTCAAACAACCAAGAAAAGCTGTATTTAAAAAAAACAAGGCACATTCATGTCCAATATAACATTTCTGGATTTTCATTTACATCACACAGCTGTTCCTCAAAGAAAGCCCTTTAACCTTTGAGCAAATCTATACTGACTAATGTTTGTTCAGCCTTAACGCAATTCACATTAGACATCTACACTGCACTTCACAAGGTGGAGATGAAACCACAAAGTGCCATTCCAACGTTAACACCTTCGGCTCTCAAAAGTTGTTCGCTGTAGTGTGTAAACGGTTTGGAGGAGTTGTGGAGCAACACATTTCATAATAGCTGATCTTTCCTCCATTTACCAGTGCAGTGGCTCACTGCTATGTGAATGGCGACATCACTGTTGCCATAGCAGCACATGCTGCACCAAGATCATGTTCGGAGGAAGAAGGATAGGGAAGAAACTATTCACGAAAATAAAAGAGGAAGGCGAGTGATCATGTACACATGCTTGGACGTCAGAACAGAGGGTGTGTGCTGTGCGACGAGGTTAAAATGAAGAAAATCGGAAGGGAGCTCTAAAGTTACTTCTCACAATAGAAGCTGATCCATGGTAGGTTCTGCCCTACGGTTTCAATGATACACTACTCGGGACACACAAAAGGTATGGCCAAATCAATATGTTCTATACTAACATCCTGACTGGTGAAAAGCTATTACATAAACTGTAATCTTACTATAAAAAAGACATTGACATATTGGCCAGACTAATTAAACAGTCAGTTTTATTTTAATACCAATTTTGCCAATTGGGTTTATGGTTGGCTAAGACACACATCTGTAAAAACCACAGTGACACCCACAAATGAATTAATATCCTTATCAACATATTTACATAAAACGGTCATGACTTCTGATTACAAACCATAAAGTCTTATCAGAAAATAAATACAGCATGTATATGGTATATTGCTAAATTGTAACTCCACTCCACATGACCACAACGATTAGCCTGCTATTAACGGGAACAAAGATAAATGAACAATCTGAAGTTCAAACTGATCACCGCTCTTCACGTTTGAAAACCTAATTTATTAATTGTTACATTATAGTAAAAACCACAGACTATACTAATACAAGTGACCGATACACTAATGTCTGGGGTCAGTGTAATATATATATATTTTTTTATTAAATGAAAACTTTTATTCAGAAAGGGTTTATTAAATTGATCAAAGCAACAAGTAAAGACATTTATATTATCTTCTTTTATAAATAAAGAGGGTAGTTTTATTTGTCTATTCCTGAAAAAACAAAATACTGAAGAAATTCATCACAGTTTTTCCATAGAAATATTAAGTAGCGCTTTTAATATAGAAAATAATAATAATAATTAGATAAAATGTTTAAAATGGCAACTCAGCCTATTAGAATGATTTTTGAAGGACTATGTGACACTGAAGACTAGAGTAATAATATCTGCTGAATATTCAATTTGGCCATCAGAGGAATAAATTAAATTGTAATACTTTTGTTCAAACCAATGCAGCCTTGGTGAGCATAAAATACTTTTTGCAAAAACTCTTTACAAAAATAAAACCATTAAAAACTAAGCTCACTTCTCAGTGGTGTATGTATATAGTGTGTATAGCAGATATTTGCTAATTTGGTTAAAATGCTAAAAAAGATCCTGTTATTAATTACTCACCCTCATGTCATTCCAAACCCATAAGACCCTTGTTCATCTTCAGAACACAAATAAAGATATTTTGGATGAAATCTGAGAGCTTTCTGACCCTTTTGTTCTTATGGGTTTAATTTTCGGGTGAATTTCTCTTTAATGTAAGCCTGGCAGTTAACTGGAATCTCCTGTGATAAAAGAATCTGATTCATGTGGTACAAACAGGATCTGATCTGTCTGTCACACTGACATCGGATCTAATCCCGCAACTGAATCACAACGTGCCACTTATTAACAGCATGAGAGGTGATTTGTTAATGGCATGAATATGTAGACCTGAGGACGAACATAATGACTGTGCAAATGAAAACAAAGAGAGAGGGCCTGTCTTAACAGAAGAGCTGCAGTGCTGTTATCATTCTTCTGGGAATCAGTGAGCAGTGGTAGTTAATTATTTTCTGAGAGCAAAAACAAAAATATATTCATCCCCCTGCAGGCTTCAGCCTCACTGTGATTAGAGCTGAAAATTTACATTTATAGGTGCCACGTGGCAGACCAACTCATACACACTTAAAAATGACACTTCCCGGTTTCAAAACCTAGTAAACTACCCATCTAGACAGCATTTTCAAATCTTGATGAAACGGAAACAGCGACAGATCTTTTCTTCCATATTGTGACTTATATAGGAATGAAATGGATTGTGGAAAAAGAAAAAAATATATAGGGTTGGAACATGGTTCTATTTGTCAGTTGTGGATCGGATGAAGGCTGATCTTTATGTGAGCTTGCAGTCGATTGTGTAAAAAAAATAAAAAAAACAAAAAGGGTTAAGCGGACTAAATTATTGAAGAAGTCCTGCAAACATCACCATAAAGGAAATTAAAAATTATGAGGTCAAAGCAACTTCAAAACATATGCATGAATGAACTGCGCAAAATGAGATCAATAACCTGCATTTAGAAAATAGAAACATGCATTTAATTTCATGTCAACATTTCTAATGAAGCTTATTAGATTTCTAATGCTTATTAGATGTCAATATGAATTCCATGCTAACATAAAAGTATATCAGAATAATTTCTAATCTGACTCTTCTATGCTTTTTAGGTTCCGTTTCAGTTAGGATGCTGCCTAGGAAAGAAGTTCCCATTGCTCATCCATCTGCCATTAAAGTAACTACATGAATATTTCTTTTACAGAGCCTGTCTGAGAGTCAGCACCACATCGAGTGGAACATCGACACGCCTTTTCCAGTGCTGCCATAGAAACCACACAAATCTGAGTTGTTTGCGTTCTGCATTTGCATGAAACAGCTGAGAAACAACATCTGTGGGAGGTGGAAGCGACGGCCGGGGACGGATCATCTAAAAGCAGCTCACATGAAACTAACCAGGTAAACAAGCATGTGATGTAACAGGGGTCTCACCTCATCCTGGCTGGTCTCTACTTTGGGGTTGCTTGCAGTTCTCTTTAGGTTGCTGCTGAGGCTGATGCTGACGGTGGCGTCGGATTTGGAGCGTTGGTGGGTGCGTTTGGAGGGCGAGAGGCTGTGTTCGCTCATGCCCTGACCGTGATGGAAGGGTGGGGGGCAGGAAGGGGGGGGCTGCGGCACCTCCCTGCGGATGCGCTGGCTGGAGGGCTTGAGCTCATCTGACAGGATGAGTTTACGCAGTTTGGTGCCACGGGAGTGGCGCTGCGTGGAGATGTGCATGTCAGAAGAGTAGGCCCCCAGCAGCCAGGCGCACTGCAGGGAGAAATTGATGCTTTGCCGGCAGCGGTACACCACATAGGGTTTGATGGCGTCGCCCACATCCTCGTCCATGTGGATGTACATATTGAGCAACTGGGGCAAATAGAAGTCCACGTCTTCGTTCCGGAAGCTGAAGAGTCGATTGCCGATGTAGGCTTGCACGCCGGGCTCCTTAGAATTGTAAAGATAGGAGATGGCCATGGAGATGTCAAACAGCTTGGACTCAAAGAGCCGCAGGAGCCAGGACTGCTTGGATGAGTTGTTCTTTTGCCGGCGCCGCACGTTCTTCACAAGCTCCGCCTCCTCCTGGCTGATCTTGGGAGGTTTTCCTCCATCTGTGGACTCAGGGTGTGCTGTACCGTTCACTAAAACTGGCTCTGAGCTGGATGAAGATACTTCTCCATCGGCCTTCAGGAACTTCACCTTTTGAAGAACTTCCTGGCAGGCTTTCTTAGCCACCTCGGTATCGATGACTAGGCTGAGTTCACCCACTCCCTCGGATATGACATCTAGAGGGGGGCTGGAGGTGGGCAGGCTTTCACTGGTGCTCGGGCTGGAGCTGGTGAGAGGACGAGGGCCAGAGGAAGGAGATGAGGGCAGGGACAGCGAGGAGGTGGTGGAGGTGGAGGAAGCGGATGGACTCTTCTGTAGCTCCTCAAGCTGGGCAGGGGAGAGCTCCAGCTCTGTGTCACCCATGGCCACACACTCTCGGGCCACTGCTAAACACAGAGAGACAAAAAAAAAAAAACACACCATCAGCGAGCGAGGTTTAGTAATGACAACAGCATGACAAAACAATGCATTACAATGTAATGTGAAACTGAGGAGTTAAATAGAGTGTTATGTAATAAATCCTTTTCTTTTGACCTTTCTGTTCATCAAAGAATCATATTAAGAAGCACATTTACTTTTTAAACAATATGATAATAAGAAATGCATACTGAATGGAAATCAACATATTAGAAGGATTTTATTTTCTGAAGGATCTTGTGACACTGAAGACCAGAGTAATGGCTGCAGAAAATTCTGCTTTTCCATCAAGAAATAAATGGCACTTTAAAATGTATTACACTTTGAAATCACTGTAATAATATTTCACAATATGAATGTTTTCCTGTATTTCGGTTTTAAAAAAAAAACATGCTTGGTAAGCATAACATACATCTTTCAAAAAAAAATTATTATTCTAAGCAATCCCCAACTTTTGTACATGCTGGATAAAGCAAACAAACATCTAAGACAGTAAACTGGGTCTGTTCGATTTAATTTTGCCTTTAAAATATCAACTTACATACAGGCCTAAAGTTTGAGAATTAAGAGAACAAAAAGACCTTCCATAATGAACTGTTTCTAAAAACTGAAGTTTTGTACACATTGTAAACAGCCATTCAGATATAAAATTCACAATAACCCAGAGGAACAGGCTTTACTAAGCACCATTCCCCCAGCGTCACGACGTCCCACTGATCCACAGCTATGCAGGACAGTGCCATAATCCGCCTCCAGCAGATTACCTCACCATTACCAGCAGGCCAATATCAGATAAAGCAAAGCATCAGTCTCAGATTCCACAAAGCTGCTACATTCTAAAAAAAAAAAAAAAAAAGATTGTGCTTAAAACAGATCAGGCTGTCAGAAAGAGGCAGTTCGCCATATAAAGCTCAGTCACCTCTAGAAGCACCCGCAATTCTGCTTTCATGTTAAATAGTAGTGATGGAAAGTCCTCAAGTTGACAATGGAAAGTCAGACGAGTTTAGCTAAATGAAAGACAAACCAACTTGAGCAAAATTGTTTGTTCTTAAACCACTGAAATTTAAGACCAAGAATTGAAACTGTAACAGATGAAATCAAAACTGATTCTGAAAGCGATGTCGAATTGTGGAGACTGAGTCAGCCTTGACGAAGATGCCAGATCTCCTCTCACATAGCACATGTTGACTCCAACTCTCTCTCTAAACAGACAGTTGTATGTTGTTCTAATTTGCCAACACTTTCTCCAAGTTAACAGAAAAACACTGCTCTACAATAAGCCTCAACTGATAAAAGTAAAAGTTGCAACACTGATTCACCCAATCAAACCACAAGTACAGGCATCCTTCTATTATTCGGTATCCAAATTTTTCACTGAACTTCTCCGATTCCAATGGAAAGAGTAATATTCTCAATCAGCCTTTACCCTGAAATGTGAGAGGAAGACAGAGATCTAGAGGAACACAAAACCTGTAGATCATGAACGATCAGTCTCAAGAGTCCCCTTATGCCAACACTCACTACACTTTCTACAATCCAAAACCATTATTTTCTATTTGATGAAAACCTTGAGTAACTAGATAACAAGCCTGCAACAGTATAAATAAACCATGCAATCCGATAATCTTGATATCAAACACACTGAAATAAAATCAACAAACTTGAAGCAGTGTATAAGGACAATCGGTAACGTTAGCTATAATTTAAACATAATGATTTAGATCAACTAAAACAACAACGATAAACTAGTTAATCAACTTGCCATAAAAACACTGTCAGATTTATTTATTTTTATGTTACGTGCGTTAGTTGAACATCTACAGACAACTGAGAGCACAAGCACATCAAGCCAAATAGTTTTGGCTGCCAAAAACCGTAATGGCACCCATATTTATACGCTGATCTGCTTAATAATCAAAACATTACTTGTTTTGTCCCATTTCAGACGTTAGAAAGTCTATCAGTCAGATGACTATTGCACTCCAGTTAGCATCTGAGCATGTTTAGCTGAGACCTTTAAGCGACACGTCGACTACTTTTCTCTCTTGTAGGGCTCAGAGACTTTTCCTTCAAAACAGGATAATAGTATACGTACTGAACAACAACATTATTTAATTAACACTAGTTATTATTAAATGTGCAACTGTTATGAAGGCCTGAAACGATAAGCCTCATAAAAACACAAACGGATGCTACACTTAGCCAAGCAGCTAACGCAACGTCTCTACTTCAGAACGTTCTTCTACTTTTGCACCGCTCAAAGAAAACATAAAAGCACATGACTTACTTCAAAATAAACCGGGTGAAGGCTTAGATGATCGGTTTATCTGTATTTTAATTGTCCCATTTGGGAACTGCGGTTCTCCTGTTGCTGAATAACCGGTACGGTTCGCTAAGAAAGTGAGTGGAGAGATGACAACACCGGGGCTGCCCACATCAACTGCCTGATTCCAGCATACAACACATACAGCCTGTGCCTCAAAACACAGACAGAGCTGCCAACCAAGACAACATTCTTCGGCATTAAGGCAATGCCAACAAATGCTGTCTAAGCAGGAAGCCCACTAGGCTTTGAGACACAGCTAAAGAGGGTGATAAATATTTTACATGCTTGCTGTTCTTTTATAGTACATTTAAATATTTGTGAAAGGGTTAAAAAATATTAGCTGTTGTAAACTCAAATAAACTGAACCTAGTCGTTTGCCTCTCAATTATATAAGAATAATAATATGAAATATTAGTGCAATAACAATTGTTAATCTTTATATTACACTTTATACAATTATTATTATTTTATAAAATGTATAGGTGTGTGTATAATCTGGTTGAATCAATAGATGACGAATTTAATTTGATATTTGATGCATATTACAGCTTTTACTAATTTTTTAAACATATTCCTCCTATTTATAGTTGTATTGTAGTTATTTATAATTACAGAATGTTTTTTTTTTTGGGGGGGGGGGGCGTACATTTTAAGTACATTTAAGTAATATTTGTCCCTGTCTTCAGTCTCTGAGAAATAACTTTTTATGCTTGTGCACTACGGTGGCAATAAACAAAGCTAACCTAAGTAGTGCTGTAATTCCATGTGTTTGTTGTAAAACAAAATTGCATTTCTTGATAAGAAAAGCATGCCTTAAAAATGACACATACAAATATTTACTCCTGTTATTCCACTTACATGACCATTTTGTTCTTTGAGGGTTTCTTAAGCACTGAAACTCAAAATACATTGATTTCTTTGTTTTAGAATGTATTCTTAATGAAGTGTTTTAAAATGTGTGCATTTATAGCGATGATTGAGTGCTCTCACTCTGTGCACTTGCACCACGTGTTTAAAATCTACTTTGCAATTCTTATGGTTTGGAAAGCCTTCACCAACAAATGAGAAAGCCTTTGAATTCACTGGGATGCAAAATATTTATTTCCAAAAATGTTTAAAGCATATAAAGACAATGAAAATCAGTTTTTGTTTAAGATGTGATTTATTGTTCACATTGTTCACTCTTGTAATTGCTAATTGACACATAATATGATTAAAGGGGTCATATGATGCAATTAAAACATTTCTTTGCTCTTTGGAGTGTTACAAGCTGTTCATGCATAGATAAGATCCCTAAAGTTGCAAAGACTAAAGTCTCAAACCGAAAGAGATAAAAGTTAAGACAACCTGCTAAAATGCCTTGTTTAAACACTCCCCCACATGTCTATGTCACTGTGTGGGAAGATTTGCATGACACCACCCAAATGTTCACCCAAAGAAAGAAGGCAAAACTTTTATTCTCGCTGTTGCCTCCGCCTCCATGTCGTGGAGACACTGTGTGTATTGTTGTGAAAGCGATACCAGCACTGTAAATTGCTGGATTGGCTTTCACCATGGCCGAAGCAGAGTCAAGCCCAGGGTTGTCACTTGTGGTTGCCGCAAACCCACCAACCGCACCGTTCTCAAGCCAGCCCTCTGTGACACTGTGACTACTTTGTTTGGTCTTCCAAAAGAGGACACCACTAGAAATCAGTGGTTAAGTTGTATTTACAACACTGTTCCGGAACAATTCAATCCAAATATTCAGATGTGTGAAGCACATTTTACGAAGGAATGTACAGTTTCGTCCTACGCTGGAAGTATTCGACCAATCACAACACAATGGATAGCTGATTAATCAGTGTACACCTCGCTTTTCGGAATGATGAGCTTTGTAAAAATCTATGTGTTTCAGAAAGATGTTGATGTACATGATGTGGAAAATAATGTGGTTTTTTTTACCTACTGCATAAGCACATTGCCAAATACACAAAATAATGTTCTTTTTAGCAATGACACCCTATTCTATAGACTCGGAATGAGCAAGGAGAGTTCCATTGTTTAATTAAGATAATATTTTTCTGAAACAGTTTAACTCTGAGATCTTGTCATATTTTATTTCCATTTTTTTAAACTATAGTGAATAAACTGTATTAATGATTGAAATGTTCAAGTTGTCTGAATAAATTTTGGTTCAACTGCACGCGCACACACAGTATTCCTGTAGCTCAATTGGTAGAGCATTTGCTTTATCAAGCCCAAGGTTGGGGGTTTGATTCCCCGGGAACACATGATAGGTAAAAATTGATAGCCTGAATGCACTGTAAGTCGCATTGGATAAAAGCATCTGATAAATGCATAAATGTAATTTTTTATTTGTACATTTTTTATATATATATATATATATATATATATATATATATATATATATATAAGTGCTGTGCTTTGAGTGCTGTAGGATTTTACCTTAAAACAGGTCATTTTATAAGTTCCTGTGATGTGCAAAATTCATTTTAAAATGAGTCTGAAAATATAAATATAAAAATATAAAATAACGAACAAAATTAAGTATGTTCTTGACCATCTTGTAAAGATGTATTTTATAAAATAGGATGCTGCACTACGGCTAAAATTACAACATTTAATGTGTTGTGTATTGTGCTTTGTAAAGATAAAACCATGTCTGCATTTGTGATTGGAGAAACGACAAACAACAAGCTCTACTCTAAACTGCTCAAAACTCACGTTTGAATTGTCAGTGGCAAATTCTTTAAATATGAAAACTTACTTACAGGCTGTGAGTCAGAAGCGCCAGACTGTCCTTGCAAAGTTGGAACTGCCCCACTTCATAGAAACAGACACCAGCATTGTAGGCTACTCTCACAGGAAACAGTCCTCATCCTCCATTAAAATGAACTGCACAAATCTGAATATTTGGGTTGAACTGTTCCGGAACGGTGTTGTAAATACAACTAAACTAATTTCTAGTTGTGTCCTCTTTCGGAAGGCCAAAGTAGTTGTGCTTTCACAATGAAACACACAGCGTCTCCACGACATGGCAGCAGCAACAATACTACAGCGAGAGATTTACGCCTTCTTTCTTTGCGCGAACATTTGGGCGGCATTATGCAAATCTTCCCACACAGTGACGTAGTCGTGGGGGGCGTGTATGAATGAGCTGTTTTAGGGGGTGTGTGGTTGACTCTTAACTTTTATAAAGAACATCTCTATGGATTTGAGACTTAAGTCTTTACAACTTTACAGATCTTCATTTTGCACCAACAGCTTGTGACACTCCAAAGAGAAAGGAAAACTTGAAATCGCAATCAGATTATCCCTTGAAGGATTTGGTCCATACATATATTAAACGTGATCATGATACTGGTGATATCTCCACTGAGAAAATGGGAATAATAAATTCTCTTCCTTGGAACATAATGGCTTGGCCCCAATTTCATAACCAGATGTCAGAAGTGCAGTCTCCACCAGGATATCTGAGCTCATGGGCAAGTGCAGGACCATCTGGTTCTGCTCCGAAATCCACAAGGAAATTCTCATTGAGCTTCAGGCCGCCTTTATCTGTGTCCACGTCAATCTGCATCATGACCGACCCCTCCCTCAAGAGAAATAAGACACATGTTGCAGCATAATAAACAAACCAGAGGTTACTTCTGAAACCATTCTGAAAAAGCCTTATTTCTTAATCTTTGATTTACATACAATACTCAAGTAAAATTAAAAATAAAAATCCTTTTGTCTCACTTGACGAGGTCAGGGTAGAACTGCTTGTCCCAGGCACTGTATAAAGAGGTGGTGACGTACAGACGTTTTCCATCCAAGCTCAGCTGGAGCATCTGAGGGCCTCCCTGCACACGCTTGCCCTGATGAGGAAAGGAACGTTTTAACCTCCAACAAATGATGTGCTCTAATTGCTCTGTTTACGTCTGCATGACCTAGTGATTTGGAGTTCAATAAGCTGGGTCATCTGTCAATTAGTTACCAACAGCTTTAGGCTGTTTGCCTTCACATAATGGCTTACTCAAATGTGTTCACAGAGTTCACAGGAAGCATAATTGGGAATAACAAAAAAGGTACCTTTATTATCCGTGGGGCAGGCTGGTTATCCAGTTCTTTGTCCTCCAATACTTTCACTGGTCCATCTTTTAAGATACTGCCTGCAACGAAGACCTAAAAAATCCATTTCATTAAATTACTATTTGACACTTTTGATTTTAGATATGTAGACAAAGGTGTCTTGATCCTTCTAATCCAAGATGTCGTACCTGACCAACCATACGTGGATTCCTCCTGTCCGTGATGTCATACTGTCGAATGTCTCCATGCAGCCAGTTACTGAAGTACAGGAAGCGGTCGTCCAGTGAGATCAAGATGTCCGTTATGAGACCTATGGCAAAAAAAACATGAGTAAATCAGTGTCTAATATTCTTTTCCTCCATTGTCAAACTGGAGTACAGGAAATAATTTAAGGGGGGGGGGGGTATGCATTACATCACACAAAAAATATTTAGAAATATACATACCCTATATACATACCCATATATATATATATATATATATATATATATATATATATATATATATACATACACAGCAACTTTTATGTTTTAGAAAGGGTCCTTTGCCAAGGGAATCATTGTATTTAGGAGGTTACTGATGTCAAAATTCTTCTGTGCTACAGTACAACTATACTATAGTACTTTTTTTGTTTGGAAATTATATTGTACATATACTAATTATTGTTTGTTCATCCCCTGAGTGAAAAAAAAGTAAAAAAAGTAAAAATACTGTTACATTTTTAAAAGTATTCACCTGGCATTTCAAGAAGAGCCCAATCTTTCACTTTTTTGCTTGGAATATGGATGACTTTCTCTGCTGCCCAGTCCCCTTTCTGTTAAATGACAACTGGTCTTTAAACCTTTTTTTTGAAGCCTTTAGAAAATGTTTAGAGAAGATTTTAATGAAAACACTTTTTATGTACTTGCCCGAGTCTTGTAGAAGCGGAAGATGGTGCTCTGAAGCGCGCAGCCCACGAACCCTTCTGCCGCATCAGGGTCATGCAGGAAGCGGATCTCCAGAGGAATAGCACCCTCTTCCCCCAGATCCAGAGTCTGAATCCGTTTGTGTGTGGTCCAGTCCCACACATGAAGGCGCTGCCCATAATGACCTACAAACAGATCTGATCTTTACTGCCAGTCAGCTACAGCGACTCTTGAACTTCCTCTTGAATACACACATACCAGCTTTGACATCTGCAGGGTTGAAGCCGTTTCCCAATGCCTTGGGTGCTCCCCATTCAGTGCTGATCATGACGTTATGGCGAGGCTGGTACCAGAAGTCATAACCAAAGGGTGCTGCTTCACCTGGCTGCTCCCAGTTGCCAATCACTTCAAAAGTCTTGCCATCCAACAACACAAAACCACCTTAAAAATGACCATAAATAAAAAGGTAAGCCTAAAATGTGTATTGAAAATAAATAGAGGTGAACACAGCATCTTACCCTTGCCATTGCCAGACGGATCGCCCATGGTACTGATCATGATTTGGCCACTGCCTAAGCAGTGAGAAGTGTGGGGGTTGGCAAGGCCGCATTTCCAGAACAGATCTATGGGCTCGACTATCTGGAGGAGGAGAGATGGAAAGAATTCATGGTCTTGGCAAGAACAAAACTTCTTAATGTCAACAGTCATGTATTAAGGGACAGTCACACTTAATGTAAGCATTATGTTGTAGATGTTAAACAAAATCAATGAATATGGGTGATACTTGATTAATAACTGATCTCATGCTTCTGGGCTTTTAAAGTTTTTTTTTACAGAAATTGAAACAAATACTGGGGGTAAACTATGGAGCCCCACACATGATCAAAATAAATTTATCATGGCTACGGATTAAGAATGTGTTCACTTATTCGAGGGTATGAATTAATACTTACTACATGGCCACGATTTACAAAATTAGGGAATGTATTAGTATAACCTGGCCATGATTTACTAAAAACAAGGGAATTCATTCTTAATTCACTGCCAAAATATATAGGACATGTATTTTAACCAAAAATGTTGCTTTAGATTTGTATTATAGATGAAGAAGATATGAAAACATCACAATATTTGATGTGGTTCATCTTTGAGACTGTGACCTCCATTGGTCAAAAGTCTTTTCAAGTCTTTTCATTTGCTTGGCTGAGTTGACCAAACATGAAGTATCAAGTTCTATAACATGCAGCTAAAAAAAAAACTCTATATAATAGATCAACGTTTTATTACTAACCCAGATGTTCATCCACAAAGTTAACACCATCACAATAAGGGTATTCCTTTACAGACAGCTCTTGTGTTTACTTAAATGAACCTTATGAAGCCGTGGGGCCCGTGGATCCGTCCCTACATCAACGACGTAGATACGAGAGGAGATCATGGAAGGCAGAATGAGAAGATTGCGTCTTTTGGAGGGATCATCATAACAACTGCTACAGGCATTCCAACCAGAATGGTGTAGCTCATCCTTTAGATTGGGCATGGGCAGCCTGTGAATCACCTAGACCATTGCATTACAAAAGAAATGCATCTCAATAGGTGTTATACTAGAAATATTAAAAGGAAACATGTTGATGACACATTTGAATCCAGAATAGTTTATATTTATAAATCACATTTGCTTTTACCTTGCAAAAATTGGGAGATTGTGGATTGACATCAACAGTCGCAAGATAGTCAGGTTTCTGAATGTCTGTGTTGCGGTAAATGCATGGTAGGTAGACAATCTCTTCTCGAGGCCCTGTAGGAAGAATTTATGTTAAAGTTTAGAGTCTAAATGCAGAGTGATATTTGTGTCTTATAATTTTTTCAATAAATTCCATAAAGGGTGTACCATGTGTGTCCTAGTGACAGTAATGCACTAAAAATAAAAAAAATCTGCTGTTAAGTGTTTTGCATGATTAAATACACAATTTAGAATAAACATATTTATCCAGTTTATTTAAAAAATACAATTAAAACAAGTTGTTGTTTATTCAATTGTATAATTTTAAAAATAAATTGTTATTATTATTTTTTTTTTTTTTGAAGTAAGCCAATTCAAAAGAGACATGAGATGCATCTAAATCAGATCCCTATATTGTGAATAAGTGTATCATGCACACAAGCTTAGGCACTGGTTCACAATGCATTGGGACCTCGACTTTTCAAGAACAATGACAATTTACAAGTGTGGAGGACCTCTAGTGGTGTGCAGGAGGAGCTGCAGGAATAGAAATTTTGCATTGATAATATAGTTTAGAAACTTTCAGCGAGTCTCCAAAGCAAAGGTCACTGTTACCTTGTAGTACCTTGCAAGTTGCAACTATATATTACCAACTCATATGTTAATATAAACTACCACTTTATTATTCAAACAATATATGGTCTTATTTTTTAAAGCAACTCACCTTTCATGGCGTGTAAAGGGGTTTTATATCCTGGTCCACATCTTGAACAGGTTGAAGCTGCAAGCAGAGAAAGAGCATATGTCACATCTCAAATATTAATATGTGAGTTACACTCAGTTGAGCAATTATTAAAGCATTAATGATTGCTTATTATTTAAGTGTGGAGGGTTTGATGATCTCTTGACCTGCACAGTGCACCATCATATAAGTGTGAGTCCTAAACTCATGTGTTCATTCTTAAAAGACATGAATGATGGATCGACAAGTGAACTACTGGACACTACTATATTACACTTTTTACTGCCCTGTAAATGTTTGAAAACAATACACTTACAAGTACACAAACCAACTACAACAGATGGTCAATATCACAGTCTAGGAGGGACAACTGTGTCTTGCCAAGGATTGTTCAACATCCCCTGATAGCTAGACAAGTTTTTTTGGGTTATGTGCAGGTCAACCCACACACTGATCAACCCAAGCTTTCTGCAGGATTTTTAAGCTCAGATTTTTAAGACCTGCACAAATAAAATTAATACCATATCAGCGTACCATTTTCTAGCAGTGTGCGTCATCTTTTGAGTCAAATTCTCGCATTTGGTTTTTTATCAAGCAAATTAAATCAGTATCAACAAAATGTATCTTTGCAATGAAGTGGAAACACAGAGGCTGGTATTACAAGTGTCATTTAAATGCACTTACACACTGTTTACTGTAACTCTAAGGGAAATTAAATACTTTAACCTGCAATTACAAATGCATGAATAATGTTTTGATATTTTAAACATTGAAAACTGATGTTTGAAATTATATATTTTTTTTAATGAAAAGGTACCTTAAATGTGAAATTAAAAATGGCAGTAGGTGGCATGTTAAGTTATTTGGTGCAAAACAACTGAGCGTCTGTGACGGATGAATTTGTAGTTGTTGAGAATAGCCACACATGTGTACCAGTAAATTTGAAGTCATAGACAAAAGTTGCAAACTGGTAGATTTTTTTTCCTCTTCCACAAACACAATAGTTACAGCTTCTCGAATCCTCCACTGCAGGTGCACAAATCCTATTCTACGAATCACAAATCAAGAAACACTTAGGCTCACATGTTTTGCTACTATTGCTGCAGTGAATATGGTGCAAAACACATTCACACACCTGCATAAAAAAAAAAGTTAAGTCACGGACGAATGATACATCCGCAAATCAGTATTTGAGTATTTGAAATAAGATTTCCAGTAGGGGTAGATTTGCGCACTTGTAGAATGTTTTCTTATATATATATATATATATATATATATATATATATATATATATATATATATATAAAATATATATATATATATATATATATATATATATATATATATATATATATATATATATATATATATATATATATATATATATATATATATATATATATATGTTTTTTTTTCTTGGATGCCTTTTCTAGCACAAACACAAGTGCATAACAACAATGGCGTGAATCTGCTGCTATGAGTATCAAAGCTGTTTTTCACTTGTAAATGTTAAGTTTCGCGCGCTTTCCCCTTCGCACCACATATCTGTGTGACAATTAGTGCTAATGGCTAAAGTGATCTGTGTGCATCTGCAGAGGAAACGGTGGGTACTGTTCAGAGATCATAGAGTTTTAGCCAATCAGAAGAGCTACACTATCCGATTTTTGTTATGTTGAAGTTAGTGAATCTTATCGTTGTAGGGGGTATTTGAGAGCCTGACGGTGATTATTACATCAATCAGAGAATATTATAATTATTCGCTGACTCTTTATCGCAAGATATGTCAGAAATACGTTGATAGCAGTGAGCTAACGTTTAAATAGTAAAGTTAATAAACACCGTTGTTATGTACTTCTTCTATATTTTATTTTCAGGTTGTGGTCATCTGTTCTGTAACGGAGGTGTATTGGAGTGTTTTCTACCCATCATAGCGGTGCTAACAACAGGTGAGTAATCTGCCATCAACTACTACATTAGCTGAGTTAACAACCGGCTCCTGCTCTTCACTAACCCACAGAACGAGACTAGCAATATTTTAATCTAGAAAGATTGGTTAACAAATATTTTAAATGTACTTTATTTTATTATAAACTGTTCTGTTGTTGTATGGTAGTTTTTCCTGCTTACCATATACCATATATTGTAAGGAATGGAGCTTTAATGATATGTGATGGATTATAAATAAATTGCACTTTCCTTGTAGGTGTATTCAGATAGTATATAGTGCATTTAATATTTCCAAAGTGCATACAAGCACATCTGGGTTGAATGTTTGGTAACACTTTCTATGGAGCCCTTATTTATAATACATTATACGGGTATTCTCAAGGAATTATAATGAATGCACAATGCATTATGAAAAACGTATAATATGTTGTATCATCATATGAATATTCATAAGAACAGTTTTAATATGTTATAATATTGATTTATTTGTGGTTATAGCTTTTAAGAGTATGATTATTTAAAACACAATGAAAATGTTGCATCCACTTAAGTAACAATGGATTATTTTTATCATAGTTATAATCTATAATAAGTCATAAATCTTGCTATGTTACTTATGCTACTTTACAGAAAAACAAAGACCACTTATAAATAATAATAATATATTTTTTTTCTCAAACAGCCATAAGATCTGACCATCAAAATAAAATGTAACTCAATATATAAATGTAGTAGATTTACAATGATATTCATTGTGTGTTATAAATAATCATACTCTTAAAAGTTATATCAGTTTTATCAGGGTTGGAGCTAAACTCATTTAATATTTAAATTATAAACAAATGTACAGTATAATGGTGAGTGATGTCCGAAAAAGAAGGTTTCCGCTATCTGCTTCGGAAGATGCTCTATCAGCTCACAAAAGTTTCTTATTCCTCCCCGCTGATAGACGCCCACTAGATCTCTAAACTCTAAACAGTGCCCACCATTTCCTCTACAGATGCACAGATCACTTTTGCACCATTGGTCAGAGTGAGCGAAACTTATTATTTTGCAAGTGAAAAACAATGTTTTGCAACTCGTAGCAGCAGATTCAAGCCGTTGTCGTTACGCAGTTGTTGTTTATGCTAGAAAAATCATCGAAGCAAAAATATACTGTACATATGTGTAAGAAAACATTCTACAAGTGTGCAAATCTCATTGCAAGAATTCACATACTGATTGCGGATGTACAAATTTTTTCCGTGACGAATGTGTTTTGCACCATATTCACTGCAGCAATAGTAGCAAAACGAGAGCCTAAGTGTTTCTTGATTTGTGATTCGTAGAATAGGATTTGTGCACCTGCGGTGGAGGATTCGAGAAGCTGTAACTATTGTGTTTGTGGAAGAGGAAAAAAAAAAAACTACCAGTTTGCAACTCTTGTCTGTGACTTCAAATTTACTGGTACACATGTGTGGCTATTCTCTACAACTACAAATTCCTCTGCCACAGACGCTCAGTTGTTTTGCACCAAAAATACCTTCATAGTGGCAGCAAGTCACTGTTAAGTGAGTCATTTAAAGTGTTGATTCATTCAGGAATGAAACACTATCACATTGCTCAGAGACGCATAACAGTGCTGTGGCTGTTTGGAATGATTTTTGTTGGAGAAATAGAGCAAAAACAGGAAATGTGGTGTCTAAAACATAAGTATCTTTTTATTAACTACTTATTTATTGAACTGTTGTATAAAATTAATATCACATTTATAATCATGCTTACTTTTGGTGATAAAACGGCACTTCTCTTGTGATATTAACTATATGAATTTATATCAGTATATACATTTTCTGCCCTATATTTTGAATTATATGATCATTCATTTTAAAAGACAGATTCATGCAGTGAAAGAACGCACTCTAAATGCTACTAGACTTCACCACATACTATATGTGTTTTGTTTGCTTTTCTTGATATACTCGATAATATCAAATCGCACATCGTTAAAATAACGGTTATGATATTACCGCACACCCCTATAATGTTTAGATTTTTATAATGCATTGTCTTTTTATCGATCCACCAGTTCACATTTAAAGCTCTGCATGTTTGCAGGATAAAAACATTGGTCGATTTTTGCATTGGTCTGAAATCTGAACAAAACAACAGTTGTATTAAAATTACACATTCATTCTCTTCCGGCAGGTGGAGCGTTTGGTAGAAATATAGAAATATGTAATGGCAGAGTGCAAAGCAGCGCAGCATCGGACTTTGACCTGCAGCGCTCGTCTTTATATCATGAAATCATAGCCTTTTGAAGTTTAATCATTAATCATCATGAAGCCACATCGCAACACACACACACACACAAAGAAACAACAATTTTAAAGGGCTGTGTTTGTAGAAACCCATAACATATAAGTTAATCTTTTTATTACATATGTTATTCACATAATTATTTCTCTATTGCACTGTATTAATATTTGCAAAAAATTTAGCAAATAATTACAATAACAGCGTGTTTGTTTTCAACCACCGATACAAATTTGTAACTACATTAAGGATTTAAATAGCCTCCGTTAACACGTTAAAAACTAAATGTAATGCATTCCGAAGATATTGCACGAATTCAAACGTAATAATTTTTACAGGTAGTCTTACAAATAACACGATTATGCCTAAAGGTAAAGCATTTGTAGCGAAGCAATTCTTTATTCCAGACTGAAGCAGCTGTGTACTTCAGACGGAAATATCTAATACTTAAAATAAAGTCTGCCATAATGCCACAAAGTGCACTAGAAGACACTCACCCATGCTGCTGCTTTTGCTTCCAAACGCGGGAAAAACTTAATGACCAAACAAAGCGCCGCGGACGTGCAAAAAGAGTTTATGTATCTATTGAATTAACTCTTTCAGTGATAATACCACAGGGAATTGAGAGATGATACTTAAAACCAAACCCAGGTATTCGACTGCAGAATAAATAGATCAATGTTGTTTGTCACCTAGGTCTCAGGAAATCAGCCCACAAACAGGAAACGCGGCCCCTTTCTGGGTTATTTTTGCCTACTGCATAACTTTAGCTCATTCACAGGTTAATAACCTTGGTTAGCTCTGCAGCTGCTATACACTTTTTTTCTTTTCCGTAGCAGAAAACAAATCGCCAAACTGCAATGTTAAAAATCGGATATTTCCATATTTATAGTAAATCTACAGCTTTTCAGTAATATTCGCAATTCGAAACTGAATTCTATCAATTTCTGGATTTGAATTAAGTTATCAAGGGTGAATAACTAATTCCAATATCAAACATTTTTACAGCATGTTCAGGTTTAAAACATTTTAATGAAAAGCAAGCCTATAAACGTATACAGAATGTGGGATTTATTTTCTGAATCTCTAAATTCTGAATGTTTTAAGTCCCACTAGCACCTACACAACTTCAGGTTTACATTTTAATTAACTTTCATTTTAGGTATCACGGTGGATAAATATTAAATTTCCAAAAATGGTTTAACTTAAAAATGAACAATCAAATCTTCAGTTAAGTTATCTGAAAACAATTTGGTGGTGCTACATCCCAGAAAAAAGTTACAAAGTTTAGAGAAATGTATCTAATCTGTTAAGTATTCTTTGTGTGAGGGCAAAAAGTCAAATATAGTCAGAATCAGTCGAAATTATTTTTTAGAATTATTTATGCTTTGTTACAAATCAATATCCTGCTCTGTGCTGTCACTGTCCTGTATGAATCACTTTTACGTAACATTCAGGTAATGCGCATTCTCTTCAAAATAGAGCACAAACTTGAAGGTACAAGTTTGTAGGAATCTGAGTGCAGATGCTGATCTCTGGCTGGCAGTGTGGGAAACCTCTTTCTGTCCACATTAAAACAAAGCAGGGAAGCATAGGGAAAAGAGAGGGCTTTATACACAAACTGAGTTTATTTACATTTTATTCATTAGTCAAAAATGCGAAGTCACACATATAACACTTTTACCTCAGATTTGACAGTTTCATCAAAACAACATCCAAAAGACCCCCAGTTATATGAACTCCCACTTACCTTCATGATCAGACTGTTTACATAAAGCCCCACTATTTAGTACATGTAAATTACATACAAAATTGTTGCAGCCAATGGAGATGAAACCAAAGTAAGCCTTTAATGTCTTATTGAATGTCAATGAATGACACCCGGAGTGTAGTTACACCATCCTGTGGTTGCTACGGTAAATTCAGATGCTGAAATCAATACTGAATATACATACTGATCCCACTCCATTCACTGCTGCTGCAATGCTAAGACTCTTTAGCAGGTCTTACTGTTTATTCATTCTGGAAGAAGTTAAATAACCAAAATGGAAGAACTTTAAGACAGTCTGAGCCTGCTACCAGCCCACATGCTGAACTTTAGAACAGCCATAATGTAATAACAGACTCTGTAAAGCTATGAAATAAAAGTTGTATTGTTCTGTAATGGCCTATCTAACTTCAAGAGCTATAGTAATTGGTTACTGAATTAAACCATTTTAAATAGCTCTTAACCAAACAGCCTTTGAATGATTCTTCAGATTATTATTTTCTTTTGCCTTCTGCTTCTTCAAATGGTTGATGCAAGCTTTGTGATACTCGACCTCCAGTCAGGCACATGTGCAGACGACATGCAAAGCTGATGACGAGATTTATATCACATCAACTGTGAGAGTACGACAATCGTGTAGAGGCATTTCAGCTTTGAAATGACAAACTTAAGCAGGTGCAAAAATGCTGATTTGCTTTCAGAGGATGTCGAATTGAAACAAATAATATCGGTCGATAAACCAAAAAAAATCCTAACACTCTGGTAGTTATTGGATCATTTTATGCTAGTGAATAAACAAAAAGAACAAACAGTAGAAAACTTTGCAAAAATCAATCATGCAAGGTCTATCCTGTAAATCTATACAGTATTTAGAATTTAAAAAAAATATTTTTACATTTTCACTCCACAACACAATAGGTAAATTAAAGTAGATGTAAATTAAATATTCAGAGTGACATTCAGTCCAAATAGGTTTCCTTCCGTTCAACTTCACAATGTCTCTGTAGATCAATTATCACCTGTTTGCAGAGTCCGTTTGGGAAGCGTTAGCATCCTGACCAGATTCTGAGAATTGCTCTTGTTCAGAGTTGTGTGGAGGAGTCTCTGATTCAGGGGATGAATGCGAGACATCTGTGGACTCACTTGCAATTTCCAAACATTCATCAAATCTTTCCTTTTGTTGGTCTGTGTTTTTTATTTCAATTGGCATTACATCTTTATCATTTGTTTGACTGACTTCTTCATCCTCTGGCTCCTGTGTCAAATCAATTTTCTCTGTTACTTGGTTCACTTTGTCTACAGTGTTTGCATCCATGGGCTCTTCTTCTTCTGAATCAAGTTCTACAACTTCAGGTTCTAGAGTGGCCTCCGACAGCTTATTTAATAGCTCCAAAGGTGAACCAGGCAAATTCGTATGTGCTTCCTGATAAGGAAGCAGGTGAGCCAAGCAGAATGAGTGTTGAACAAATTCAGGCCTACCAGAGAAGCAAGACATGGCCTCTTCCAACCAGGATACAAGAAGCTCCAACAGAGCTTCACGCTGAACCCCAGATGCACAATTGATAGGTCGTTGTGCCCAACGAGCTAGAAGTAACCTTTGCAACACAGGACGTACACACATCTCTAGAGGTTGAAGTCTGCTTGTACAACCAGCTGGAACTATGGCAGGGAATGTTTTGCTGCCACTGACTGCAGATATGATACTCTCATATGTTTGGCTATGATGTCCATCCATAACCAGCAGAGCATCATTTTCATTCTGTGAGTCGAGATGCTGCTTCCACACTTTGGTGGCCCAAATTTCAAGCTCTTCCGCTGCAGTGAAACCTTCCTCCTTGGTCATAAGTAGGACTGAGTCTGGTGGGCTTCTGTTCAGCACTTTTGTGCTCTGACTTGTGAAGAGCACTGCAGGTAGCATTGTACCATTTGCAAGCATTGAAAGGTAAATCTTTAAGAAGGGCTTCCCAAACCCAGTAAACTGAAAAGCAGTCTCTCTGTTTATTCTGGTATTTTCATTCAGCATTTTAAAGTCCACAAAAACAGAAAGCTGGTCCATAGCACCAAAGACAGACTGTGAAATGTTGTTTGTCTTTATTTTACTGTGCACCAACTCTGTGTAGCGATGGCAGTTTTCCTCCATGGCATTAGGGAGTTCCCGATCTACTGTCAAAGGGGTATCCAAGCCCAATTTGTGCAGCATCATGAAGCTCACAGCCCACTCGTATGAAATACGGAAAGAATTTATCTCATTGGTTTGGCTTTGGAGCTCTGAAGCTTTTTCAAATAGTTTTGCCTCATTGATTGGACGCTGCTGTTCCCGTTGAGTCAAAACCCACTCAACAAGACGATCAACGGCCTCTCCACAGCTTGTGCTGCTGCATTCATTTAATTGATCTTCTTTGTCTTGAAGCCAAGTCTTGATAAGCTGAGGTTTGGTGTCCATTTCTTTAGCCGCTTTTTGGACCCCGGAGCACAGTGCAAGGAGTAGTATTCGACGCTGATGAATAGACAGAGTCTCCTCTCTGTTTTTCACAGGTTGAGTAAGTGTATTGGTTACGGTTACCTCTACCTCCTCTTTAGCCTCGGTTTCATGTGGCATGTCTTCATCACTTTCAGTCTTCTCAGAGTCCGAGTCAGTATCTTCATCTTCTAGAGGGGCCATTTCCTGGTCCATGTCTTCATCAAGACCAGCATCGGCGCCACTTGAGATTTTAATGTTGGCTGAAGGTCTGTTCAAGCCTCTATCCAACATTTCCGTTCTGTATTTAATTCCAGAGTCTGTGCCTTCCCTGGAAGGAAAAATAATGGGTCACTTTCCAGTATCTGTACAACATGTGGCAACTTAAAATTTGCTAGCTGAAAAAAGAAGCCATTTTCACACATTACTGTAAGCTGCATAAACTGCATATTCTTCCATAATTTTTACATTTAAATTTAATAAAAAAGGTGCATGCAATAACTAATTCTGAAATTAATTGATCAATTTGGTGTATCCAAATTATTTGTTCCATTTTCAAATTTATCTACCCAAGGTTGCCATTTTTAATCAAACGGTTGGTTTCTAAAAGACTTACCTCTTGGTGTCAACGAATCCCACTTTTGGGTTACCTGTAGAGGAAAATACGATAATTAATTCTAACATCGTTTATAATAATCTATGATAATGAATATAAACAATGTGTTTGTTATATTTCATGTTAAAAATATATAATACAATGCATTTCAAATCACTTCAAATTAATGCATGCCAATTTAAAAAGTCTTTGAAAATGATAAATTCCTTAATTTTGTGCACATTTGATGAGGGGATAAACATTTGGAAATCCATTGATTAATATTTAGTGTCAGAATTTGGGCTTTATAACCTTGGAAATTAGGTGAGAAACCATGGAAGTCCCAGAAGCAGCAAGAACGTTTGCACAGATTCACATGGCACGCTGTGCAGCCATATACACTCTCATGACGCATGTTTTTCAAGTTGCAAACTTTACATCTCCTTGTCCTACGGGTAATTTTGGCTAATCGATGTCTGACCCCTTCTTGCATGTCCGGATTTTCTTTTTTAACAATCTGTTGCTCAAGCATGCTATCGTGGACCTGGTTCTGGCGAGCAAATCTTGCGGCACACTTGGCCAGCTGGTACCCTAGACGTTTACGGTAGATGGCCTGCGAGAAATGTCCCCCCTGAAGCCACCCTGGTGGATTGTCTTTGCGGGTCTCCCGTAGGACAATGAAAGAGTTGATGATGCTCAAGTTGACAAGGAACCAAAAGAGACGCCGCCAATTGGTGTCGAGAACGAGGCCGCCGAGTTGGTTGCACGTCAGGAGCTGATTACAGATGTCGACACCACGCATGTTGTCTTGGAGCAACTTGAAGGCCTGAGGTCTTTCAACAGCACAAAGCTCTCCTATCTTAGTGGGAGATCTCCTCCACACCACATCCGGATTGCCTGCACTAGCATTTGTCGAGAGACATACCAGCTGCTTGTTATCTTTCCATCTGGTGGCGAGAAGTGGGGCGAATTCATACTGTTGGAAATCTCCTTGATTTTTCAGTATAGGTTCATCCCAAAACTCCTTGGGCAAAATTGGACTTTGAGGCAAGACGGAGCTGGAGCAGTATGTTCCAACATCATACAGCTCCTTCATGAGTGGCACAGACACAAGTGAGCTGGACAAGAAGATGTGGTGATGTTTACCCTCGAGGCCCTCTAAGAGTTGCGATACAACTGTTTTTCCCAGGTCTTTGTTTTTCTCCTGATGCGTTAAGACCAGTAGTTTATGGCAGTAGCCTGACTTTGAGTCACACAGTAGCCATATCCTCGGCTGGTTATTTTTACTCTTCACCTGAGCTATTCCCTTGTCATGGCTCGGTAGAAAAGCTTGATCAACTGTCAGACACTTGTTTGGCCTGTAGGCGTCTCGCATGCTTGTCTGCAGGATGCTCAGCATGGGCTGAAAAAAGGACAACTTGTCAGGACTCTGGTTATCGTTTTCCACAAGCATACTGCTCATTCGGATGTGAGTGCCGATCTGTTTGAAACGTTTGACAGACATGGTCCTGTAAAAGAGCTCCCATGTTCTGGAGCCATAGCGGCCATGGTGATGGTCCCAGGACCAGTATAACTCTGGCTCCCCCAGGCCTTGAATGCCCATGAGGATAGAGAGTCCAAAGAAGCCTTTGACCTCCTCTACAGACACCGGTTTCCAGGAAGGGTCCCCCTGCCCCAGAGAGCAGCAATAAGAGGCATAGGCATTGGTCTCAAAAACAATCTGCTCAAAAAGGGTGTCGGGAAAAATAAGCTGGAAGTAGTCGAGGACGTCGCTATTCCTGGTCATTATATGCTGCGGGCCACAACTCTCCATGAATTCTGGCACAGTTCCTTCCTCTTTGGGCACACTCCACTGCTTCATGGACAACCAGTCAGGCTGTGTCCCAACATCACTAGCTTCATCCCCTTGTGGACCCTCCACCTCCTCCTCAACCTGGCAGAACTCAATATCTGTCTCCAAACACTCTGTAGGGGAGGGGAGGGATTATAGGAACACAGAGTTAGTCTTCTCCTTGGTGTCTTTACCATCACCAATAATCCATTTTATAACACCATGCTCAATGTACATGTGGTTCTGATAGGTCAGTTAGCTTTTGAAAAAAGAAAACAATAAGCAGCTCAGAAGCAGCAGATAATTCCCCGATGGATAGTCCTTGTTGTTATTCATTTGTCATGTTTCTAAATTAATCCACTTAGGGGTTTTTTTTTGTATTCCTTCTGATATTCTCCAGTTCAGGTGGTGTGCTGTAGGTTTTGTGTAAATACTCATTTACTCATCCAGAGTGCTCTCGCAAAGGCTTGCCTGTAAATCCTGTAGAGTCACACCAATTTCAAAGGCCCACTTTGTCCATTTTGACAATGGACAGCTTGAGCTCATAGTCCACACCTGTGATTTGTTGTAGATCACATTCTGTGGGCTATTACTCAAGACTGGCCACTTTGCAAATGTTGTAGGCATATCTGTAATGTTCGAGTGTAGCTAATAATGCACGGAAAAAAGTATGTTAAAATGATCCCTCTTTATTGTAGTTGTCTAATCTACACAATAAATATCATTCAAGCTGTGAAAACAGTGTGTAAAACAAGCTTGAAGATTAACAGTTGGCAAAGGTTGCACACGATGTTAAGACGCTCGGATGTTAGAAATCTACTGTCAATGAGTTTGATCCTATAAAGATCTGAATTGATAAGTTCATAGTAGCAGTGTATTTCATGATACTATTAATTAAGACTTAATTAAGGCTTCACTTGTGTCTACAGTGTATTATTACTATAATCATGCAATTAATGACACCTACAATAGAGTTTGATGCCCTGTTACTACAGGAGTAAGAAAGCAGAGAGAGAAAAGCAAGCATGCAGGTAGGGGACCATGCAGTAAGTTTTTAAAGACTCAGGAAAACATAGATGTTTTATTGTTCTACTAAGTCGGAGAACACCCACCTTTACGAGTGAAGATACAGTAGGAGTGAGAAGGGAACTTAATGAGATGTTTGGCCATCAAGTTCCCTAAAGCAGTGGAGTATTCACAACCTGCACAGCTCAGCTTAACACCACTAGAAAAGAGCAATGAAACAGCCATAAGCAACAATTTCAGACTGTATACAAAACAGAACTCAAAACTGATAATATATTACCTTGGTGGCCCCTTTTTAGAAGTTTTTGGGACTCTTCCAGGAACATGATTGCTGAAATTAATAAATGAACTGCCATCAGTATATTGTCACATTGATTATCTGCCATTTAAAAAAAAATACTAAACTAATTTGACCTTCAGTTTCACTTACTTGATCATGTGGTTTGCATAAGCTCGAGAACAGCAAGTGCTATAGAAGCAGAGTGAGCAGTGAACATAAGTAGGGTAGTGATTCGCAAAGTCTGGGATGTCAAAAGTGCACTCCACACACTTATGTCTGCCCATCAGTGCCCTGGAGAGAGGAAAAGTACATCCTTCAAATTTCTGATTTCCAGTTGAAATTAATCAACATATCTGTTAAAATGCAGTCTGAGCTTACCTCTGCTCTTGAAACCTGGATAAGAAGTCAAACATCTTGCTGACCTGTTTCTTCCCAGGTCCATGTCTTTGTGATTTCTGGTCACCACTACAAGCTTGTGTACTGCTATTACTATTTTTCTGAATGTTAGTGGAAGATTTTGAAGCTGCCTGACCTGGTGACTTCTTAAGCCCAACATATGCCCTAATGGTTACCTGGAAATAAGGAGATGACGTAAAACATTCATAAAATACTTTGTTGCAGCCGACAAGTTAACAAGTTACAACTTGTTTTCAAACAAACAGACAATTATTTTACTTTTGTCCCAGGCTGGAGTCCCTCCAATTCACAAGGCTTTCGGAAAGTCCTGTGGTGATTGATTTTATGCTCAACTTTATCTTTTGTGAACAGGAACTGAAGACGGCATTTGTTACAGTGGTAAACTGTTGACTTCTGTAGAAAATAAAGAATGTCATATAATGGCTCAAAATATTTGTTAATGTATGTTGGGTCAATTGGTAACAACAGGATTTTTTTTTCTTCGAAATATTAAAGCAATGCATCCATTTAGATCTTTTCAGAAGACTATAACATTGCCAGGAATACAAAAGAGAGCATGTTGAATATGTGTTTGCATGCAATTTTTCATTCATGCTCACCTGGTGACGATTATAGTGCTGCTGGTAACTGGTGGAATGCTTGAAAACCTTAAGACAGTACTGGCACAGGAGGTGGCGAGTATCCTCATGCCAAGTACGAAAGTGGTTAAACACATCCGAGTAGAAGGAGGAGCGGTATTCACACACCTGAAAGTATCAAGACATTACAAACACTACTACTATTATAAGCCGCATTTCCACTGTCTGGCCAAACGGTAAGGAACAGTCACAGTTATATTTTCCCTCAAGCTTTGTTTGGCACAGCAAAACCATTCTCAACCTGGAATTCTGTGTTGCAGGATTTTTTACTTGTTTGGCTATGAGTAAGGTAAACAAAAATATCTGATAATTCTCCATAGCATGGCTATTATTTACATTTCATATTGTATGTAAACACTAGTGATAGTTATTTTTTCTCAATTTACCTGGCACACATAAGGCATCTCTCCAGGTTTGTGGGTGTTCTTCATGTGCTGCAGGAACACTGGCTCACTCTCAAAAGACCACTCACATATTTTACACTTGGCTGAACAGAAAAGCATAACAACCACTTAATCAAATATAACTAACTGCAGTTTTTGGTAACTAGCAAATCCAAATCAAAGCAAGCATGAAACATTTGTCGGTCAACAGAAATTAAACATTTACTGTCACTTAAGTAAACCAAAAAAATGGTCACGACAACATGCAACATCCAAATACAATTAGTGTTAAATTGACATTATGTGGAACTAAAAGCCTTATGAAAAAAGGATATGAAAGTTGGCTGTTACAAAACCATTTTTGTGTTTGGACATTACCCCAGTGGTCCCTTCATGTTTGAATTTAGTCAAATAAACTAGTGCACATATCAAGAGTGTGTGTCGGTTGAAGAAGCTATCTGCATATTCTCGTACCAGCATAACCTGTCCTGCAAGCTTTTTTTTATTTTTTTTTGGTTGATAACAAAAAACTGCACAATTTACATTTTGGGACAAAGAGTGGATAAATGAACAACTTCTAGAAACTAAATGTTTAACTTTATCTGTGCCTGTATGACCTGATTCTCTGTGAGGAAAGCTTCTAATGTTGCTGGTGTATAAGAATTTCAAAAAGTAAGAAAAATTAAACAACAACAACAACAGAACCCTGCTTCACAGAAATACTGGTTGGCAGCTGTGTTGTAGGAAATACTAATGTAAAATCCAATGATTTGAGAACAGTTGCATAAGGATACATTTTGATTAAATAGGGACATCCTTGATTAGAATTAGGGATGCACCGGTTGACCGGCCATAAATCGGAACCGGCCGGTTTTTGCTTAAAATACGCGATCGGCAATCGGCCGGTTTTTGGTCTTCTTTAGGCCGATTTTTTCCGGAAGTGCGGCCACGTGCACAGACTACATTGTAATCGCTTGCTATGTCATTTGTGTGGAAGTATTTCGAAATCTGTGCGCAGGACACGGGCAGCCGTTCAGCACTGGAAATGTAGAGCTTCATGTCTGAGGCACAGATAGCAGGAAGCGATCGGCCGTTGGTGTACAGACGCACAAATAAGAGTCCCTTTTCTGCACGCACTAAAGCTGCGCGAGCTTACTGTTACCAGTTCGAGCCCTGAACGCGAGTAGACCATGAAGAGATGGTCAGATCAACTTCTCACGTGTTGGATGAGAAACGAAACTTTTTTTTTTTTTTTTTTGAAAAGTGGAACTTGCATACACGTTTGAAAAGCCAGAAGTAAATGAAAGTAGATTATTTTCATTTTACCTTAAAATTACATCGACTTAATTTGATTTAAAAATCACCTGCTGTAGCACACTGAGAAAAAGTGTTTCATTCATCCAATTAAAAAAATTTAGGGTAATGATTCACATCTATGTTTTTTTACTTGAGAGAATAGTTATTTATTTACTCTTCACTGGCTCAAGTGAAAAAAATATAGATGTGAATAATTAGCCTTAATTTTTTTTTTATTGGATGAATAAAAACACTTTGCATCTTTGTTTTATTCACACCAACATTATTTGATTTTAACATTTAGGAATAATCTATTTATATATCATACTTTTATTTAGTCTGTAAATAAAGACACTTGGTAAAGACCTTTTTTTATTTAAAACCAAATTTAAAAACTAAAATACTGAATGCTGATCAAGAAACATCTTATTGAATGTGTGTTGTTTGGATTGTAGAACTATGCAGTTATTGCCTTTTAATTTCACATGGTTACAGTTAATCTTTAAATTTAAGGCCAATTCTCTGTAGTTTCAACCCAATTCAAAAACAAAAGCTAAATGCTGATGTATGTAATGTAGCTGTTAATTTCAGATGGTTATAGTTATTGTTTTCAATAGCTAAAAGCCAGTTTGGCCTATTAAATACCAAATAAACATCTTGTTTATGCACACTTTCCTTCTTCCTTGTTTGTTGCTTAAAGATAAAAAATTAATAAAAAAAAAATCGGCCAGTTACTTTGTAAAAAATCGGAATCGGCCATGAAAAATCATGATCGGTGCATCCCTAATTAGAATGTGTCACTGCCCATTTACATGTTTAACTGGAATAATATATGGATCAAACATATACACACACATACATACATATACAGTACAGACCAAAAGTTTGGACACACCTTTTCATTCAAAGAGTTTTCTTTATTTTGATGACTATGAAAATTGTAGAGTCACACTGAAGGCATCAAGGGCTATTTGAGCAAGAAGGAGAGTGATGGGGTGCTGCGCCAGATGACCTGGCCTCCACAGTCACCGGATCTGAACCCAATCGAGTTGGTTTAGGGGTGAGCTGGACCGCAGACAGAAGGCAAAAGGGCCAACAAGTGCTAAACATCTCTCGGGGAACTCCTTCAAGACTGTTGGAAGGCCATTTCAGGTGACTACCTCTTGAAGCTCATCAAGAGAATGTCAAGAGTGTGCAAAGCAGTAATCAAAGCAAAAGGTGGCTACTTTGAAGAACCTAGAATATGACACATTTTCAGTTGTTTCTCACTTTTTTGTTATGTATATAATTCCATATATAATTCCACATGTGTTAATTCATAGTTTTGATGCCTTCATTGTGAATCTACAGTTTTCATAGTCATGAAAATAAAGAAAACTCTTTGAATGAGAAGGTGTGTCCAAACTTTTGGTCTGTACTGTGTGTGTGTGTTTATATATATATATATATATATATATATTACACACACACACACACACATATACATATATATATACACATATACACAGAACATACATAAAAACCCTTACAGACCCCTAAGATGAATGAATAAACAGAAAATAGTTCTCACTAGATGACTCTATAGAAGTGTGGACACTCTCCAGGTGACACTGAAGACGAAAAGGTGTTGGAAAGCGCCGGAAACAGTGCTGGCAGGATGTGTGTGTGTCCATCTCCCCATTTTGCTGCTCCAACTCAACATGATACTTCATATGATTCATAAGTCTGCAAGGAGAACAAACATTAATAATTGCACCAATCTAGAAGGAATCATATCTACTGCAATTAGACATACTGTATTTTTTGGACTATAAGTCGCACCCGAGTATAAGTCGCATCAGTCCAAAAATATGTCATAATGAGGAAAAAACATATATAAGTCGCACTGGACTATAAGTCGCATTTATTTAGAACCAAGAACCAAGAGAAAACATTACCGTCTACAGCCGCGAGAGTGTAGGCTACAGAAGCACTGAGCAGCATAGAGCGCATTGATTTTCTCTTGGTTCATGTCAAATTAATTTTGATAAGTCGCACCTGGCTATAAGTCGCAGGACCGGCCAAATTATATAAAAAAAAAACGTATAAAACTTATAAAAAAAACTTATTGTGCGACTTATAGTCCAGAAAATACGGTATATACCCATAATTCCCATCCCAACTTGACTGTCCATCAACATACCTAATATTATTCTTTAGTCTCTTGTTACAGGTGAGGCATTTGAATGATAATGGTTCTTTTGAGTTGTCCATTGGTACATAAACTCGATTCCCTTCAAATGTGCCATAGTAAAAATCATCCACCAGCATGACAAGTCTGTTCTGGGTATCTCCGGCCTTTGTAGGTGGGCTATCCAGCTTGATACTGGGCACAGCAGAGAGGCTTTTAGGTGGTGTGGCTGGAGTGCTCACAGCAGTTGAAGTACTGCTCGTGTTAGTCTGGGCCAGATCTGGGCAGCAGAACTAAAGGGGGGAATGAGATTAATTGACCACTTTGAAATTACTAAAACACACTTATATATAACATACACATATAATGTATATTTATAATGTAAGATCAGGCCCTCTCTTTTTTGAACATGCAACACAACTCCTGGGTCAAGCTCTAGTTCTATCCAGGCTGGACTTAAAAATTTATCTTTAATGAGCTGAAAAGAATGCATGTCACACCTCTTTTTAATCAATTTGCACTGGCTACCAGTAGCTGCTCACATAAAATTCAAGGCATTAATGTTTGCCTACAAAACCCCCACTGGCTCAGCACCCCTTTACCTAAATTTATTACTTCAGATTTATGTGAGGCACAAAATCCCTTTCACAGACTTTTTCATTAACTGTTCCCTCCAGGTGGAAATGATACATCAATGTATCATTACGAGCCACAGGGTATCATTTGCTTTTGTTTGTGTATGTTATTTTTTTTTTATTGTATGTTTTAGCCATGATTCCCATCCACTTGCATTATATGACTAACAGACTGCAATGGTCTGTTTTTAAAATCTCAGTTTTTGTTCTACTAAAGAAACAAGTCACCTACATCTTGGATGCCCTGGGGGTAAGCAGATAAACATCAAATTTTCATTTTTGGGTTAACTATCCCTTTAATGAAAGAAGTTTGAAACAACAGGACTCTTCCTAGAGCTGCCTTCTGGCCAAACTGAGCAACTGATGGAGAAGGGCTTTGTTTAGTGTGGTGACCAAGAACCTGATGGTCGCTCTAGTTGAGCTCCATGATCATATGTGGATAGGAGATTCTCTGGTCTTATGAACCATAATTCTAAGCATAATTTTTGAAGGAAACCAGCTCTCCTCATCACCTGCAGAGTACTAACCCAAAAGTAGGGGCTGTTTTTCAGCGGCAGGGACTCAGAGTAGACAGAATGCTCAGTGCAGCAAAATATAGATAGCCTTAATGGAAGCCTAATCCAGAGCATTCAGAAGCTCAGACTGGGTAGAAAGTTTACCTTCCAAAAGGACAAACACAGCAAGAGTGGCTTATAGACAATTCTGTGAATGTCCTTGAGTGGCCCAGGCAAATATTTTTGCAGAAACCTGAAAATGTGCCTCTGCCCCCATCCAACCTGACAGAGCATGAGATAATTGCCAAATGCTGATGTGCAAAGATTGTCGCATCATACCCAAAAAGACTTGAGGCTGTTAAAGTTCTTCTGCTATATATATATATAAAAATATATATATATATATATATATATATATATATATATATATTTTTTTTTTTTTTAAATATAAATGTACAAATTTGTGACAATTCTGTTTTTGCTTCGTCATTTGGTGAATGGAGTGTAGATTGATATGGAAAAAGGTGTCAATTAAAGCAGTTTTACATAAGGCTGCTTCATAACAAAATGAAAAAAGATGGCACTGTATTTATCTATTTTAATATATATATATATATATATATATATATATATATATATATATATATATATATATTAAAAAAAGTAGCCTTCTATTTTTTTTCTATTCTATCTACTTCATTTGCTTTGTGTACATAAAAAAAAAAAAACCTTGCTACCTGTACTGCGTTAGGCTAACCGAGACTTCAGACTAACCGCAAATTCATTTGCACTTATATATTGTTGCTCTTTTGTTAGTTTTGATTGCTTCTATTGTCCTCATTTGTAAGTTGCTTTGGATAAAAGCATCTGCCAAATGTAAATATATGAAAAAAATGAAAGTCGGAAATACTCGGAATTGGTGCTCTGCATTTAACCCATCCAAGTGCAAAAAGCAGCAAGTACGGAACACACACACACACCCGAAGCATTGTGCATCTATTTGCTCCAGCGCCTGGGGAACAATTGCCTTGCTCAAGGGGACTTCAGCCATGGGCGTTGAGGGTGGAAGAGCGCTGTTCATTCACTCCCCTCAACTACAACTCCTGCCGGCACTGAGATTTGAACCTGCAACCTTCGTGTTACAAGTCCAATTCTCTAACCATTAGGCCACAGCTGCCCCTTATTATACATGAGTATATCTTCAGAAAGTGTATACTTACACACATATGACTCCGTAGAGCCTCAATCATTTTGAACTGAGCTCCACAACGAGTACAAAAATGACTAGTTGTTGATGCTGTTGTATGTGTAATAGGGATTGCTACAAAGAAAAGAGGAAAAAAAATAATTCGATTTTATCAGCATGGCTCTACTCTAATATGGAACTATCATAGTAGCTATCACAGATGCAGAACAAAAAGCTTACTTTGGACAACATTTTGTGTCATGACAGGTACAGCAGATGAAACAATAGGGCCATTGTTGGTCTTCTGATTGCTCATGACAACAAATGTCTGCGCTTGAGCCCCACCAGGAAGGTTCACGGATTTCACAAGGTTCATTATATTTTGCATGTCCAATGGTCCATTTCCTGGCTTTATTGTCACTGTAAAGAGAAATAGTACAATTTTAGAACTGATAATTGCAGTTCTTGATGCTGATTGGTCAATGGAGTCATTAAAGAAACAATCCGAAAAAACTCTCCTAGAGTTAAACAATTAAGTTTTACCGTTTTTGAATACATTGAGCCGATCTCTGGGTCTGGCGGTAGCACTTTAGCTGTAGCTTAGCATTGATGATTGAATCTTATTGGACCATTAGCATCTTCCTCAAAAATAACCAAAGAGTTCTGATATTTTTCCTATTTAAAACTTGACTCTGGAATCAAGTTCTTTGATTATTATGCCGGATATGAGAGTATAGTTCCTAGCCGTATAGGCCTAGAAAATCACAACTTTTTATTTTCCGTCGGTCTCAGAAGTGTCAAGTTTTAAATTGAAAAAATATCAAAACTCTTTGGTCATGCTGACGGTCTAATCAGATTCAATGATCTATGCTAAGCTACAGCTAAAGTGCCACAGCTAGACCTGGAGATCAGCTGAATGGACTCAGAAACGGTGTAAAAAAATAAAAAATAAAAAAAGCTGTGTATCATGTATTTATCACTTTAAGCTGTGATAAATACACGATATAGTAACAGTTATAACAGGAACTACCTTGTTAACATAATTTAATCTTGTGAACGTTAAATATGCAAAGCATTTTAAGTGCAATTTTAATATCATTGAGATTTAAATCATTATCACTGTTTCTTCAAATTAAAACTACAAACCACTTTCTAAAAAGAATTCTGAAATAATGAATGAAAACTGTACTCAACAGGAGCATCTTACAGATTTTAGTCGTGGTTCGTGCTGCAGAGGGCTGGGTAGTTGTTGTAGACGACATGGTGGGTAGAGAATTGGCTGCAGGAGGGGCGACTGCTGTTGTGGTACGAATGGTTAGAGTAGCAGGTATCTGCACGGTGCTAAAAGTGCTGGGTGTTTGTGCTCTGTTTGCAACAGGAGCTCCAGTCCTCATTTGAGCTGGCTGGGTAATTATTTGGGTTGCTCCAACAGCTGGTTTGAAAATTTGTGTGCCAGGTGCTGAGAATACATGTAAAAAAAAATTGTTAATCAATAAGCAACAACAAAAAACTCAAGTTTTAGGAGCACATTACCATACCTTGGACTAGTGTAATGGGTCGAACAGTCTGGCCCTGTTGGACATTCAGTACCAAACTCATTGGGCTCTGGCCAGGCTGGATATTCTGGACAGGAAGACCCTGAATCATGCACAATTGGAAACGTGTTGATTGATAAAAGAAAAGCTGAAATGATCAGAAATAAACTGGGATCTATGAGGTGGGATGGTAGCACCTGTGTGGTAAAGTAAATCGGCTGACTGTTGGCAGCATTGGCAATCTGAGTTGTGCCAGGCAAAAGAAACTGTGACAGAGCCACAGTGCCGAGCCCTCCTCCTCCCGGCGCCAAGATGACCTGCTGCCCTTGCACTGCTTTAGGAATTTCTGCCGGGACAGCAGCAGGAACTACACGTTGAGTCACTAAAAAAAAAAAAAAAAACATTTTCATCAAGATGGTGCCATTGGCAATGATGTACCATTTTTGTAGTTTATATGACTTTATGCTTCCAGTATTTGACATGGATTATGTGTAAATAGTAAGAATTTCAGTCTCTACATTACACAAAGTGTATAAAGCATACACGGTGTAAATATAAGGACCACAAATTAATTTTTATTATGCTTTTGCCATTTTAAAATTGAACTAATTCACTTTCATGAAATGCAAAACAGCAGCCAAGATATTATACCTAATTTGTTTGTGTTTAACAAAACAGAGAATGTTAGATGGGTTTGGAATAACATGAGAATGAGTAAATAATGACAGAATATTCCTTAAATGGGTAAAATAACTGATAATCACTCAAAAATGCTATAAGGAACAAATGCTCACATGTATTTGTGATCAGTGGAACCGTGTTTGCTGTGTTCACTAAAGATGGTAGTTTTGGGATCACCATGGTTTTAGGCTCAGCTGGAATATCAACCTTCGCAGTGGGAGTTGAAGACACTAAACAGAGAAGAAGGCAGGTTTTATTTAGCATAATGATTTTTTTTTTTATACATTTAACTATAGAGGTTACAGAAAACCTATAAAATTACACACCAGTGGAAGTACTACTTTCAGCATTTCCCCCAGAATCATCCATTGAATTTTGCTGTTGCCATGGTTCCAGCTCCTCCTCCTCACACTCCATAAACAAATCCGCATCCATGTTTCTGAAATATAAAACGTTTGTTGTTGAGCTAAACATTTGAACAGTAAACATATGAAACAGTAAACGTGCCTTTACATTAAGACTAAGATGAAAAAGATATAATAATACTATTATTGCCAATGACGTTTAGTAAAAGAAGTCTGGAAACTTTAGGTTTAAGTTTTATTTTGGACAGGTGAGTGACATGTTTAAAATGAAGACCCTCACAATATTCACCGGACTCTGACAGCATACAGCTCCGACCGGTTTCAACGTCAAGACTGGCGTTTATATAACCATCTCATCCTGCAAATGACACAAAAAAGAGTGAGTAAACCACATTTTGTTTTTCATACATTAGTAAAATATGAAAAAAGATGGGTCTGATATCCAGCGCGCCACCGTGTCACATAAGAAAAGCCCTCAGATGTGTAAGTACGCGCAATGTGGTTTCATCCAACCGAAACGAGCTAAGAGAAAAGTAGTTCCTGTACCATTAGATTCAGTGCGTGAGACTGGATGATTTGACAGACATAAACGAAAGCATAAGACTTAGGTTTGTGTACAATAACAATAAATGGGGTTAAAATTCAAAAGTGAGTCGGAACGAGAGCCAGCTCGACGTTTATTACAAATACTCGGTCACAAATTATGCCGCAACCCCCCTCGCGCGGCGCCAACCGAGTGCGCACTCCGCACACTCTGCGCACATAATATACGACGGTCATCGGATGCGTGAATTAAAACGCAAATCCATCAAAAATGATCGAATTTATAAATAATACTCACCGGATTGTAGCGCATATGGAAATATGCTCGATGTGATATATTGAAAGAACACAAAGCCTGCCGGTACGTCACAGACGAGACGAATAAGTGCGCTAAATGGGCAGAGGTTCTGCTCTTTCTGCGTCAGCGATTGGTTGATGCACCCAAAACGCCACTTCCGGTTTTGGATTCTGAGCACTGATTGGCTGTAATCTCTGAAATAAGGAGGAGTGGTTACTGGAACAAGAAAATGGCTTCCTTCCTTGAAACGACAACGTTTTACACTGTTTAACTTACTGCTGGTTTAATAATGGAAAGCAGATACTGTTGTTATTTTATTCATTACTTTGCTGGTGTTTTACAGATAATCTGTCAAGACCATCATAGATTAGTCTTTTTTGAACAGAATTATTGATGTTCTATTATTGAACACTGAAAACATCTCCTATATGAAAATATTGGCCAAAAATGAGCATATACAAGCCCCTTAGATGCACAAAGCACTGATAAGTAATATAGGAAACAAAAACCTGTACTTTTCCAGAACAGCTTCTATTTTTTTAAAGGTGCTGGAACAGAATGATTTTAAGACATTCTGTTCCGAATGGGCGGTCTTCCCAATGTGGGCGGAACATCACAGATCAGTGTTTACTGCTCTACTGCTCAGACTCACTGCAACGATGTTATTGAATATGCAGCACAAAATATTCGACACGACCAGTAAGGACCGAATCCTGAACCAACGACTCTAACTAATATGTTATTTTAATGCATCAAAAACATACATCTAAACCTGTTTTCATACAGTCTATGATCTTAATTAGTGTACTACGAGTACCGAACAAATGACTCTTCTGAACCGATTCTTTTTATTGTCTTGAAATCATTAGAAGGAGCCAGGCAAAACACAGGTTATCTATTTCACCAACCTGTACAATGTTGTAAAGGCTTGTGTGGGACTTATGAATGGTTCTTAATATGGTGTTATTTAAAATAAACTCTTCGAATTTTGTAGTAATCTAATAATTTTTTTATTGTTTTAAATTTGACCTAATCCATAGTTAAAATAGGTATTGTGCACTTTTGTCGCCTCTAAAAACTTTGAAAACCCTTTACAAAGTAAACACTATTTGCAAAAAAAGTTATTACTATTATTATTAGTATTATAAATATTAAATGTATTTCTGTTGCGGTGGAAGGCGTGAGGGCGTGTACGTTCGTGCGTAACGTACTTACGCCATTTTACATTTTTCATGCATAGATGTTGCATTCGTGTTAACAAACTCACCCACGGAAAAAATAAATAAAATAAAGTGTATTATTGCCATTTTCAATACAAGGCCTGTTTTACAATTTACTTGAATATTACTAAATCTACCATCTGACCACTAATAGTCATGAGAGAAACGTCGGATAAACGTCAATTTTAAAACATGGAGAAATCTGCTGTTCTAAATGTTTATCTGGCGCGCATAATCAGCCATTTGGCGAAGGGTACAGCAGGTACTAAGCTGTTGTTTAAGTTGCTTAAGCCCTATATATAGCATTCTGCACAGAGACGACACAATGTGACATTCTTGATTTCGTAGACGAGGGATGAGGGATAAAGTCACATCATCTGATCGAGTGAATTATGGCGCTATCATCGCGCTGGCCGCAATCAGTAAGTTACGTGTTTTGTTTGACGTCTTTAGAACCTTTATTAGAACCTTTGTTTAAAATAAAAGGCTATTAAAGGCTATTAAGTTGTTTAAAGCAATGATTTATGAAATATATAAATACTATCATCTAGCAATTAAGTGTTAAATAAAAAGCGTATAAATATTCTAAAAGATTTCCATTTAAAAATGCAGTTATTTCGAACATTCTGATAATCATAGAATCCTGAAATGTATGTTTATGATGCTGAAAATTCAGCGTTGACATTACAGGAATAAACAACACACACACACACACATACACACACACACACACTCACACACACACACACACACACACACACACACATATATATATATATATATATATATATATATATATATTAGAGTATTTATTATTATTATGCAGCCTTGGTAAGCCCAAACATTTGAACAGTAATGTGTGTTTATAATAATAATAATAATAATAATAATAATAAATGCTACAGATTTTCAAGATTCTACAGCCCAATATGTGTTTTAAATTCTTTTAAGCATTGTTTTAATGGTTCCATCTCCCTTACAGGCTTCATGCTGCTGCGGAAATGGATAGCTGGTGGTGTCTGCAAAAGCTGTGCTCGTCTCGATGGAAAGACGGTTGTGATTACCGGTGCTAACACTGGGATTGGCATGGAAACAGCAAAAGATATGGCTCGTAGAGGTATGCCATATTATTTAGGACCACATCTATTAATCCCCTTACTTTTAACTTGGAAATGTGACTATGTGTGCATTAAGGGGCTCGGGTAGTGATGGCCTGCCGAGACCTGACTCGTGCCGAGAATGCTGCAGAGTATATTCGACGCTCCACAGGAAATGGCAATGTAGTCATCAGACACTTAAATCTGGCATCTCTGTATTCTGTCCGAGAATTTGCCAAAGAGTTCATAGCAACAGAGGAACGACTGGATATACTTATAAACAATGCAGGTGAGTCAGACTGTCAACACAGTCTGATTTTATTCTTAAAAGCAAGGGGTCCAGAGACAAATCTTAAAGTCCCTTTTTTTCTGACAGGTGTTATGATGTGTCCAAAGTGGGTCACAGAGGATGGCTTTGAGAAACAGCTGGCTGTCAATCACTTGGGACACTTTCTTCTGACCAATCTACTGTTGGGAATGCTAAAGAGATCCTCCCCCAGCCGCGTAGTTAATTTGTCTAGTATTGCACATGTTGGTGGTAATTTCTTTTGATTAAAAATCTGAAATACTCAGAATGTTAAGATTTTAAGATATAAGCATGTTAAGATTTGAAATTAAGACTTTTTTAGACCAGACTACATTATTTCTTTGCTTATATATATGTGGAAAATACACCACAATTTACTATTTGATAAAAATGCAGTAAAAACAGTAATATTATGATGTGGTCCTGTGGCTCAAGTGGTATAGCACTGCGTTAGCAGTGCAAGGTTGTGTGTTTGATTCCCAGGGAACACATGTTAGGTAAAAACTTTAGCCTGAATGCACTGTAAGTCGCTGTAGATAAAAACGTCTGCTAAATGCATACATTTATTTAATTAATATATATATATATATATATATATATATAATAAATAAAAGTATGTATTCCTTTACTAAATAAAATCTTACTGATCCTAAACTTTTGAACAGTAATTTAGTTGTTAAAGTAAATATGTTACAAGGATGGAAAACTTTGAGTTTCCATATACCATATTTGATATATCCATATTTGTCACTGTTTTCCAACAGGAAATATTGAATTTGATGACCTGTTCTTTGACAAAAGGCCTTACAGTCCTTTGCTCAGCTATAAACAGAGTAAGCTGGCCAATGTGCTTTTCTCTAGAGAGCTTGCACGGAGAATAAAAGGTAAGATATACTGCAGTTTTTGGTATAGGAAACAATTTGCAATCTAATTATTAAACTAACAAAGTTGTTTAGTTTGAGCAAAAAGTAAATAGTATTCTATGTTTTAGTGTTCTGACTTGATTAGTTTTGTCACATACTGTAATTACATGAATACTCATAGGTACAGGGGTCTCCTCGTACTGCCTTCATCCAGGAGTGATTCGAACAGAGCTGATTAGGCATATTCTGGTACAGTACCCAGTGCTGAAGATTGTACTGTCTGTGCCTTGTATTCTGCTGATGAAGACTCCTTGGCAGGGTGCTCAGACCTCCATCTACTGCGCTGTCACTAGCCGTGTTTCCACTATCGAGCTAGGACCGGGCGTGCTAGTGCGTGCCAGGGCCAGTCGCGTTTCCACTGTCACTTCCGGGGCTTGATCGTGCCTCGCCGGGGCTTCCTCGGGGCCAACGGCCAGGTTTTTTCGGCCCGACGAAAACCTTGGGCCAAAGCGGGCCAGCTGGGGCTAGAGGAGGGGTTACGAACAAAGGCGGAGTTTCTCCGTGTCTGGAGAGCGTCAGCGCGGATCATTTCAGAAAGATAACAGCTTTAACACCAGCATTAAAGACGTTTTAAAATAAGTTGAGCTTAAAACTCACTCTTAGTAAGCAGCAAGTGTTTGAAATAACTTGATCCGATGTGGATTATAATCATTAAACAAGGCAGAAATATTTATAAGCGATGTAAAAGATTATGCACGCTAAACATTAACGTTATATAGTAAACATGTTAAAAATGACCGCTTGGATAAATCAGACGTCAGCTTCTTATTCTCTATCACATTTATTAAGTAACATTGTATCTGTCGTTTCGTGAGTTTAGCTCCACGTTGCATATCATCAAAATATAATAATGATTTTTGTTTGGGAGCTTTTATAAAAATAGAGAGTCTGCGCTGAGGATCATTTCAAAAAGATAACCGCTTTAACATCAGCATTTAACACTTTTTTTTAAATAAGTCGAGCTCAAAACTCTCTTTCAGTCAGCAGTGAGTGTTTGAAATAACTTGATCCAATGTGGATTATAATCACTAAACAAGGCAGAAATATTTATAAGTGATGAAAAAGATATGCACGGTAAACATGTTATCATAGTAAACATGGTAAAATATGACAGCTTGAAGAAATCAAACGTCAGCTTCTTATTCTCTATCACAATCGTGTATTTATTAAGTAACTTATATTATCTGTCACAAGCCTCGTCTCGAGAGTTTTTCTCACGTTGCCTATCATAAAAGAATATAGCCAAACAATGTTTTTTTGTTCGGGAGCTTCATTCTAAATGTGACGGCTGTGGCTAATAAGCAGAAACAGACTCGACTGAATAAGCAGGCTATTTTCATGAGCGTTAAAAATAAATAAATAAAATAGAAATAAGTGTATTTATGTGTGAATTATTTTGAGTCCTGATAAATTAAAACAATATGATCAATGTATCACTTATTCTATAGGTAGTTAAAACATCATGCTTTTGAATTTGAATATATAACAAAGCATGCAAACAAACGGCCGCTTTTATCATCTTCGTTTTGTGATCGCGCATGTTCCAGTGACTTATTTCTTAGTTGTCTGATAACTTCTCTTTGTTGGTGAAATAATGAGGTTGCATGACGTTGTTCTGAGAGGCGTGTAAGGGCGTGTTTTAGTGACGTGCAGCGGTGCTTCAAGCTCCACTGTGGAAACCCTGCGCTATTCTGGCCTCGGTGCTACTGGCCCGGGGCTATGAGCCCCGCCCGGCCCGCTTTAAGCCCTGGCTCGCACTGGCCCGACAGTGGAAATGCGGCTACTGAGGGCTTAGAGAGCAAGTCTGGCTGCTACTTCAGGTAAATGCAATAATTTGTAACTTTGTCAGTCATTTGTAACCTCAGAATGTCTTGTGCATATGTGTTTGTGCAGTGATTGTGCTGAAAAAGACCCTGCACCAGAAGGAAAAGATGATGAAGTATCAAGAAGGTTGTGGGAGGAAAGCGCTCGGATGGTTGGACTAAACAGCCGCCATTGATACGTCATAGTACTACACTCTTCCTGACTGTAAGCGCTCCACCTAGTGGTGATACCTGTCACCCTAAACTCTGACCACTGAGGTGGCCACAGATGTGAGTGAAGTCGTGACAGAAATAGTGTCAAGGCAAATTACATGATTTGCATCAAAAGATTATCATTTATCAGCCTTTTTTCTTTTCTTTTCTTTTTTTTTTTGGAAAAGGATAATCAAGAAAAAGTCTCAGAGAATTTAGATGCCTTGTTGTGTTTTCTAAAAACAAAAAACAAATTCACATTCTTATCATCTGTACATGAATTAAGTTTTATCAGAAGCTTTGCTCTCAGGATTTATACTTGATGATGGGATATTGCCCATTCTAGCACTCTTTACACTGTGTCTATATCTTATTAGAACAAAGAAACTACAGCTGTATCGTGTTCAGAATGTGCATACCTATTTAAATAGATTGTATTTATTATCATTTATATATACTGTAGCCACTAGATGGCGTTGAAGATCCCCTCCCTAAATTATGAAACTGTATCCCTTCACAATGGAGCATTGCAAGTCTATTGAAAAGAAATAAATGATGTGATGGAAAGAAGCAGAGACTGAATCACATGATCGCCTTGTGATGTGGTTGTACATTTGCAGTTATGTAACAATTACTATACAATCAATATAAAACTGTCCAGCTCCTGTTTTTCTTTATTGGATTTAGCTTTTTCATTTTTATTGACATTAACAATGCCACTAAATTCCAGACTATTTGGGTTTTTATAAACAAAATAAAATAAAAAAAATTCTAGCCATTTCATAATTATAAATTTTTATTTATATTGTTTTATTGCTATGCCTTCATTATTTGTTAATTTGTTAAAAATCATTATACACTGTTACACTGTCACTGTGTACATCTACTGTTAAATTTTTTTTTTTATTAAAATAAATTAAGTAAAATTCAATCCTTTATTCAGAAAGGATGCAATAAAGATGACAGTTAACAGTTTTTATTTTACTTTCTATTTATCATAGGTTCCTAAAAAAGAAGAAAAAAAAACATCATGACCGCTTGGAACATTGATAATGAAGAAGAAGCACCTAATCAGTGTATTAGAATGATTTCTGAAGGATCATGTGACACTGCAAACTGGAGTAATGGCAGCTTTCATCAAAGAAATACATATATATTATATATATATTAATAAATTCAAATAGAAAATGTGTAATAATATTTCATAATATTTCTGTTTTTACTGTATTTTTGATCAATTAAACGCAGCCTTGGTGATCATAAAAGACTTATTACCGAAACATTAAACTGTATTTTAGTGCTGCACAATGTTAGCTAACAGATCAGTAAATAAATGTCAGATTAAGACTAATGCCGATGAGTTCCCTGCCAGCAAACAACAAGTCTGTCCCTAAGAGTTTCCTCCAGGGAATCATTTGTGGGTGAAATTGGCTTCCAAATTTGAGTCATTTTCTTGTATTCATTTCTTTGGAAGCCCATTACTGATAATAAGTGACTGGTAATGATGTGTACAGTGTCGCACAAAGAATTCGTGTAAACATGATTAGTCAAAAAAAGTGATAAATCAGAGACTTCAAGGCCTGACAATGCACAACTCCCTCAGTCATTTCTGAGTGCTTTGCAACGGAGAATAAAGAGGAAATCCAATTAGAAAACCATTGCTGGGACAATCCCAACGTAATTTAGCTTGTAGCATTAGTACATCGTCTATGGTCAACAAAGAGCATAATTCACTGAACTCATTCCATCATATAGTACCGTATGCTCATGAAGAGCTGAACCCAATCAATGAGCGCTCTGCATGTGTGGCCCCTGTGGGCAATGTCCGGCGCCTGCCTGTCTCCGCTGGACTCACACTAGAGGAAGAGCATTAAATGGAAATGTGCCATTACATTATTACAAGATAAAGCTAAACTAAAAAGTTAAGATACTAAAATTTACTGTTCATATAAACTAAATAACTTTGTTTCACAAATCTAATAGGTTTGCATTTTCTTGAATATCCATAATGTGCTGATATGATCAGTGGATGTAGTACAACGTGACATTTGTGCAGTTTGCTCTGATTATAATTTACATTGTAACCCAATAGAATTTAGCATTCAAATGTGTGGTCTGATGACCTTGTTTTTTTAAGGGAAGGATGGCTCTTGCATAAGTCATGTTGTGTGGAAGCTTATTTCTACCATGGAATAAAAATATTCAAATATAATTTTTTTTTCTTTTTTATAGACGAGATTCAGACTTACGAGTACTAACTTTTTTTCTCTCTGGATTCTGCGTTTACAGCTCACAATTCTTTTCTCACCTGATTACATGCATATGTAGAGTTCAGAGAAATAAGAAAACAGAATTGTGAGATGTAAACTCAGAATTATGGTAAGAAAGTCAGAATCCCAAGAAGTAAACTCAAAATGCTGGGAAAAAGTCTGAATTGTGAGAGGTAAACTCAGAATTCTGAAAGAAAGAAAGAAAATCACAATCACAGAATGTAAACCTAGTATTCAGGGAAAATAAATATATAAACTGAGGAAAAGTCTTGAATCGTAAAATGTAAACTCAAAATTCTGAGAAAATAACAATCACAGAATGTAAACCTAGAATTCTAAGAGAAAGAAGAATTGTGAAATATAAACTAAGTTCTGAGAAATAAGTCAGAATCATGAATGTAAACTCAGAATTATGAAGAAAAGGTCTTCCATAAGCTTCCATAATACTGGTCAGCGAAACCCTCATAATGTTCCACACCTGTATGACCAAAACTATGATGCACTTCATTAACAATACAAACAAAAGCAAGGCTACAATTCTGAATTGTTGTGTTCTTATAAAACAATGTCATCGTGACCATCTCTTTTTGTTTTGCCCCAAGGGTTAATGTTGTGCACACCCCCTATCCATTATGCCTTGATAAGGCTTTTGGGAGGCTTTGTGGGAAACGGGAGGGCCATAGTCAAACCTCAATGGAGACCAGTTGAGCTCTGAAAGGATCATAAAAGCTTCATGTTCCTGAGTCCCAGTGTGGTTGGCTCCAAGAGCCAAGGGGTCACGACAACTGCTGACCCGTTCTGGGGACTCGACTGTTAAGGGCCCCATTAATGTCAGCCCTTCACTGGCTCTGAGGGAATTTGATTCAGCTTTACTGCTGTGTTTTTCTGGCCAACTTAGTGCTGGAATGCAGCAGACCTGATAATAATTGTACATGGAGAGGTCTTTCATTCGAAAGAATGGACTAGTGTACAGAACTCCATTCCGGGAAAGCCGGTCTGATTTGCACCGCCTCAGGGGTCATCAGCGGTCTCTCTGTTATTTACGAGTTTCCCTGTACACACACACACTACCGCTAAACCTATCTCAACCATGGGGTGCTGGCACAAAGGGAACTACTAATAAAAATAGCCTAGGGACACAGAGAGGGAGGTATAACATGAGGAATATCTCCCTCTGTTGCTCACAAAGGAACTGTTTTTATCTCGAGAGATAATCAGTTTGGCGAGAACCAGCATGAATAACAGTCCATAGAAACCTGAGTGCTCATCTTCCTGATCTTGGATTCGACTACAGTAAACATGCTGCGACTATGAAGGAAGGTGGAGGGCATGTCGGGGCGGTGGGCCAGGGCCGAGAACAGGTGAGGGAGAGTGAAATCTGAGAAGGATAACCGACAGTTACCACCAACTGTTGATGGGATAGCACGGTCATCCACTGGCTGCTTACTCAGCATGGCACCCCCTGCAAATACACCTGCTTTGGGATTTTAAGATCTGTGGAGATACAAATGTGCATGTTTGTACTTGTTGCTGTCAGGGCCAAAATGACCTCACAAACAGTCCTCTGATCCTCCAACAACAAGACCCCAAAATTTGAGGTAATATGTGGCATGTCTTTAACTTATAAAATGAATGCTATGCTATGTAACTAAACTAAAACCAAAATTTGTAGTTCCTTGGTGAAAAGCACTAGTTCTATATTTTCTGCAGCATTATGATCAATACTGGTGCATTTTTAACCCTAAAAGAAAATAGCAATTAATAAAGTAATCCAATCCAATTATACAAAATAAATTTAAATACAAATAAAGTATTTAAAGTATGTTATGCTGATCAGGGTTATTATCATTAACTGAAACAAATATTTAAATAAATAACATGAACTGAAATAAAATAAAATAAAAAGATTATTTTATTTCAGCTATAGTTTCCAAGCCATCATTTATCATTTTCTTTTAATTTAACTTGAAGTAATAAAATAAACAAACTAAAAGTGAAAAAAAACCTTATAGGCATAAAAAATTTTTTTTTTTAATTTAAATAAAAATGGAAAATCTAAAAACTAATTAAAAATATAATAGTGTATTGATATTGATATGATGAGATAGATAGATATACATTTATAATAAAAATACATTTTAAAAAAAGCTGCCAGTTGAGAGGTATCTACCTCAAACATCCTTTTTCCTTACTGTTCTTTGTGAAGGATAGGTTACACAGAACAAGAGCGTAATCATACCCAGCACCCCAGCAGCTTCTCACATGCCCTGAATCTGCGGTGGTCTGATGGGAGTTTAAGCTGGGCTCTTTAGAGGAAGGCAGCAGATCAGGGCTGCTGTGTAATTAATGCTGATCTCTAACGGCAGCTTGCAGCTGCTTGGGTACAGTAATCAGTGCAGACTGCTTTATGCTATACAGACACATGGGCATGCTCACAAATACAGTATGAGTGCTAGAAACTGCTGGCCGCATGCTTTTACAAATGCAGGTCAGTATGCCTTGACAAAACACACAAGGATCCATGGTATCTAGTGAGTGTTGTGCTTTTGAACTTTGAGACCTTTCTTGAAACTTTCTGATGTTTTGGCAGTTGTCTAACATCGGACACTTGGCATGACACTTGGAATTATGAAATGTATCAAAAATTCATAATACCATTCGATATCATAAAGAATTTATTTAAAGCAAAAATAACAATATTGTGATATATATCGAAACCAATAAAATAACTCATGATATAAGATTTTGGTCATATCGCCAACTCAACTAGTGTCAAGCTCACAAGGACCCTATTTGAGAGGTATTTCACTCACTCATGCACACACACACACACACACACACACAAGTTTGTTTTTGTGAAAAGTGGGGACATCCCATAGGTGTAATGGTTTTTATACTGTAGAAACTGTATATTCTATTGCCCTTCACCAACCCTACACCTAACCCTAACCCTCACAGGAAACTTTTACTTTTTTAATTTTTACTTTCTCAAAAAAACTAATTCTGTATGATTTATAAGTGTTTGAAAAATGGGGACTTGGGTTATGTCCTCATAAGTCCAATTCCAATTCCTGTGTCATACCCATGTCATCATACAGAGTTGTGTCCTGATATGTCACACACACACACACACACACATGTTCAGTATGTTATGTTCAGTAAATGATAACAGTTGTGCAAAAAATACTATTAAGGTATATATTTACAGTTTTACAAATGTCTTTCACGAGTTAAATTCTTATTAATAATGTTGTATTAATAATTTATCATTATATGGACTTTGACATTTTATTGGCATTTTTATGAGACATCTGAAAAGAATGTCTTTTTTCAAAGCTTACTGTATGCTGACTATCGTTATTTTGGAAGAGTGATATTCATTTATAGTGGCTTGGTAACAGTGCTTTCATTCTTTCCTGGCATTTTGATCAATACTGATGTATTTTTAATCCTATCCATTTAGACCTAATCAACATCTTAGACATCTTAAAATGGATCAGGAAGTAAAGCTCCTGACTGTAAATCTACATTCCTTTTATTGTGGTAATTTCTTGAGAACAACCCAACAATAGTGTACCACTAACTAACTGATTACTAACTTTACCAATTTCACTACTATGACCTTTAGTGTTTAGAATGAGTGCTTAATGCTCATGAAAAAAATAATGCACCAATATTTAATCATTATGGTTAATAGATTAGACATAATTATTAAACCTAATTGCATAAATCTTTCTACTGTTTTTACTATACAATTGAATGATACTTCAAATAATGTGGATTGTTCAGACTTATGAATTTCACATTATTTAGTATTCACATTTTATTTTTGACATTTTACGTTTGGTAACACAATTAATAACAGTACTAAATATTCATATATCCTTGACTTCTAATGACTACTTTCAAGCTCAGATGTTGACTGAAAGTCACTGTGACTTTGGTGCAGGATCACAGGCCTTGTAATGAGTGAGAGAGAAGGCTGCATTGATCTCCAGAGCTTCGATTGTGTTATCTAACCCAATGTAGCCGGCAGACATTTTCAAGTGACCACACTGTGCGCTAAATGGAAAAACACAAAACTTTGTCTGTCTGTGATGGAGAAAGATCACATGGCACTCAACAGTGCTGTGCTGCAGTGAAGAAAATGCCAATATCTCAAACAGTGTCCTGGTTTGAACTGACTGGACAAGGTGGTGCCAATGTAACAATAACAATATCGTAAAACCGCTCTTGCAGAGTCAGGTTATGCTTTCTTATTGGATATATACAAATTTGCATGTTGAGTGAATAAAAATGAATTGTGTTCCCTCTAGCCAATTATAAAACAGATGATTAGCTATATTCAACATTCTATGATGGTCTAGGAAGATAATATAAATGCAATGCTGCATTTATTTCATTAAAATGCAGTTAAAACAGTCATATTTAAATTATTTTTAAAATGGTAATAATTCACAATATTAATATGTTAATTCCTGTGATGATAAGGCAGAATATTCAGCAGCCTTCACTTCAGTGTCATACAATCCTTCAGAAACAATTTGATCCTCAGGAATATATATATATATATATATACATATATATACTGTATATATATATATATATATATATATATATATATATATATATATATATATATATATATATATATATATATATATATATATATATAAATTACAGAGGCCTGTAATTTTCATCATAGGTACACTTCAACTATGAGAGACAAAATGTCAAACAAAATCCAGTAAATCACATTGTAGGATTTTTAATGAATTTATTTGCAAATTGACCAATGAGATATATGTTACACAGTTGTTGCTTTGCCTTTTTTTTTCCTTGTGAGATTCACCTGAAAACTCTTTCTGTGAGATTTCTTAGATTACACTGACTATTGCTGTTCTTTCTTTTCATTACATTTCACACTATTTGAGCTATTTAAATACATAATCTTAACATTTTCATGAAGTGTTATCATCGTTGTCATCTCGCTTTTTTATATTGGTTTGCTTAGATTTCCTGTGTCTGTAAAGGTTAAAACCCCCTGCTCTAAATGGTACAGTTTTATTTCTGGTATATGATGGATTGGTCTAATGACAAGACAGGATCTCTAAAGGATGAGTGAGAGGGCACAGCTCCCTTTTTAAAGCTTATAAATAATGTGCAACCCAATAAAAGATGCTTAAATAATAAATGAGGGGCACTCAGATCACACATAAACCTCAGACAGACTGCAATGCTAAAATACAAGCCTTAAATGGCAGACTTTGACACCGGCATAAGTGAATATAATAGAAAATGCAAAGAAGCATAAAAAGAATGATGCTTTTGTCATGTTGAGAGACCTTTTTACGAGAAAGACGGTTCTTGTAATTTCACTGTGTGCTTATGCATGAAATGTGATATTGTTTCTACAATATTACATGATCTTGCAAAGGTTCAGTAACTCCTTGATGGTACATATCGTTTAGTGATGCGAAGCATGTAGAAATCTGGGTTCTAAGAGAGAGAATGAACAAACCTGTGTGCATTTCTGCTATTTCCTGAAAGCACAGTGAGACTCGGAAAATGAAACTGCTGCTATTGTTCTATTGTTCCGAATAGCACCAAAATGTTTTCAAGAGAGATAGCAGGCAGCAAAGAGTGTCACTAAAGGTCCCTGACGTTAGTCTACTTTATAATTGATAGGTCTCCAGAGTTGAATTTCATGGCTAGCATTACAAGATACAATCGTATCTCCTTCAGGTAAAGCTACGCTTGTGTCAGAGCAAAAGAAATCCATCTTTTGTCCAAAACTTTCTCTAACTACTAGAAGATTCTCTTGTACCAGCATTGAATATGTAGAACTAAGAATTCATTTAATTAATAACAGATTTTCTTTTCTTTTGTGAACATTTTGATGTACTGTACTGTTGTAATGTGACACATCAGATTGCTAATGACACTTTGCACTTTTGTGTTAATTGGAGTAAGGCATAACAGTAACGTCTTTCCCTAACAGAGACTAACAGACTATGCAAATAATGTTTTGTTACTGAAAAACACAAAATAAGATAATAGTATCTGGTTTGTGGCCCAGGGGGAAATCAGCAAAAAATAAATACAAATAATAATAGTAATAATAATCAAAAATAAATAAATAAAATAAAGAAATGAATGTATTTTTAATTATTAAATTATTTTAATTTAATAATTAAATTACATCTCGCAACTCTGACTTTTTTTCTCAGAATTGTGAGTTTGTATCACACAATTCTGACTTTTATTTCTCAGAATTGTGAGATATAAACTTATAAACTTGCAATTCTGAAGACATATCAGTCTTTTTTCTCCTCATGATCTGGACTTTATTACTCACAATTGTGAGAAAAAAAGCAATTCTGACTTTATTTTTTCGCAATTCTGAGAAAAAAAAGTCAGAATCACGACAAGTAAACTCATAATTGCGAGAAAAAAGTCAGAATTGTGAGATAAAGTCATAATTACCTTTTTTTATTTTTTTTTTTCAGTGGCAAAAATGGGCTTCCATACAATAGTATACCAATGCTGGGTTTTTTTTTTTTCGTCCCAGGGCACACAGAGCAGTAAATATTGTTGCATAACTGGCTTGATATATGAATCTAAGTCAAATACAGAAAGGATGTGCTGTACCTTTAAAAGACAGCATCAGTTTTATAGCACAGTAGGTTCTGTTACACTCCCAAATCCACCTGCTTTCATTTATAGTCCCAACGACGCTGGGACATTAGCTCAAGAGTCCATTCTCCATGCGATTAGCATTGCATGACCCTCTGATGTAATGAATAGAGTGGAACAACATGCTGTTGTGGTTCTGGAACTAAATGTAGAAGCAGCTGCTCTTTTGTATGCAACATCAGTCATATTGTTTCCTCCTCATTGCGATTTTGAATCAACCCAATCAATCAGTTCAAGAGCCTGTCGGAAAAGAGAATGTGAAATGGACTTAACCCTGACCCTGGTTATGTTTTCAATAGTAAAGTGCTCCTGTGTTGCAGGGCATTCTGAAGGGGTGAAATCAGACCCCCTTGTGTCTGATATTTCCTGAAAATGTCAGTGGGACAACAAGTCTGAAAAAGGATACAGTTCCACAACTCACTCTACACTAACATTTTACTACCTGGTCACTCAAAGGTTGACGAGTAGATTAATCAGTGTCAGGAGATGAGGTTTCACTGAATGTTTCATTGACTAGTGTAAGGTAACAATACAAATGACAGAGAGCCAACAGTCTTTCTCTGAAGTGATGGGTATATTTCACAAAGTTAGGATAGGAAGGATATATACTACTAACTTACTAAAAAGTAAGAGTAACGGAAAATCACTAAAGGCATACTGAAGACTGCACATTTTCCTGTCCAAACTAAAACATCAAGCCAATTAGGGTGGAGCGGCTTTTATTATTGTGGCTGCTTTTCTGTCGAATCAGCCCCCGCAGAAAGATGATGTGGGACGGAGTGTCGTAATTGTCTGTCTGTGTCAGCACAGTTGAAATGCCACTTTGAGTTTTAAGGCTTTATTTCACATTCCACTTTCACTCTTGGCTGCTATAAATCTCCTAAACCAGTCTCAGGAACTCTTGCCTTTAAACCTAAGTATATGTTTCTGTCTTGTGTGAGTGGCCAATGGGATGTGGTCAGATTTACCAAACATTTAACTTCATTTGGATGAAGAAAACTTGAGACATAAACAGGAAACGAACCCGTCATCTCCTTATAACAACACAGCTAACAATCCCATTATAATTCCAGCACTAAAGAATTGAAGGGATAGTTCATCCAAAAACGAGCATTGTTATTATTTATGCATTCTTAAACCTGTACTATCCAATCTCGTGTCATTTCAGTGCCTTTAGTGGTATTTAATTGGTATTTAAGAAGACCAGAACCTGTGATTATATTTTTGAATTCAATCAGCTTTGCAGTATCTTGTGGCTGAGGTCAAATGCAAGTCTCCAAGCAGCATGGTAACATCTGCTCATTATATAGTTGCTTGCTTGGATCAATTTCTTCTCTGCGTCTGTCACGAGATTCCACTGTAAATTACTACACTTGGATCTGTTTCTTCTCAAATCTGGAGACAGATCGGATTCTTTTATTCTTGATCACTTTTATTCTGCACCAATGAAGGTATCAAGATCTGGCATGCAACCTCTTTCTCAATCTCTTACAAGTTGTGTCTGCATCATGGCCTACATTTCTCATCTGGAGTGTAATCTCCAACCAAGACTGTCCAGCGGTGCAATAGTGGCTCACGTTGGGAGACATATTTTTATATATATATATATATATATATATATATATATATTTATAGTTTCAAAACTATATTTCATTTAACTGTGTTGGCATTGAATTTCCCACTTTTTCTTAATTTGTTAAATATTGTAGGAATGCAGCTTTATTTATGCAGCTAGGTAAAATGGGACTATTCTGAATTGCTTATCATACTATGCATCATATTAACAGTAGGAACTAATTACTAATAGTTCATATCTGTGACAATTTTTTTAAATGTTGTTTAAAATATATTCAATTTTAGGATGGATGAAGGATAAAATAAGATGATATTAAATGATTTTATCTGTGCTCCATCACGAAATTACAAAAAAACTGTCCCACTTTGGCATAGTTCACCTCATTTTGAACTTTGTATGCCATTACAAATGTTTCAATGCACTTTGCAACACAACTACACCCAAAACACTGACCTGAATCTGCTCAAAACAGATCTGTACACAGCGTATCCTATCAAATCATAGAGTATTTTATAATCTTGGCCATTCAGCGGTGAGGAACCAGGCTAGCACTCCTTGCCATGAGTTTGCCATCAGTTCACTGCAGGCCACAGCATGACAGACTGCTGATAACACAACACGTTCACGTCTCTTTATACAGAATACAGATGACCTTTTAATCATAATAAAGTGGGCCTGAGCACTATATAAGACGGTCTGTTCATGTCGCATGGTGCTTACGGGAACTCTTGAACTGATCAAGGTAGCATTCATTTTAAGACAGAGATGATTAGCAGCACAAAATGACTAGCTCTTCACATGGACACTTTAACCTGATGAGAAAAGTGTCCTCAAGCCTTGTGGCTGCTTATTTTTCTTATTTTTTCTCGGCAGCAGTTGAAAGCCTTATAAGAGCCACCCTGTAAGCTGATTTGTTGCGCAAGAGCTCTATTTAAACTGGGACAGCACCGCTGCTTAATTCCACTTTATTGCTGGATTAGCGCGTCATTACAATGATGCTACTGTATGATTACCTGGGTTTATAAAAGCCAGCATTAACTAAAAAATGGGTATTTATGCATACAAGGACTAGAAAATGATTTCACATAAAATTACTATGCAGAAAAATTCAGTTATACTTAGAATATTCATTTTGTGTTTTAGCAATTGATAAAAAAGTATTACATATTAACAACTGCTTCCTGTTAACGGACAGCAACAGACTGTTTGAACAAAGTGTAACAGACTCACTTTAAACAGATAACCAGCCATGTACCATACCCCTGAAAACAGCCGCTCTGACTGACCCATATTAAGCCCTTAAATGTATTAAACAGTCAATGTTACGCTAACCATGTTTTCAGCTTGACTTAAATTTTGCATTACTATCAATGAATAATAAAGCTGCATCACATGTTTGTTTGCATTTGTAATTATACACAGAACATTTATCCAACTATTATGTTACCTTATCAGGTAACCTAATAATTTCTCTCTAAAAACATAGTAGGTAGGGGGGCATTGCAGACAAAGGCTTATCAAGGCATTATGCATCACTATTTTTGAACACTTAAGAAGGGCCATGATAGGTTTAAGACGACAGGTGGACATGTTTCTATTGCTGCTGAGTTACATCACTTAATGGGAGCATTATCCACCAAACCCCTCAGGGGCTGCTTGCTCTGTAAGAATAGAACTGCAGAATTTTCATTTTAATCTGCATTAAAGAATTCATCAATTCCTCAAGTATTTACCAGTCATATTTATATATTTGTATGAATATAGCTAATATCAAATGGAGATTCAAGAAATTTTAAATATAAATATATCAATAAATATATTTATTTATAAGTAGTGCTGGGCAACGATTAATCAGGATTAATCACATCCAAAATAAAAGTGTTTTTTTTTTAAATATATAAAATATATGTGTGTGTACTGTGTATATTTATTATGTATATATAAAGGGACAAACTACAGTATATATTTAGAAAATATTTATATGTATATATATATATATATATATATATATATATATATATATATATATATATATATATATATGTATATATATATGTCTTTAATGTAAACAAAGTTTTCTTAAATATATACATGCATGTGTGCATATTTATATATACATAATAAATATGCACAGCACAGACCCATATATTATGTACATAAAACTTTTTTGAATGCGATTAATAATTGCCCAGCACTATTTAGAAGTAAACAATAACATATACTGTGTAAAAACTGAAATCATACACCTATTTCTATCTCAGGGTCATAAAAATGACTTGAATACAGTAAAGCTGATTCAGTCATTTTAATGATGTATTAATTATAAAAGCCATAAAACCAGTTAATTTAGATTTTAACATCAAAAGCACATATTTTCTTACCTGACATTTGTGTGTGCTACTAAATAATGCAAAACAACAACACAGCTCTGAAAACAGTGAATGTGTAGAAAAATGCTCCAAAACTAGTAATTCATATATCAAAATATACCAAGATATACCATCCATAACTGCTCAGATCACACATTTTACATAAAAGGGGATTTTAAAAAAATGAAAGAGAGAAAAATATAAATAAATAATTATATATTCAAAATAGAAATTTTCTAAATAAAATAAAAATGAAATTGTGCAGTTTGTATCTTCAGAGGCTATTTTGATATGACTTAATTAATTAAAGTTGATTAAGTCATATTAAAAATGTTAAAATGTTCTTCAAATCCTGGTTTAAATATCGCTCCTTAGTAAAAAGTTACACTTTTAGAACAGCATGTTCTTAGTGTAATTATTCTTTAATTACACGTTATTAATCTTTAATAATAAAACATTACTATTATTAAATTAAATATACTGTAAAAATACTACACATTCCTTTCAGTACAGCAAGTCCCCCCTCTGTCTTTCCAGTGACATCATTGTGGTGTCCATAGGTGGAGCTGTCGAGGACAAAGAGAGGGACCTCACAGCCATAAGTTCTCCAGCTCACAGAACTCCACAGAGACACACACATGACGGCAGTAGATCGACGAAGATGATGGCACCAGCACAAACTCATCTGCTGCTCTAGAAAGCACATTTCTCAGATCTGTCTGCGTGACCACAAAGAAAAGGCCGTCGGATGATAATCTGCAGGACACTGAATGGAAGTAAATAGACAAGAGAAGGCGTGAGATACAAACGGGGAAGCGACTCATTCAACACCGAGCTCTTCTTTGAGTGCAACGTTTTCATTTTGTTGCGTTGTGGACAACACGCTGTGCACGAAAGGATCTGGATTTAGCGGTGGGAGTTTAGTCGGGAAGCTCCGTTTTTTTGAGCCATGAAGAAGAACGGTTCAACAAAGCGGGTAAGACATCGAGTCAGTCCACTCTATTGTCAGTGAGGAGCGCCGCGAGCCTTTGTGCACAAGAATGAACACTAACGTTACAGCACTTAACAACATTTTGCAATGCATCAATGCAGTACACGTATTGTAATTATTTTAAAGTAGCTGTAAATGTAGAAGTCGACATGATATTATTTCGCACGCCTTTTTTTGGAAGTAGTTTACCAGGCTTATATAGTGAAAGGAGTAATACTGTTTAATATGCATTTAAATAAGTTTATTAAATATGTACTGTACATGCTTTAAACAATTAAACAACTCAATTAAGAACTGATTTATTTCATATCACATCAAAAAATAAACAGAACCCGATTGCTATAACCAGTATTACAGTTTCTAGAAAACAGGAGTTTTACAATTCTTTTTGATTCTGTAATTAGACTATAATTTCATTTCAGTTTGAATTATTAATGCATCGAAAACATTCATTCTGAATCCCCAAAAGGAAACTCCCAAGGGAACCCACGGTTTGAAAAATGCTAGTTATCTGCTGGGAGTACAAACTGAACACTTAACATGCACTATTGATGAGTTGATTCAATTACTGTCCAAAATGACTAGAACGCATAATAAATGACACATTTAATGTTTCCTGTCTAGACTAGCAGGTGAAGAACAGCGTTTCATGTTGAATATGTTGATTATATGCATAAATAGCTGAGGGAAAGTATTTTTCTGAATAATAATCATTATGGATATTGCTCACTCTGTCTGTGAGATCAGTGCACTAGAAATACATTTGTCTTGTCAGTTTTGTATTTGTACACTGCCTTTTCTCATCACACTCAGTTAAGATTGCAAGATCCCAGCTCGGGTAAAAGGCTGAGGAAACACTGGTGTGTGTGAATGTGCTGTGTGAGAAAAGTGAGTAAACGCCAGGAATGTGTTATGATCTACATGACAAATACAATCACATGGTTTTTAAGAAAATTTCCCCTCTCTAGAGACTATGATTGTGTCTCAAAACCTAGTGAACTGCGTTCCTAGACAGCATAATGTGTATCATTGACCTGCAAAAACCCAGAAATGCTGTTTAGGCCTGAAATGCAGACAATTAGATCATAACCAATTGGAAACCTTAAGACTCACAGGCATGTCTCTAATTTTTTTCTGTAAACACAGGGCCCTCAGGATGTTAATCAACAGCCCGTACAGCCCGACAAAACTGGCTGGATTCGCAAGTTCTGTGGCAAAGGAATTTTCAGGGAAATTTGGAAAAACAGATTTGTTATACTGAAAGGAGACCAACTCTACATTTCCGAAAAAGAGGTTAGTTTCGGACAAATCTTTTTGCTCACTCTCTCTTTATGCTTTTCTCCACATCATCTTCATTTGATTGATGAAATGCTACTTGTGTAACATGCTTACAATGATATTTAGCACTGTTTTCGGAAATGTGCTCCAGTTGCTTCAGATGGGTTACATGAAAACCATAATAAAACTACACGAAGTAAAAAAATAAATAAAAATACAATCCACACTGCAATATGAGAATACACTTCCAGTCCAAATAAATGTGACAAAAGAAACCAATCACGCAAACTTTTCCCACACTTTTCCAATTCAGCCTATCTAGTCCATGGTAATAATAATACATGTTAGTGTTTTCTGATTACTGATTACATAACAGTCGTATGTATAATTGGTCAGTGAAAATTCATTTTAAAGCTAGAGATTCATTTAAATATATATATATATATATATATAAAAACATCAACCCAGTCAAATAACATGAGTTTTATCTTATTTATAACATATGCAGAAGGGAAAAAAAACTGAGTAAACGATGACAGCCCAAAATAAAATATTCTGCCAAAAATAAAAATGCTGTCATCATTTATTCATATCATGTCTTTTTTAAAACCCATAAGACTTCCTTTGTTTATTGGAAAGGAGAAGTTGAAGAGAATGACAGAAGATGGTAACTAGGGCCTGTAAATCTCCAAAAAAGGTCAAACAAAAAGCTTCATAAAACATAAAAGTTGACTATACAACTCCTTCTTCTTCTTCATTGTATTCATTGTAAAAAAAAAAACAGCAGTTTGGACTGTGTGTCTATCCTGAAGTCACTGTCCCTTTAATATTTAGCTTTGCTCAGATCAGGCTCACTGTGGTACACAGAGCTGCTTCTTACAGTGTTAACACCTTTATCCAATTGCAGACATTGTTCTGGAATTAGAGCCGGATGTGCTGAAAGGCCAAACATGATGAGATAAACATGTAAACATTCACTTGGCTGACTGTCATTTCCAAGTCCAGTGCACCACATACTGTCAAGCGTGTGCCTGACATTATTGTGCCTGGATGAAGTGAAGGTTTAAAGAGAGGTTTAACAAGTTCACCAAGCATGAAGGAATAGAAAAATAAAGGGCCTTTATTCAGGAGTGAGGCTGATTTACTGCAGTGTGGGAGGACGAAGGGAAGGAAAGCAGGATTGCGGTTGAGTCATGGTCACGCAGAAGACTGTTTGCTGTGCTCAGCATCAGATCAAACAATGCCGAGGCAGCATATGGGCTCTGGCTCACAGCGCAGAGGGAGGATTGACCCTTTTAGTGCTTAACAGACTGAGGTTTCATCATGCTGTCGTCTAGATGTTTCTAGACAGACAACAGATTTTAATGATCCGATGCTGTTGTTTTGGTATCATGTTTCCTAATAGATAAATGCCAGAACGAATCTAATTTTTATATGTTTGTCTGAAGATCCAAGCTTGAGGAGTTAAATATAGTTCTAAAACATATTTACCATCAGGTATCTGGACTTATACTATACATTTAAAAAAATATATTTTGTATACAGTCCCCTAAGAGCTAAAGGGACAGTTCACTATTTACTCACCCTGATATTGTTCCAAATGCATGACTTATTCCTGCAGAAACACGAAAGGAGAATATTGTACCATGATAATGTACCATGATAACTGTAGTTTTTGCCAAAAATACCATAGTTAGCTTCACCAAAATTACTAAAATATTACTGCTGGTCTCAACAAACATAAATGAAACTGACAGAATTTTTTTTAAAGTGCCCATATTAATAGCTACCAACTTACTTTTTTTCCTTCTTTTTTTTTGGTGATAACTGCCTGTGGAAAAACTAGCTGCCATGCCAGTAAGATGTAGGTGGTTACATCAACAAAGAGAAATCTGTTGTTTCACTGATTTATGAATTATGAAAAAAACATGTTGAACATGCTGAATTAGTCACAAAAAGATCAAACCTGCATTTAGAACATTTGCATTTAATGCTGATTTAATGGATAAAAACATTTTCTACGTAATGCTCAGGCCCCTATTTTTATGTATAGTTATTAGCAAAATGTATCATCTACCAGGTATAAATTGCTTTGAGAAGTATAAGCATGCCTCTTTAACAAACTCAACAACATTTTTTGATATCTGCAGGGTTAAGGCTTAAGTATGAGCAATGGCAACAGCAAGCACCACTGGCCGTTCATTGAATGGGATTCCACTTAAATCAAATAGACATATTCGAATCAGATGATAGCAGATTGAAGGGTGGCAGTAAACTGAGAATGTTTCCTGCAAAACTCTTCCAGAACAGCTCAAGGAGCAGATGTCACAAGAGTGTTGTTCAGGCCAGGGTCAGATTTCTGGCCACTGTTGTGGCAGATGTAGGGAGAGTCCACAGCTTTTTCCCACTCACCCAGGACTGTCTTCACATTTACACACTTATCCTGGGACATTTCTCTCTCACAATCTAAACTTTAATCAGGTGTTATTTCCTGTCTTCTTTGTTCCGCTTACACTAAATGGCATCTACCGGAACTTCAGTATGAAAGTAGAAGACAAGAGCTGTCTGTCTGTCTGTCTACTTCTTGCCTTTTCAAGCCCAAATAAGGAAGCTGTGGTCTTCATCTATTTTGAAAGTGTCTTATATTGCTCTTCTGCTTTTTGAAGCCATATGAATAGATGGTAGGCATGGGTGTGATGGCCACAACTCAACTTTTTTTTCCCCCTTTTGCTCAACTTGTTTGCCTAAAATGATGCCAATAAAAGTGCATTAAAGTCATAGTCTTTCTATTTGGGTGACTCACAACACAGTATCCACCCTAAACAGAAACAACCTTGTCAGTTTCATAATGACACTACAATATTCCACCTTTGATAATTAGCCAAGTGTTTGAATTAGTTCATGCATACCATTTATATCACTCCAGTTTAGATGTCATATTAGTACATATGAAGTGCATTCCCTAATAAAGAGATCTGCAGATGTGCTGAATTATTCAAGCAGTGTGAATTAGTATAAATGATAAACATAATAAAATCACAAGATCATGCAGTGCAATAGTAAAAGTTTAGACTTCATTGTATACGTTAAATGCACAAATACTCAAGAAGAAATGTGTGAATTTTTCTTTTTACAACCACTGGCATGGTTCTCTAGGGTGATGGGGTGCAGTTGCCCAGCTACAGTTACACAAGTAGACTCGCAAATGAAATGGACGGATGAATCATTTCACACGTCAGGGCCTGGCACAGCTCTGACTCACTTGCTGGAAAGGGAGATCAGCGGAGGATGTTGTGCCCTGTATAGTGATGAAACCATTTTTTCTCTGTCTAGTTTCACAAATTCAGACAGTTATTACTGCAATTGGAAGTTGTTTCAAAGAATTTGAAATGACGGGAGAGAAAAACCCTCCAAGTTGCAAGCTGATACTCTGGAACAGCTGTTTGCAAAATAGCATCAGGAAGTTCAAAATGAGAAGTTTATTAGACTCAATGATAAATGTACAACAGTGCCTCTAAACTAAAATATATTTAGCAATGTATGAGCAGTGTTTGGAATAACGGCGTTTAAAAGAACAGCGTTAGGTAACAACGTTATTTTTTCAGTAACGGGGTAATCTAACTAATTACTTTTCCTATCGTTACAACGCCGTTAACATTACTGAACGTTACTATGCATTGATTTAATAAACTATGCAATCCGAACGCACCCCAGGTGGGTTAATAACGAGATAAGCGATTATGATTGGCTAAGGCAGAGTTATGTGTTTCATGGTAGCCAATCAGAGCCAGTGTTTTTACACACATGCCGGCACACATGCAGGCACACACGCCAGCAGCGCCAAACACACACACACACAACAGCTACACAGAGATTCGCAGCAGCAGCAGAAATGGCAAGTCAGGAGCAATCCGATGAAAAGTTGGCATTTTCAAGGTGGCATTTTCAAGGTGGCACTACTTCAAATTCATTGTGGTCAAAGGCAAGAACGTGTATGTAATGTGCACATGTAATGTGCGACACACACATCTACAAAGCTAGTGGCCAAAAACACTTTGATAATACTTGAAGTGCAGAATAAAACTCTTGCTGTCTGTTGACGTGCAATAAATATTGAAAGTTATGCATGAACACCTGTCTGTTCTACTCATTTCAACTGACTTGTGAAAACTGCTAAAAAAATACAAATTCTTTGACATATAGCAGGTTTTCTTTTTCTTTTTTTTTTTTTACAGTAATGCAAATAGTTACTTTCCCTGGTAACGAGTTACTTTTATTATAGAGTAATTCAGTTACTAACTTTTTGGAACAAGTAGTGAGTAACTATAACTAATTACTTTTTTAAAGTAACGTTCCCAACAGTGTGTATGAGACATTAATAATAAATAGTATAGTTAATTTATGAAATAATCATAGGCTACTGTTTGAGACTTGCATAAAAAAAGAGTTTCGTTATTTTCTATAATCTCGAGTACTTTTTGTTTGTTTGTTTGTTTGCAGTTCCGCTGGTTGTTACAATGTAGATGTCATAGCAACCTTATTTAGAGGAAATGCATATTTGATAATTATCTTTAAATAAATCACTCATATAAAGTTTTGGCCATATGGCCCCCTCATAATAGTGTTAAATAATCGTGATTACAATATTGACCAAAATAATCATGATTATGATTTTTGTCATAACCCTAATATAAATAATTTTTTGCACTGTATTTGGTCACAACCTGACTAGATGAAAACCACTGTGTGAGAAGTCAGAGAGGAAACACCTTCAAACTGTCTTTGGTTGGTTTGTAACTGCTAATTGTCAATGTGTAGCTTGCCCTTCCTTCCCTCACCTGGCCAAGTAAACATGCTGCATTTAACCCTAAGATATCTCCTGCAGCTTTCATATCATAAAGCAGCATTGGTCGTACCATTCAGGGATTTCTACATTAACACTTGGAAATTAATTTTTCATGTGTAGGCTGATGGGACACATTGCAGAGGAGTATTCATTTCAAATTCCTCTTCAGGGTATTTGGCTTTTTTGATATACCCTCTTAGCTGCAATGTTTTGTGACCCTAATGGATGTTCATGAAAGGTTAGGCCGGTTAATGGAGAAGGTAAATATGAATTTGAATTGCGAAATTCCATTCAGAAGGAACTTGACCAGTCCTTTGAAAGACAGTGAAACACGAAACGATGACTGCTCATCTCTGAATGATCCACCTGGCCTCAGACTGAAACAAAAGGACACCCGAACAGGAAATTCACCAGTTGATTCATTGAATAACATGAATACAATGGCCAACAAGAAAATGTAAAAAAAAAAAAAACTTGTACGAAGGGTTAGTTCACCCAAAAATTACAATTAGCCCATAAATTACTCATTCTTGTCATCCTATATGTACATGACTTACTTCTTTCAGACGAATCCAGTCAGAGTTATATAAAAAATTGTCTTTGATCTTTCAAGCTGTTTGTTTCATGCCACTCAGCGGGGGTTGTATGCATCAGTCCAAAAGAAGTTAAATATCCTATAAGCTCCGGGGGGGTGGACAAAGGCCTTCTGTAGTGAATCGACAAGTTTTTATAAGAAAAATATCCATATATCAATATCCAGGATTTTGATATAAGCAATGAGGAGACAAAACTTTTACTTTGCTAAAGTAAGGAAACATTGCTTCCTTTGCTCCTGTTAAAGGGGTCCTATTATGATTTTTCACTTTTTGAATTTTAGTGTAGTGTAGTGTTTATCTTCAAACCTACAAATCTTAAAATCCACTCCAAGGGAGATATTTGGGTTTAAATAAATTCCTTTTCAAAAACTACAATGAATGGCTCATTTGGACTACAGCGTTTGTTTTCCGGGTTTTGTGATATCTCAAAGCAGCCCATTAGAATATTATTAAACATTCTCGCCTACGGAAATTTTAATGGTTGGGGGGTGGGGAGGGGCAAGGTCATGGATAGAACGCTTGGTTGAATGCATGAGGCAAGATGTTGATGAAGAAGTGCTGCTCTAGCCTCAAGTTTATTTGAATAATTATGTATGTTACAGTTATTAAAATGTTTTTATAATAAATTGCTGACAGTACAATACTGGACAATGATGTAATCTGCAGAATTTACACTTCAATTATGAGATTACAATGTTTCCTATACATTGAGTGCGGGTGCTTTTATATCACTGTATTTCTGAAGGAAACAAATTTAATTTAAATGACATCTTGCATGTAATGTCTGATAAAGCAGTTTGTTTTAGAGGAGGTTAACAACAATAACGTTACCACTGTAATATGGCTTGCAATAACCGTGCGTGCAAAGGTTCTGCGCGACCCTCTTGTTCAGTATTATCTGGGTCTTATTCCGGCTCAAATTGATATGTCATATTGACGCCATCCTTAACTAAACTAGAGCATACAGAGGAACTTGCTGCTTTGGCAAGGGGCGGGGCAGTATTGAAACACCATCTTAACTGTTCGCCAATCACAACACACTGGGACAGCTAACCAATCACATTTAGTTTTTTGAAGGCGGGCCTTCATCAAACCAGGAACTAACCGAGCCGTTTGTGCCAGGATGGGGAGAAATGTATTGTTATAATATAATAAAGTATGTGAAAAATAATGTGTTTTTCGAACCACCAGGCATGCAAACATGTTCTAGTACACCCCCAAAACAAATTCAAGACATAGATTCGCTACAGAAGGCCTTTGTTCACCCCCTGGAGCTGTGTGAGACACTTTTTTTAATGGGTTGGCGATTTGTATTTAACTTCTTTTGGACTGATGCATGCAACTCCCGCTGAGTGGCATGAAACAGCTTGAAAGATCAAAGACAGTTCTTACTATAACTCTGACTGGATTCGTCTGAAAGAAGAAAGTCATATACATGTAGGATGAATTGAGGGTGCGTAATTTATGGGCTAATTTTCATTTTTGGGTGAACTAACCCTTTAAGCTCTAAACTGCTGGCATAATGTAAAAAAAAAGTTGACTTGTATGACAGAGGACTAAAAAATTTGAGCATTTGGACTTTTTAACTTCAATAATTGTACAATTTTAAAGGTTAAATTGTTAATCATCCACTCTTTTCTGGATTCAGTTGATTTCCTTGCAAATTTTTTTTCTTTGAATATCCTGTTCAGTCTGTAACTTTTGTGAACAGCAGTTTTGTGGCATATTTAAGAAACATGCTCCATCGACTTCCATTATAAGTGCATCGATGTAAACACAAATTTGTGCCAAAATGATTTTCTGTGGGACTCAACAGCACGCCACAGCTGCTATTTGTAGAGCTCAAGTTTTTTTAAAACCAGGAACATTTCTGTAACCTCACACAACAAAAATATTGTTTACAATTCCAGACAGCTTTAGTTACATAACAGAAAGTAGCTTGATTACAGAGTACATATCAGACAGCCTCACAAAACTGTGAAATTATTCTCTCAGTAGTATTTCTCTGTCCCTTCACTCTTTCTGTTGAGAAGCACAAGGTTTGGCAAACAATTTTCTCTAGCCTTCTTTTGGTTATTTAAGATGCTATTTTGATCTATTCACAGTATACGTGTGTGTGTGCGTGCATCTCCTCTGCAAAATTATGTTTCTGTTTAAAGCTTAATGCACACAACATTAAATATAAATGATGCTCTTTATTTGCAGTTAAAAAGGTAATTATAAGGCGAAAATTGGCCTGTTGCTCAAGCATCTGGCAGTTCTTATTTAAAGATGCAGTTTCAAATGTTATGAAATCCAAATAAAGCATAAAGACATGGTGTCAGATTCATATATACAACCACTTAATTAGACTGTGCATACTTCGTTTAAAGGAGCAAAGAGCAAAACTACAGATATAGTAGTGTAGTCCTCGTTCATTCAATGAATTTCACCACTAAATTAATCCGTATTCTGTGGGATCTCAGATTACTTTTACTGTGCCTGATTTGTCATCAGATATATCAGGATCATTTTACACGTAATGACAGGGAAATATACGAATCTTATTGTGGTATCAATCATTTTCATTTTTTAACATAATTTCTATACCTCACTTCTATGCCTCATTTTCATTCACTACAGTGCATTGTAAGTCATGACAGCATACTTCAGTATTTTCTTCTTAATGTCTTAATGTCCAGTATTGAGTGCAAATACTGTGTACTGTGCCCCAAATTTCCGTTCCTGGAAAAAAGGATTGCATCAGATTGCCAGTTAATTGCTGCCTTTGTACTGCTGGAACAGTAGATGTACTATTTGTACAGCCATTCCCTGTCGTGACACCCCATAGTGCACTGGGTGTGATGCCAATCTCTTAAGTACTGCACTGTAGAGTGGCTCTATAGTACAGAACACAACCAGATGTGTGCTTGCGTGCAGAGACAGTGTTTTTTGTCTTTAGTGGAACGCTAATGGAAATTGATTGTGACTTAATGAGTACGTTTGGCAGGTGATGGCAAATCAGACCATGGTGTTCACTGGGAATATGGGTTAAAAGGTTCTCTTCTTCCATGTTTGGACCAATGATATTTGGGAGCTACGTTTTGAGGTCTCTTCCAGTTAAAAGTTAGTATCATTGGTCAAGGGGAAGTCGTGGCCTAATGGTTAGAGGGTTGGACTCCCAATCGAAGGGTTGTGAGTTCTAGTCTCGGGCCGGATGGAATTGTGGGTGGGGGTAGTGCATGAACAGCTCTCTCTCCACCTTCAATACCACGACTTAGGTGCCCTTGAGCAACTGCTCCCCGGGCGCTGCAGCATAAATGGCTGCCCACTGCTCCGGGTGTGTGCTCACAGTGTGTGTGTGTGTGTTCACTGCTCTGTGTGTGTGCATTTCGGATGGGTTAAATGCAGAGCACAAATTCTGAGTATGGGTCACCATACTTGGCTGAATGTCACTTCACTTTCACTTTCATTCAGATGCCCCTGCACCAACTACACTAAACCAAACACTGACCACAAACTGCCGTGCTGTTGTTGTTTTTGCCCTTAATTTTTTTTTCCCTTAAAAATGTTGATTTTAAAAAGGTTTTGTTGGGAATAATCAAGCAAAATGAAATTTATTTTCTAATTTCTACATAGTCTACAAAAATTGCACCACCACACATTGAGTACAAAAGTACAAAAATATTATTATTATTATTTTTAATAATGATAATAATTATATTGATGATTAATAATTAAATTAATTATATTATTAATTAATATACTATTAATTATTATTATTATTAATCAATATTTTAAGTCAAACAAACTATTAAATCACCCCTTAAAGTTATTTAAGAACAAATACATAAATATTGAGATGTGCGCAATCGAACAAATGTAAAGCACAGTATTAAAACCAAATCTGTGCTTTCTACAGGTCAAAGATGAGAAGAAAATCCAGGAGGTGGTGGATCTCACCGACTACGAGAGGTCTGAAGAACTTCGCAAGGCCAAAAGCAGGAGTAAAAAGAATCACAGCAAGTTCACGCTTCTACGTTCGCGGCAGCCAGGCAACACGGTCAGTCTCAACAGGAAGTCGGGCTTCACAGCAGTGGATAATAGCTAATGGCTTTATGCCTCAGTCAGCATTAGAGCACTGCTGGGCTTCTTCATTATTAGTCAGTTTGCAGTCATGCTGTGGGACAGTGATCACCTTTTTCACAACTCAAAGATCTGTGTCTCTACATACATTCAAACATATTATAGCAAAAGGAAACTAAACAGGAATAAAAAAGGGGTTTTGACTGGTTATTTTTTATACACAGAAAGTATTCAAACGGCTTTTGTACTTTGAACAGGACAATTCAAGAGTCACAACTGTTTGAGAACACGGTTTTAAATACCCAAACACTGACTGTGTGAACGCACCCATTACGTCTCAAGTCTAAGACAATATTAGACAATAAATCATACTCCAGCATAGTTGGCATGCTGGTCTGTAAGCACAGACTTGGACTGACCTCTGTAGTCATCCTGTCCTGAGTAATTGGCTTTCAGTAAGAACGGCTCAGCTTATTGCTTTCACTAGCACACCACAGGCCACCGCGGATATCCTTCATCCTTTAGACCATCACAAATAGCACATCTTACCAATTTTGTCAAGGCTTCTTGTTTCTTAAAGGCAAAGTATGTGATTTTTTTAATGTTATTCTCATTATATCTTTTTTTTTTCCTGTCTCCAATTAATACATAGACTATAAGTTATCTCTCTATCCATCCATCCATAAACCTACAAACTATTTCAGAGCTTTTTTTAAAGCCAGCATCAAACTAGTCTAGTCTAGACAAACTTTGTTTTTCTATTTAAAAAAAAAAACATTTTTATTCTGCTTTCTGGCATTACACTCAAATTGCAATTCAGCCTCCTGTTTTTTTTAACGTTATTAAAAATCAGAACAAATTCAGGAATTTACAAGGCATTTTCAATTCAGTTCTGAGTCAAATAAAATTCTGATCTCCTGGCTCAACTTATTGTGTGGGGAGAATCTGTAGAGAAATCATTTTTGCAGTTCGATTACAATTTGCAATTGGAAAATGAAATGTTTTATATATAATTTTATTTTCACCTCTTCTGAAATGCGTTTTTTTGATTAGTATCAGTCCTTTTAGAAGTCTGCATTAGTTATGTAGATTTAAAGCTTTTTCTGGTTGTCTATAACACATTTTAAGGACTTCTGATGAAACATTAGGGGTTACGTCTGACCAATCCTTTAAAATCCAGCGCTGAGACAAGGGGTTAATCCCCAGGAAACAAACATGGAGGGGTCTTAGGAAAATCCAGCAGCAGCCACCCTCCAATTCCAAACCCACAGAAACATGGCACTACATGGTTAATAAGTCCCTCTGTCCCACATACTACAGCTGTTCCACATGCAGCTCAACGGGGAAACACCCTAATACATGACCTCATGAAAATCATCATCCTTCTGCTCTTTTCTGCCTCCTGCCTCTTTTTTGCACCTTTTAAAAACAGAATGATCTAATTTCCATTACCAAAGAATTCAAAAGCCTTACAGAAACCATTTTCTATATATTTTATAGCATTATATTTTACCCCTGAGATCCACCTATGAAGCAAGTCCAAGTTTTCTTGGACCCAATCTTAAAGAACATTTTTGCTGTTGTAAGAACTTCCCCTAGCAACCAACCAAAACACTTAGCAACAACACTAAAAACATTAGAAATTACATAACAGTGCACCATAATGTCTGGTTTTGCATCGGACAAGCACCACCAATGTAAAAAAACAACAACACATTTTTGATATAGTTACAACAGTTTCATAATTTAAAATAACTGTTTTCTATTTTAATATATTTTAAAATGTAATTTATTCCTATGATGGCAAAACTAAATTTTACCCAGCAATAACTCAAATTATCAGTGTCACATGATCCTTTAGAAATCAGCTCAATTTGCTGCTCAAGAATAATTTCTTATTATTATCAGATTTAAGCTGCTTAAAATTTGTGGGAACCATGAAACATTTTTTTTTTTTTTTTAATTCTTTGAAAAAACTGTTTATTTTAAATAGTAAACATGTTACATTATAAATATTTTTACTGTCACTTTTGATCAACTGAATGTATTTATGCTGAACAAAATAATTTATTTGTTTTAAAAATAAATCATTTTGACCCCAAATAATAACAAAGACAGCAGCAATCAGACCGAAAAGGTGTTTCTCTGTTTCCCATGATATGTTCTCTTTAATGGTCAAAGTGATTCGTCAACAACTGTACAAATGCGTAGCATAGGGCGCATAGCAGTGTCTTATCTACACAGCTGCAGCATCAACAGAAGGGCCGCCTGTCACAGCTCCAGCAGACTGTGTTTGGAAGACTTGCAGTGTTGTTGCCTAATATGGTGGTCTCTGCCTCACGCTGTTGCTGCATCAGCTGTCCATAGACAGAGCCATATGGCCGTACCTGCTCATTTATGCTTGGCTCGCTACATGTTTGTGTCCGCCTAGCACAAGCCTGAAGGAATTTTCACCACGTGTGTAGGCGTAAAATTAAAAGCCAGCAGGGTTCAGGGCATATTGGTCATACATCAAACTGTGTTTGCTCTATAACCTGCACTGTGCTTAGATAAATGATCTTTTCAAACAGCAGCACACTATATTAAAGTTTCTCTCATCTGCCACATGCAGGTCCCAAATCTGGTGTTTTTGGCTGTCAGTCCAGAAGAGAAGGAGTCATGGATCAATTCATTAAACGCAGCCATCACTAGGGCCAAGAATCACGTGTTGGATGAGGTAAGATAGACATTTCCATATCTTTGCATATACCAGTGCTGCTTGCTATTAATCATTTACAACCAGACCGCAAACACTGACCAAGCAATCGTATTTTGTACACTTACATTAAGTAGGTTTCTGGGCATAGGGTTAGGGATATAAACAACCATCCCAAAAACTCTAGCATTGCAACATCTGAACATCTGCTACACAGTAATGCTCAGACAACCTCCCACAACACCCTAGCGGCAATTAGCATAGACAAGCACCACTCCAATTTCTTCAAAAGATGTGAAATCACGGATTGTCATTCACAGGTCCTTAGACGAGCCTCTTTTATGAAAACTTCTAATCGCAAAGTTTCCTGCCCTCTCATTCCCTGATCTTTTCACAGTTTGTTTGCGAAGGGATTTGCTCAATTTAAAAGCTGGTCTATAATCACGCTCGGCACACAGTGGGAGAAAATGAATCACTCCGCCAAAAATAGATGGCAGTCACGACTTTCAGCGTTGTACCAGGTGGATCAGAGCCTATCTTCACCTTCAGCTTCAGATAATGAACAAGATTTATCCTGGCCTAAGCTGTTGGCATCCTCCATATTTCCTGGGGACCAGGTCATTGTTTGGGACTGTAAACATTCACTAAGGCATTTCAAGACAACGATACAGCACACTCAGTGTACTAGATATGAATTTAAAGGTCCCCTGAAGTGCCTTGAAACACACAGAATTATTCTATGTGGTGACGTAATTTCAACTGAAACAGGAAGAGAGGGCGGGACATATTTATATCTGCACGGTCCAGAGCCATTGAGCTTGGTAAAGCAGCATTTGACAGCCACAGTATAATAGATTACCACCTAAAATTCAATATGAAACTCTTAGTAAAACAAAATAGTGGTAATTAAAGTGACCGATCTTAGCCAGTGCTTCAACTTCTATTTATAGTGCAGGGGCAGGTGCTTCGGATTCTTCGGAAAGCATTTGATTGGTCAGAAGATGAAGTGCGATATGATGATATGCTGAAAAAAAATTGTTGAGCCGTTTTGGCGTAAGTGACGAATTGCAAGTTTTGAATGGTTGTATCTTCTATCTAAATGCTTTTTTGGAGCACAATGCCTTATAGATAACATTAAGACAAACATATTGATACTAACACCCAAAAACTTTCATTTCGATTTCATGTGGACTTCAAATAGACCAGAGAGACCATGTGTTTTCCTTTTCACGTCAATGTGGTGTGATTCATACCCTAGATCTCTCAAACCACTCAACACAGGAGAGGAAACAGACAAGTCAGCACTCGAGAACAGCCGTTTATGTTGTCAGATCTTCTATTGAAGCTTAGTAGACACTGTTGTTATGGCTATTCATTATACCAATTTAAAAATGAGAAAATGGTACAACTATGTCACATTATTCTTTTTAGGGTTGTCGCAATACCAACATTCACATAGTTCATACAAATATTTAAATACAAAAACATTCAAACAAAACCTAAAGTGCTATTTTTTATATTAAGTATTAACAAATTTAAAAATGTAGTCTTCGAATATGGATCAAATAATTTAATAAATATTGCTAATGAAGAAAGAACTAATAATGATAAAAGGGTCTTTTGCATTTGCATATTTTTTTATATTTTTTTTTTTATAATGCTGGGTGTATTGATTCAAAGTCAATTCAATTCCACTAGACCTTAGTGAGGGAAGCAACGTATTTCATTCATGACAGGAATGAAAATGAGCCTGTGAGGGATAGAAATGCAGTTCAATAGATTGTACTGCTGTTCAGCTGACAAAATGTCAGTGTTTTCAACAATAACTTTCCCTTTTGAAAGTTTCTGTTGACTAAGGTCTACCTTTTGATTTCTGTTTGATTCTATAATTATTAATTTGCTTGTATTTCACTTACAGGCATGCTTCAATTATTTAGATTGCTTGTGGAATTAAAAGTGACAGAGAAACCAGTTGCACCCACCCCATGATTCGCAACTGATTTGCCAACATCTATAAAGACAAATGGCATGCTACAGTTGTTTTGCATTATTTTCCATGCATCAAAGGAAAACACATATCAAAGGAGCAATCGATTTTCGCATTTTAATAATCAATTTCGGCCATATTCTTTTTCTGGTTTTGCAAATTATAGTTTGTCAATGCGCTGCTTATCTGTTGCCAAGCACTGCTGTATGTTACAAGTATGTGAAATGTGTAGGCAGCAGGTTTAGCCACAAACAACACAATGCACAAAAATACATACAAGAACTTTACACATTCTGAGCTTGTGTGAAACTCACCACCACGGTTAGGGTAAGGGTAGGATACAGGAAGTAGTCATATGTTGGTCACCCATCATACATGGTTGCTAGTTAGTTGGTATAGTGTTCCAAGAGTAGGGCTGTGACGGTGGCCGATTTTTACTACCACGGTGGTAATGGACCAACAACTGACATATATGTATAAGAATGGCGAAAAAAGGCGATTAAAGCTATATATATATATATATATATATATATATATATATATATACACTTCTCTGAAATCAGCCCAACACTGTCTCACTCATCTAAGACACCCAATTTAACTCATCAGCTTGTGTTTATTTTAGCACTTCCATCAATGAATATGCAGTCTGCAAAACACTCAAAAAAATATCAAAGAAATAATACATTTAACAAGAACGTAACCTAAATAAGAAAGTTAAATACACCCTGTCTAACGGACGTGAGCGGCATGTACCCAGCGAGGTCCATCGCCCAACAAAAAATTTATTTTCTGAGTGCATAAACTGTTTTCCTGCGCTCAAACCTGCCAGTTTAAAGGAAATCCTGTGTATGGTGCTTGAGGTAATTTGTGAATTACCATAGACTTAAAGTCTAAATAAAACAATTTGCAACTATTACTGTTATTACACATGTATACAAAACTTCGTATTATGCTTGCCATAGAGTGGACGGTGTCACGTGCATTACCACCGGTGGCAGTTTACCACCCCTCCCTTTGTTCATAAACCCTGACCAAACACAGTAAGATTAGCCGTACACTCCTGCCCAACAAACAAAAGCCATCTCAGAACACACAGTCTTGGATTTTAGCATTCACAGCATAAGCTTTCTCGTAAACAACAGGCTGTACTGACACACTTGATTCGGTGTAACATATTCTCCGATTATCTCCTTGTAAGACCATTTTGCCCAGAACTCAAACATTCATCCAGACTGCCGAACTGTTTGTGTCATTATTTGTACATCACTTACAAATAATAGGCAGACCCATTGACTGGTTGATCAATGTCCTGGCTGTCCTCCTGCAGGCTTGCGTGAGACATGTAGCTGCTGCTAGTTTGTATGTGACTGATTTGTTCAGTTGGGCTTCATTCCAGTGCTCTTTGTTCGACCCCTTTTAGGTGACAGTGGAAGAGGACAGCTTGTTGGCCCATCCGACGCGCGACAGAGCTAAGATACCCCACACTCGCCGTCTGCCCACCCGCGGGCATCTCATGGCTGTGGTTAGCAGTCTATTTGCTCTGAATATCTCATTAAATGTGAACCTCATTTTGGGAAAAGACTGGAATGATACATATGAAACAGTCCCTAAAGTAACAAAGTGTGTAGTAAATAAGATTTTACTGAAAAAAATAATACTTTCTCTTACATACTTTTAATTTTAGAACAATTTAGGGCCAAACAATAAGAATCTTTCTGCTGTCCAGGTCAGGCCAGCCCAGATTTCTACTTCCCCTCCTACATTTTCATTAGTCCATTATATACTGTATATTTAACAAAATTAGGTTTGCATTTATAATTTTAAATAATTATAATGTTTACATTTATCATTTATTATAATAAATATTTTTCATAATTTATTTGATATATATTATTTTTCGAAATGTTAAACTTTCTTAACAAAGAAAGTGTGCGGTAATAAATAAAAATAATGCATGAATTTCAATTACTCCAAAAGCTACAATAACATTCAAGAACGTATGATGAAGTCATACATAGTAAAACATTAATAACCGGTTTGTAATTTTCAAAACCATTTTTACTAATTCTTCCATGACCATCAATTTACAGTTACAGTAATATGCATATCTGTGTATTTATACATAAAACATATTTTGTAAACAAAAACTTTTATTAATTACGATTAATCGTTTGACAGCAATATTTAATTTCAGTCGTCACTATGAATGAAGAAGTTTTATTTTTGCATTTACCCTCCAGAAGCACAGTCTAAAGTCTAAAATCTCCCCACCCTTTTCAGGCTTCTACCACAAACTCGGATGGCATGCTGACACTTGACCTCATCCAGGAAGAAGATGTCCCCTCCACACAGTGTCAGGACTCTCACGAGGATACCCTCGACAAAGCTGCTTCTCAGCACTCCATCACGGACACCTCCAAGCTCTCAAACTGTAAAGAGACACCTGGAAAGTCCCAGAGTCTGCCGCGGAAAAGTGAGAGCGCCTTCGACTGGTCAGAGAACCAAAGGACGCCACAGTTCAGCAAAAAAAATGGCACATCTGACAAGAACCGCTGCGCTTCCATGGATGAGATCCTGACGCACTGCGAGACGCGAGCGCTCCCTCACTGCTCGACTTCAGCGCCCGTGCAGCCCATCAGCCAGCTCCAGGATCTCATCACCCAGAAGCTAGAAAGAACTCAAAAACTGCTGACTGAGGTACGGGGGCAAGGCAAGGGGAAGAGCTCGCCGGCTGGGAAGAGCTCAGGTCTGGAGGGTCAGCGGATGGAGGCAGAGAGGCTTCTGGAGGAGGCAACGTCCACTTGGGGACAGGCTCGTGACGTGCTGGAGGAAGTGAAAGAACTCCGAGCATTATACAAGCAGCTTGACCCCGCCTCTTCCGTCACACTCAGTCCTCCACAGAACGGCAAACTAAACAGCCCTCAACAAGCAAACCACCAGAAAAGCAAGATGTGAGATCATACAAAGTCCTCCATGGCGCCATTTTTCAGTAAACTCTTCCTGTTGACTGCTTTAGCATTGCTGGAATCGACAAAAAATGAAATAACATGAGCTATACGTGTATGTATGCATTGTTAAAGAGCAAATCTAGTTTCTTCCACTCCCTACTATCAGAGTCAGAGCAGAAATACGAGGGCCTGGTGGTTTTACCAAACACAAGCTGTTGCGTCGTACCCGGCGCTATCAGTTTTCACAGTGACGTCGACAGGGACAGTAAAAGATCCGAGTCATTGAGCGGCCCATCAGGGTAAGACAGGGTGAGAAACACCAGACGGCGGTGATGTTGTCATCATCACCAGCCAATCACAATGTGAATGTTTTCCTTCTGATTCATAATACACTGGAGGAGCTTCGTTTCGAAATGGTTGCAGACCTCAAGGGTCATTTGTGTGTGTAATAATAATAATAATAATGCCCAGCACACTTGCTCTGCTGTTAACACAAACTAAGCTCATAATAAGATGCAATCAGGATGCAGCCAAAGGCGTTTGGCGGGAACGATCACGGACAGCTGAGCGTGTTCCTTGTCCGGGGGCACTCAATATCCAATTGTGAACAAAGCCATGAACATGAACACAGATGACGTCTGGTGCCAGTGTTGCATTGGAAAGTCAGCTGCCATTAAAGACGAGACTCCATGCAGTAAAGGAAACTATTAATAATTACACATTTGCACTATGGAGAATGCTGTAAAACGAGAGTGACACTGGCAAGCTATCTTTTCAAACCTAAGAGGCAGAACAGACAATCTACTGTAGGTAGGGAAACATGGGGCGTGTAGCTCCTAGTCTTTACACCTAAGTGGTATTCTGAAAATATGTTGGCATCTCTGAAAATCAAAAGCTGCCTTAGTGTATTTTCAAAAGGGCACATGCAAACTGCATTTCAAACTCTTCAAAGACTCTGAATGCTTGTATATTTTAATTTTCCAAAATTTACCTACAAGTTGCCTGCACCTCAAGAGAAGCTTTTAAAGCAGGATTTTATTTTGCTTGCGCTTTGCAGGATTTTCGTCTCTGGGGAACTATGCAAGGTTGCATGGGTGAAACTCACAAAATCGGTCAAGAGTCATATTTTGTTCCAAAATTGCTTTGAGAAAAAGAAGAAATTGTGATTTGCTTAAAGTACATGAAGGTTATTTGTTAATTTAATTAAGAAAGAAGTAAAAATATTTTTTTGTTCTTACTTTTTACGAAAAATCAAGCACATATCCCCTCCCAATTCTCATTACCATAATCAATTTATTCTGATAAATGCAATATATATATATATATATATATATATATATATATATATATTAGAGCTGCACGATTAATCGTTAAAAGATCGCGATCTCGATTCAGACACCCTCTCGATCTCATTTCTAAAAGACAACGATTCCCCGAGTCTGTTAAACCTTTGACAAAGTCTTACCGGATCATTCAAATCCGTGCGCGCACTGCCGCTGACACAGAGAGAGCTCCATGTTTGGTTAAGAAACATCTTCACAAACAGTCTTTTCAACTACACAGTATTATATCTGTCTTACAGTCATTTATATTATCACAGAAATACTGGGATAAAGTTTATAGTTTAAATATAAACATTGATGTCTATATGGCAGCAATCAAAATATAACAAATCCCCTTTTGAAAGTACTGCGCTTTAAATAACGTTTGTGTCGATTGCATTGTTTCACCAATAGGTGGCGATAAGTGTCTTAATTTATTTGTCAATGAATTAATTTTTCATTCAAGAGAATCGTTCAAAAACGCTGATTCATTCAGAAATGAAACAAGTGTAGTAGGTTTATGAGTGAGTCGTTGAATCAGTGATCTAAACAACTTTTTCATCATTCTAATATTAAAAAAACTGGGGTTTTAAATATATTATATATACACTACCAGTCAAAAGTTTTTGAACCATAAGATGTGTAATGTTTTTTTAAAGTCTCTTCTGCTCACCAAACTATATTTATCTGATCCAAAGTACAGCAAAAACAGTAAAGTTTTGAAATATTTACCATTTAAAATAACTGCTTTCACTTGAATGTATTTTAAAATGTAATTTATTTCTGTGGTGTGCAGCTGTATTTTCAGCATCATTACTCCAGTCTTCAGTGTCACATGATCTTCAGAAATCATTCTAATATGCTGTTTTGCCGTTCAAAAAAAACATTATTATTATTATTATTATTATTATTATTATTATTATGTTGAAAACGGATGAGTAGATTTTTTTCAGGTTTCTTTGATAGAAAGTTCAGAAGAACAATAATTGTGTGTAATAGAAATATTTTGTTATAAATGTCTTTGTCACACTTGATCAATTTAAAGAATCCTTGCAAAATAAAATAATTAATTTATATACTTGTGATAATGATAATGTTAATAGTAATAATAATAATAAAGAATCGTAGGAGAATCGTGATCTCTATATGAGATCAAAAAATCGTGATTCTCAATTTATCCAGAATCGTGCAGCCCTAATATATATATATATATATATATATATATATATATATATATATATATATATATATATATATATATATATATATATACAATATCAAAAATATGACTATAATACATTACAAGTGCAAAATTGTAATAATAAGGAAACCTCATAAAAGAAAAAATATACAATTCATTATCTTTATGCAATATATATATATTTTTTTTCTTAATTTAGGTGTAAGATGTGACTCAGACAGGTTTAGTGAGATTCCCCCACATATAAGCTTGAAATAATCCACATGTATCAGGATTTACTGGTAATGTGCAGTACGGTGTTGCGTTAAACGACCAAAGGGTATGTCTTGCCAGTATAAAACACCTTGTTTTACAGTTAGTAGCTTAATAATGTGTTTGCACAATTCTATGGGTACAGGTCAGCCTGTTCTGTTACGGAGACTTGATTATAAACAGTGTTATATTTTTTGTACATTGTATTGTAAAGTGCTTTTTTGTAGACTTTGAGGAGAGTTTTTGCTTTTTAAACGTTTTACTTTGACTTTGACCACTCCCCTGGAAATGCAACTCAACTGGATATTCCTTGCTTTTGGAATTTTGTCATAAAAAAAACTGTACATTTTCGCTTCCAAAGGTAATAAAGCACAAAGCCTATGGCAGTCCTTAGCTTTCAAAAAATAAAATAAATAAAAAATAGTATAGTTAATTGCTTTTATTCACTACCCCTCACATTTTAAATCTATTCTTATTATATTATCGCCACACAGATGCCAAAGGTTTTCTGTTTCTCAATCCTCATACAACTCTTATCTCAAACAGAGCAATGTTGTGTGATCTTTTCAGGTTTAATCAGATGAACTGGTTTTGTTTGGTCAGCTGGCTTTTATGATCTGATTTTTCTGCCAGCGCCAGCGGAAGGTGAATCTAATTACCTGAGCATCTGTCAGGTAGCCAGAATCATATTCGATTACATCAAAACCAATCCTGACATCTTTCCTATCGCACAGGTCCTATCACGTACAATAACAGAAACAGAGCCAAACTATTTCTGTACACTGATAGTCATACATTAATAATTTATGACTATTACTTTAAGTCTACATCATAAACAATGGGACTGCTTAGAGCTGATGTTTCCGTCATGCTTTTTTGAACTATTTATGTATGCCATAAGATTGTTCACCTGTTGTCGCTATTTTCCGGAACTTCTGCAGACCTTTGATAAAATGTGAATGAAGAGAAAAATCTCTCATTTGACTCTTGACTGTGTTATTGTGGTCAAACTAGTAATTTTGCATAGGGATGTTGTATTTGTGAGCTAGTGGGTCACTGCCACTGGAAAAAGTCTTATGCAATCACAAAGGAACTAACAATTGATTTCAAATGACAGAGTCTGGCTATTTTAAGGTTTATGTTAAAGACATGCACATCTAATACAGAAGAAAACCTGAATGTTTTTTGGAATTTTTCCATTATCCTCACAAACCCACAATCTCTCAGATGGACAGTTAGATACAAGCTGCTGGTAAAACAACTCAAGATTCTCAAATGTCTTTACTGCTCTTGCTAAACACATTTCTATGGACAATTTGTAAATCTCTGTGTACATTATTTCACACTTCTGTAGCTTATTGTAAATTGGGGTCAGTTTGCAGTGTGGAGAGCAGAACCCTCTCAATGGGTGTTTGTAAGCTCAGGACTGGCTAATCTCTGATGTACTTGAGACACAACCACTTGTGCAATTAAAGTGATCCTCATTCAACATCCCTGAATTCTGAGTGTTCATATCTTAACTGCAAAATGTAGTAAATTTACTTGAGACTTATATTACAAAATCTTTAATTTCACTAAAAATATTTGAAACACATCTCTAAATTTACCAACTCTATATAAAATACACAATCATCCCGTGGCACAGGGATGGGCAACGTCGGTGTTTAGTTCTAACCCTAATCAAACACACCCGAACAAGCTAATCAAGGTCTTCAGGATTACTAATTTTCAGGGTTGGAGCTAAACTCAGCACTCTAGGACTGACGTTGCCTACTCATGCTGTAGCAGGTCTATACAGGTGGAGCTGGGGAAGGTGGAGGGTTTCTGGATTGCACTGCAACTAACACAGTTAGCACTAGCTAAATATTTGAATGTTAAGCATCAAGCTCATTGGCTGCTGATACTAAAAGAATCAATCAATGTGAATAATGATGACGTTATATCAGCCTAAGTTAGAACCTACTGGACTGCACCATCTAGAGTTTCATGACATAAATTTGGATTATTAACAATCACACAACTAACAATTATCTAAAAAGTCAAATGAATTATTACTTGAAAATGAAATTGAATATTATTTATTTTCATTCAATTAGTAATTATGAACAGAGTTCTTACATGGTTTACACATTTACACTGAAATAAAACAAACAATAAACTATACTGAGGGAGCTATACGTACTCTACAAACCGCATGTGGTCTGAAATACAAGCAAACTAACAGACAAGTGACAGCAGAAGCCACTGATTGGCTATGAGCCGAGTAGGGAGTGTTGCTATGGCAGCAACGTTTCACCTAGTTAGGACTGTGTCAAGAGGTGTCAAATGCATTCCCAACACTCCATACAGGGAAGTGAGAAGGCGTTACCAGGCTCTTCCTAATCACAGAGCTTGTAGCTGTAGGACATACCCAAGGAGTGCTTCAACTCAGAAATGGGTTATTAAACCATTTTTAAAAAAATGTTTCTTGAAACAAAAACAAAAAAAGTTACATAAAATTAAACTACAGAAAACTCAACTAGAACTCATTTTCATTTGGTTTAATGATGAGGAGGACTAACTAAAACTGAAATAAAATGAATAATGAATTAAAACAGAAAAATGACTAAAATGAAAAATGCAAAAAACAAAAAAAGAATCATTTTAAATATTTAAAAAAAAACTACAAGCATCTCTAAAATATTAAAATAACACTGTCTCAGACAAATGTGACCATATCTCATGCTATGTTGATGCAAGTTTCACTTCTGCAAATATTTGTTCCCGTTATAGGTTTATGAAAGCAGTTTGTTGTAATATCCAGCTTAAACTAGTGGCTGTCTTTTTGAAACATGGTAGCTGGTTTCTAGCTGGTCTAAACTGGTTCTTAGCTGCTATTTATTGGTTGACCACCCAGCATGTTCCAAAAATCAGCTTGCAACATCTAATAAGCATCTCAGACAAGCACAAACCACTTAACATATACCATGTCAGATATTGCAACGGGGAAACTAGATGGACTTTTTCTGATTTTAGCTTAAAAAATTTGAGTTATCAACATCACAAGCAGACCTGCTTCTATTCATAGTACCAAGATGTTTTGTGAAAAGAAAAAACATACAAAACCAGCACTCTGAAACTGGCAAAAAGAGTTTCCATGGTGACTTCCATGGGAAATGATGCATTTGGTACCAAGCAATAATTAATCTCAAAGGTCCAGTAGTTTGAAACCCTACAGCTGTTGAGCTCGTCCACATGTTCCAATAAGACACTACAGGGGGACATCCTGTTAACAGAAAGAGATTAAACAGTCCAAGTAATGTTTTAATATTCTTTTGTCCACATTTGAGGCTGTTTATAATTACATTTATTCATAAAGAAAAAGTTTGTGATCTGGAAAGATCCAGTCAGGAAAGCTGTCCACTAACCAGTGACCTCTATACTACAGAACTGAGCATTAACATAAAACTAAGGTGGTAATATTGTGTTTGTACTTATTTTATAGAGACATTAACATTAACACAATTTAAAATGAGTTATAAAAACATGCTTCAAAAGCATCCCAACATTAAAAAGGCATAATATGAGTAAATTAATAATAACATAGTGTTTTTGAATGGTTATAAAGTCAATATCATATTTGTAATCATGCTGATATTCAAGAAAAACAGTACTCTTCCTCATGTGATATCGCTTAACCTTTCTGTATGCTATAAAAACAAGAACATTGTGAATTATAGCCTGTAACAGAAATGTGCGGGGTTGATGCTTTCACTGAGTAGTCAGAAACTATTCAGCTGCTCTTTTTTTGTCCTCCGTTCATAAACATAACAATTTTTACGCAGTTAGACAAAGATTAAAACAAATCTGTACGCGAGAGATCAGATGACAACCCCTGAAACCGATTCATAATTGACTCGCAGTCGTAAGAGTGAATCATTCACGAATCGATTCAGACTGTTTGATCTGTGATCGATTCATTAAAACCAATCGACTCGAAGAGTGATTCTTCGGCGAAAAGGGCGTCGCTACTATCATTATAAACCTGATTCTGTGTTTTTTTCTAAACAACCGCCATAAAACTAGTACATATTATCCAGGTAAATCTAACCTTGTAGCCTATCTATCTATCTATCTATCTATCTATCTATCTATCTATCTATCTATCTATCTATCTATCTATCTATCTATCTATCTATCTATCTATCTATCTCAACTGTTTCAGACTACAAGCTTTTACAACAAGCTTTCAGGCTAGGCTTTCTCAAGACAACATTAAAGTTTGTCTTTAAAATCTTTTCATCTATTACATTACCAATTTTCTCAGCTTCAAAAGGTGTCTCATAAAACATTTAGGAAATCTTGAGGAAAAGCTTGAGGAGAAACTTCAGAGACTGTACTCATTCTGAAATAGTAGTATTTAGCGCCATCTTGTGGAGAGATTTACACTTGACAGCCAACACAGCCTTGATTTTGTTTGCACAAAGAAACTTGCACTGATTGATCTTGAAATATGTCAGTGCCCTTGTTTTGTCTCGAGATACACACCAGTCATGTTTTTTTTTCTAAGACATGTTTAAATCCTAATTGAACTATGGCTTAGTCCTGGCTTAAACTAAGCCCTGTCAGGCCTTAATGGTCTTTAACACTTAGAATTTGACTTCTCCAGATTATTTTTGATTAGCACATTTTTGAATACCTTGTATTACAGCATCTTGTCCTGGGGGATGATGTACCCGGAACCAAAATTTACTGTCAGCCTTGTTTGCATTATTAAAATTAAATCTATCACAGCCTGAAATTATGGTTAGCAAGAAAAAGAGTGGCTTCAAAATATTTGTCAAAACTTGTCCCATAATTATTTCTCAGATGATGTTAACAGGTTTACTGCTCACAGCTATGAAACTTGGAACAGCAAAAACATATATATAAAAAATGACCCACAAAGATTACAATCAAAGTACGCACATCCAAAAGACCAAAAGCTCAATGCAGATGTGAAAAATGTCATCCGTTTTGATAACTCAAGAAATTACTATTTTCTGAGACGAGAGGTGTGCCAACTTTGATCTTCCTGTGTGAAAAAGTAAAATCTTTTTATTCAAAATATATGGAAATCTTATTAGAAATAGAGAAGAAAGGAAAAAGGAAAAACTGAAATGGACTTAGAAGTGGTTATCGTGTGAGATTGTGAAAGCAATCCTTAGAAAGTATTATATTTGCTAAAGAGCCTTTTGATTAGAGCCTTCTCACCTTCCCAGGATCCTTTGTTTTCATTCAGATCGTGTGAATATTATTAATGCTGAGACAGTAACGTTCAGTCCATGAAAGATTGAAACTTAAATCAAGCTAAAAATGTCAAGATGAAACTACAGATAAATATCTAGAGCATGTTTGGTTTTGTCAGTGTGCAAACCTTATGGTTTCACTTCTCTTAGGGGTGCAAAGCCTCTTGAGACTCGTAAAGAACAATAAAAAGCATAAAAACTGAAGCAAGGGACAGTATTTTGACCTTAAGACAGCTGTGAAGAATTACTGATAGATAAATTAAACACTTTTAACTTACGCAACTGGATTTAAATGATCTAGCAATGCTGCCACAACTTTTCCCGTAACCGTTTCAAGCCCTTCCCAGGCTTGACTCCCACCCTTACACTTCAGCATGTGCTCATATATAGATAGATAATAAGACAAGCAGCCAGGATCCCAGCCAGTTCCTCTGTCTCCTCCAGCATGTTCACACGGCTGCTCTCTCTCTGGGTGACTGGGGCGTTACTGCTGCTCCTGAACTGGGGTAAGAACAAAACTGTTGCCCTTAACCTCTCACAAGAGCTAGAGGACATTCACACATATTATATTCTGTACTGCCTTGGAAATGGCTTTCCCTTCATAGTTCTTTAACTTTATTTGTTTTCCTTTGCGAATGGATTTGCCTGATGCTTACTTGGGTTTATTTAGCAGAAAAGTAAGCCACCGAAGAAATTTCCGAATGCTTTTATGCCGTTTTACTGCTTTTCTTGACAATTTGAGGAACAAGATGTGATGGAAAAAAAAGTGGTTTTAGAACAAATGTCATTTTTCAGGAACTGAAGGCGATCTGCTTAGATTTTCAGGACACAGTCACTGCAACAGAAACAATGGCTGTCATAACTTGCTTAAGCTGCCATTCAAAAGCAGGATCAAAAAGTGAAAGTAAAAACTTCAACTGTAAAAATAAATAAAAATGTTGTCCTATTCATCAAAGAACTAAACTGATCATGGTTTCCACAAAAATATTAAGCTGCACAACTTTTATCAGTGTTGATAATAATAAGAGATGTTTCTTGAGCACCAAATCAGCATATTAATAATTTTGCATTATCATGTGACACTGAAGACTGGAGTAATGGCTGCTGAAAATTCAGCTTTGCATCACAGAAATACATTACATTACATAAAAAAAAAAAAAAAAAATTATATATATATATATATATATATATATATATATATATATATATATATATATATATATACATATATATATATACATACACACACACACACACACACACATACATATATATATACATATATATATATATATATATATATATATATATATATATATATATATATATATAAACAATCTTTTATGGTGTCTGAATAATAAATTAATACGCTATATAAACCTTTTTCATTTTAAGTGCAATATTCTACAGTTCTTCATCTTGTTTCTTGTATTGATGCCCATCTGAGGGGTAACAGAGACGAGCGTCTGCTTTGAGCCTTATCTGTGGTGGGGGGCATGACTGGCATTGTTCACATAGATGACATTTGCAGGGAATTTCCACCGCAATATAGCATCTTTAAGAATCACGCAATAATTTGAGAATGTTTTGGCCCTGTTCTTGGCACATCCAGTTCTTCAGCACTGCAGCCAATATGCCAACAGCACTCAACAACAGTGCCGAAGCATAACAAACATGATATAAAGGGACATGTCACTCAGAAATGACTATTAATGTTTACACACGATTCTGCTGTTCCAAACCCTGATTTCTTTCTGATTTTGTAAAAATAAATAAAAAAGTGAATGGTGAAGTGAAACAGGTTTGGAGTGACGTGAGGGTTAATAAATTATGACAATGTTGTTATTTTTATGGTTGAACTCTTCTTTTAAAAGCTGCTTAAAAGCTTTCAAAGATGAAATAAAGGCTGTCTCTGTCAGTGTATTGCACGGCCTGTGATGTAACCAAGAAAACATGAAGAAACACATCTGTACTAGCTTCATCTTACACTCAACAAACTATAGCCCAAGGTAGTGAGTCTCAATAACAAAAGAAAGCTAAAGGTGGGAAGACAGGATAGGAATTTTGGGGGAAAATGAGTTCTTTAATCTTCTTTAAGGTTAGAGCACATCTAGATCGTGTTTCTGCCTGTTGTAAAATGTAGGCAAAAAAGAACCTGCCAAAATGACAGTTTGCCAAGGCTCATTTGTCTCATTTGTTTCTGGTGGGACAGATGCTATGAGGAGATGTCTTCTTTTGCCCCGTGAAGGTCCAGTTCACTTGAGGTCACTAAAACAGAACCCATTCAAACACCGCGGCATTCGTCTTTACAGGAATAATGGTCTCTTAAATTGAAATTATTGACAGTTTGTTTGATATCAAAATATTGCTATAAAGAAAGATGGATTGGACACAGTGGGCTTTCAATGGCATGCTTAAGAAATGCTTTTCTTAAATAAAATGGAAAATGACCTATGCATGAAAGAAAGAATGTTTAGATAAGAAGGCCAGAAAAGTTCCTTAGCACAGAACGGTTCACACAAATGGGAAGGTCCTTTTGCTTTTCATCTAAAAGGCTAAAACGGGTGTTGACTCAGACTCCACAGGCTTCTGCCCTGAAAATCATATATAGATTTGGCTCAGTCATCTGGCTGTTTCGTCATCTGTTCTTGCTGTGCTGTCTTCTCATTGATCATATATCATTCTTTGGAATTAAAGATAGCATCACATGAAAACAGGCCCTGAATCGAAAATCATAACTTCTCCGTTCTTGGCTAAAGATGATATCAACACAATGAATAATAGAAACCCAACACCCAAATAGTTTTAATTAAAAAAGTTACAATGACAATAACATGATTCAAAGATGCATTTATTTAAACTGTCTTCTCAGATACCACATTAGGCAGTGAAGATTACGATGAAGATGTGACGCCAACACCAGATTACGACTACAACAATTTTACATTCGACTACTATACGTACAGTAAGTCATGTTATTCTTGAGCACTGGTGGGCATATAGCAGACAGCTGTCCTGAAATCTAAAGACATTTTTAATACAATCTGAAAGTGCCAGTTTGTAATGTCATGAGATACATAATACTGGATGGATGGACTGACAAATAACTTTACAGTGGACGGCAGTAGATATTACGAAATATCTGAACACTGAATGCTGCCATTTTTGACCAGTCAGAATTGAGTATTCCAGAGATTCATCTAATAACAATTATGCATAATGTTTACCAATAGCCATAGCTATTTAGGTGCTGTGTTAGCAAACTTTTATTGTTTGGCCTGATTCTGGTATGTGACACTTTTTACAAGTCAGCCAATTCATAAAATCAAATGACCCCTTACATTGCTCTCTAGGAAACATGTATTATTATCAAATTAAAATGTGTTGCAATAAATGGCAAAATGTGGGTATTACCATAAATGTAACTGTTCTATTGTTTCATATAATACATATAATATGTTTTTTTTAACTTAAAACTAAATATAAAATTTAAAAAAAGAAATAAAAACTTTAACTAAATAGTATCTCAATACTGTTTCAGTGTGAAATTTTTTTTTTTTTTTTTTGCATTAATAGTTGAATATCCATTTATTATCACTTGCATATAGGGGTATTGTTGTGTAAAAAAAAGGAAAATAGATTGAAAGCATTTCTCAAGATTACCTTCATATCCAATGAAAGAGAAATGTGTTTGCCAAATCTTCTCAGATAACACATTAGGCGGTGAAGATAATGATGAAGATGTGACGCCAACACCAGATTACGACTACAGTAAGTCATGTTATTCTTGAGCACTGGTGAGCATATAACAGACAGCTGTCCTGAAGTCTAAAGACATTTTTAATAATCGTTTCAATTTCAGATGGCACGCCAATTAACTACGAGGGTTATGAAATTCTCAAAGATACTAAAAATCAAGGAAATACGGTATGGCGGCATAAACTCTCTATTATGTTATCCACAGGTATTTCATTTCTAAAAGCCTGATTAAACACCTTCAGTTTTTGGTACTTGTGACAATTGAAATGAATAGAACTAAACTGGCTTAAGATTGTCATGGCATGAAGTGAAAAAATAAGCAATTAAGCAGATTCGTAAATGATGGAGGACAGGAAAGGGGCAGAGATTTGCTAAAACAAAAATAGGTTTGTAGAAATTTAAGGGACCATCTTTTGAACAAGCTATTGTTTGATGGCTTTGTTTTATCAAGAATGCTGCAGGCCAAAAAAGGAAATCAAAAAGCAAACTATCTCAATATTTAACTATAATGACTGCTCAATGAACTCTTTTTATGCTTTTTAGGATTCGGTGTCAGTGTATATACACTGTGGAATACTAGCAGGACTGCTGGTGCTGCACTTCTGCCAGCAGACATGAAAATCTACTATTGACTAAACAAAAGTGAGTTTTTTTTTTCGATGTCTCTTATTCATCTTTCCTCTATGATGCTTTACAGTCCATTCACAGCTTGGAGTGACTGTTATTTTCTTAGAAATGTATTGTTCATCATGCATAAATCAATCTATATGTAGTCACATCTGTCTAGAGACTGATGAAATCTCTATTAAGTGCACCATTCTGAACTGTTAGCATATTATAATAGCTACAGCAGTGTGATCATTTATTATTGTGCTACATGTCAGATAACAGTGTTACAGTCATTTCTTGCATGTTTTGTTTTATATTTTAAAGATACCGATTTGCTGATGTCTTCTACGAGGAAGGACCAGAACATCCTCTTTGTTGCACATGTGACATCATAACTGAGATTTTCACTGAATTAAAGTCGGGAGCTTTGGAAAAAAGAAAAATCTTTCTACTAAATGTATCTGTGTTGTTCAAGGCAGTTAAACTTTTAATATGTGATTTGAAATTACCACAGATTTTATGCTGTTTAAGATGCTTTACTGGGTCTATGAATTATCCAACAATCATTATCTTAGAAGCCTTTATGAAACTGCAACCAATCTTTTCACTTTTGCATAAAAAAATAAAATAAATAAAAATTAACATGGTATTTTTTACTTATTGCTTTCACAAGTCAGGATGTCTGATTAAAGAGGATATATGATGTTGCTAAAAAAATATATTTTGTGCATTTGGTGTAATGCAATGTGTTTATGCCGTTTAAGGTAAAAAACAAACAAACAAAAACTTTTTTCCACATACTGTACATTATTGTTTCTCCTCTATGCCCCACCTTTTTGAAACGCATTGATTTTAACAAAGCTCATTGTTCTGAAAAGCGAGGTGTGCTCTGATTGGCCAGCTATCCATTGCATTGTGATTGGCCTTATACCTCAAACATGTGATGGAAATATTAGACAAAACCAATAAAACCTATTACAAACAAGGCATTTGTAGCATCCAGTGGGGACATAATTACGGATTATAATGACTTATACTGTCTTTTTACGTCCTGCTTTGCATCGTGCCATGTAAACATGAAACCATGTCTGTATTTGTGATCGAAGAAAGGAAAAACAACAAGCGCTACTCTACACTGCTGAAAACTTCTTTATATATTAAAATTGCAGACTGTGAATCAGCATTATTTGTCAGAACACTGGAACGGTAGGCTACTCTTCCAGGAAACAGTCCTCATCCTCCATAAAATGCACTGCACATATCTGAATATTTGGGTTGAACTCTTCCGGAACAGTGTTGTAAATACAACTTAACAACTAATTTCTAGTAGTATCCTCTTTCGGAAGGCCAAACAAAGTAGTTGTGCTTTAACAATGAAACACACAGTGTCTCCACGACATGGCAGCAGCAACAATACTACAGCGAGAGATTTACGCCTTCTTTCTTTGCGCGAACATTTGGGCGGCATTATGCAAATCTTCCCACACATTGACGTAGTCATGTGGGGGCGTGTTGGAACGAGCTGTTTTAGGGGGTGTGTGGTTGACTCTTAACTTTATAAATCACATCTCTATGGATTTGAGACTTTAGTCTTTACAACTTTACAGATCCTCATTATGCTTGTAACACTCCAAAAGAGAAAGGAAAACTTGAAATCACATGAGCCCTTTAACAGCTCCAAGTGCAAACCTTATATATTTCAAAAATTCTTAATGAGGTACTAATATAATAACTGAATAAAATAAACAAACACTCCGGACAAAAATAATACAAAATGATGAGGCTAAAAGCACCGAAGAGCACGGTTATTTTAGTATCAGTTTTCATTTATTTATTTATTTTTCGAAGATAAGATAATATAAACTAAATGAAATGAGAAATGTTGGCTTGGCAACTAGCCTGAAATTAAATATATATATTTTTTTCTGTTAAAGTTTATTTTAAGTATAACAAAAGTTTTAATATAAATAATAGTAATGTGAGAAATGCATATTTGTGCATTTGCAGACTCATCACTGATTATTGGGTGACCTCTTCAAAAATGTTTTTTTTTATAAACAGATTTCAGACATGCTGCTTTAATTAGCTTGAACCATAAATCATATTTGTCTCATCTAATGTGAGAGGAGTCCCAGGGCTCAAGCTGCTCTGCCTGCTGCAAAAATAAACACTAACATGACTGAGCAGACTGCAGTATTCTCTATGTTCTTGTCTCAGTGACATAAGATTGCATCTCCAATCAATAACTGAGCCAGGAACAGCACATTACTCAAATTACAGAACTGTTATCCAGTTGCGTGTAATTTTTTTTTATATTAACCCACGTTTGAAAGTTTAATATATTAACAACTGGAAAATATCATTAGTCTATACAAAAATAACTATACTTAAAAAAAAATTATTAAAAGTTGCCACTTCTTAAAAATAATTACGAATTAATGTCGTTATTTTGCCCAAAACAATGATTTGCTATTCAACGGATCTCAGTTCGTGTTCCCTGGTATTTGTTTCTTATCTTTTTATTTTACTATATTGTAATTATAAACACACTGATTTGAAGCGCAAATAGTTTTACCGTTTAAAGCGCGTTTGTTATATTTCTAACGTTACTCGTTATCCTTTATTAGCGGCGAATGAATCGGAAGTCTCGCACATTCACAGAAAATAGCTTAACCGCTCTGAAAAATAAGTGGATAATGAAACAAAATGGGGCATGCTGTCACAAAAGAAAAGTACGTTCGATGAACTGTATTTTTTTCTAGACAATAATTGTGGAAATAAAATAGATTTTATTGCAATACTTAGGTTAATGCCCCATACTGAAATAGCCTAGTAGAAATAAAAAAAAAAATGAAACTATGATGTACCGAAAATATTAAAGTAAAAAGTATGACAAATGCTAAACGTATATTATAAATGTAAAAAATATCATAGGCTGTAAAATAAAGTAAGAATGAAAGAATCGCTCTCGGATGCCACCCGCGGCGCGTGAAATCTCTCCATTCACGCGCGAGCTGATGGATGAGATAGAAGCGTGATCTCATCATATTCAGTCTCCACTGGAGTCCTCACTAGTAGCACTACTTACAGAACGCCCACCTACAGCACATTTTCTTTGACTTTAGCATTTGAGCACACAGACGTGAGATGTTCGCGAGATAAGGATGAATTCGTCGGCAGTATCGGTGTTAAAACAGCTGCTTAGGTTCTCAGCTCTGGATGCTGCAGATGATTGTGAGATATCACCGACTGATGTGAGGTACCGTGATGTTTCTTTCCCCTAAGCGCTCTTATTAGCAGTTTTGATCTGTGACTGAAGATGCCGAGGTTCCAGCATTTAAACAGCACTAGTATACCAAATCACAATTATGAATGGAGCTACGAATACTACGACGACGAAGAACCTGTGTCTTTTGAGGGACTCAAAGCACATCGATGTAAGTGTTTGCTGCATTTAGTCCCTTATAGCTTGATGTGTTTTCTCCAGTTTGTCATCTTTTTCTGTAGGATAGTAGTAAAATACTATAAGATGCATGTTTAAATATAAAAATGCTACTTGTGTAATGTGTAATGAATAACAAAAGTTTATCCAGCCCACAGTACAATAACAATTATTCAGATATTTGTGTAAATATAATTGTTTATAGGTACATTGTGAATTATGACATTAAAACGTAGTATATATAGTATAGTATATATATATATATACACATATATACACTGTACACACACACATATAAAATCACATAAAAAGTAGCAGTCATCTATCTATGCAATATGTAGGAACATTGTCAGTTAAAAATCGAAATATAAATTTATATATAAACTGTATTTCCAGTTTTGAGTAATTTGGGTTAATGCCAGTAGAGTCAGTAGCAAAAAAATCAGTTGCATTTTAGATCACTCAGCTTTGTTTCCTTCTGCAGATTCCATTGTGATCGGCTTTTGGGTGGGTCTTGCAGTTTTTGTCATTTTTATGTTTTTTGTTCTGACTCTTCTGACCAAAACAGGAGCACCACACCCAGAGTAAGTATAGATTTTAATATTCTGTGAAATACCAGTTTTGGTGATCAGGCATTGTGGCAAGGACAGGACAGAACAGACCAAACAAAAGTCCAGACCATGTAAATACCCAGTAGATCAATTCATCTCTCTCACATCTGCACCACAAGCACGATTTACTGGACCAAGCCAGTGTTTCAGCATGGGTTTTCGGTTTCCCGCTGCCTGCGTTTTGCCCACCTAGCTGCCTCATTATCCTTAGCTCCAGAGAGAGCTCTCTCTGCGTGTGTGTGTCCGAGTTTACAGCCTCCCTCACTCTCATTAGCTCTCTGCTAGGTCAGTGTCTCCGATGTAACACTTCTTTAGACCAACAAAGATTCTTTTCAGAAAACTTTGATTAAACAAACAACAATCTGAAATCTTGGTCCAATTAGCATGAAGTCTGGCAACTTTAACCTTCATAAACTCAGAAATACAGGCACTGCGACAGTCATTTCATTTCATGCTGTTTTAATCCAATCAATCCTTGCATCTGTTTTGCCGCAAGCTCATGTTTATTAATGCGTACAAATACCCCCATATGCATGCACATACACAAACACAATAATTATCTCTGTCTTGTGTACTGGTAACCAACCAGAATTCATTTAAAAGCAAATTCATGCCCAATAATGCCCTCTTTCTACATTCAAATGTACTGGCCAAATAATTTTAAGGGCGTTTATTGTTTATTGCATGTAATTATCCTCAGTTATAATAGTGCAGCACTATTAGTCCCCAGCCTCTCGTCTAATGGAGCAGTTGGGAAGCTTAGGGGCCGGTCTGACAGTCTGTTTGATGCTCTTTTAATTAAACTGCTCTATAGATGTGTCATCCATTAACAGAGTCCAACAGAAACCTCTTACACTCAAGATCATTGAAAAGAGAGGATAGGAATATGTGCTCCCACACACACACACAGACACAGGATGAGGATAGAATATAAGATGAGGGTGCTCCCACACACCAGAAGCACCAGTGCTCATTTTACCTCTATTAGAAAAGGGAAATAAAGCTGTTTAAACCTGGTGATGAGGCAATGAGTTCAATATCTGTCTCAATCTCTCAGGGCCACGGAGCCTTATGAGAAACGAATGCGTCTCACAAGCTGCGCCGAGGGTCTGGGCCGCCAACGTGAGGCAGACCCCCGAACGAGTCTCTCTCGCCCATTGCTGGAAGAGTCCCGGTCTTTTTTTCACTGTTACATAAACGAAGAAGAGCGAGAAGGAGGCAGGGCCACTGCTGGTGCCGCCCATGGATGTACAGGAAGCGGCAACTCCAGAGACCAGGTGGAAACGGTCGGCCTAGCTGTGCAAAGCATGGTCATGGACACCAGGGCGGAACGAGAGGCGGCACTCTTGGCGCATTTTAACATCCCCAACTTTGTGAACTCAGAACTGAATTCTGTGTTGGGGGATGAAGATTTACTACTTGGCGATCCACCGATCATCATGGAGGAGGCCCGTCCACGCTGTACCCATCATATCATTGACTAATCCACCCGTTTAAAGGTGCCCTTTTTCACTCAATACCGCTCCATTATTGTTTTCAACTCAGCCTGTGATCTCGAAAAGTGAAAAGTGATGGTATTTTGCTTCAAAAGCTTAGCTTTTGCAGCGCGCGCTTTAAGGCTGAGCTATTTTCTGACATCTGGGGTCTACAGTGACTCATGATGTGAGGCCGCAAGATAAAAAAAAAAAAAAGGAGGGATTGCACGAAAGGGATTTGGCAACTGTGTACTTGACAGCAGCGACAGCATGCTAAAAGACTGTTGGGAAAAAATGCCAGATATTTCAAGAAAAACAATGAAATCAAGGGAAAGGATGTTGTTTCTGGTTGTAGGAAGACATTCCAGTAGATTGCAATACATTATTGGTTCCAACTTCATTTCAACTATCAGCATGATTCAAAAAATAAAGGAATAAAATAAATTGATGTGCAGTAGGAAGATGCTTTATGCAGTATTGTACTCATGTAACCTAATGGAAAATTTGAAGCGTATTGCCTGGTTCTCTGGCCTTGTGAGCAAATGCCTGTGTAGAAAATAGCTCGCTGTCTGCACCTGTCAATTGAATCAGTGGCTTTCTGCAGAATATCTGGAGTATACTTGTATACTAACTCTGTCTGAATACAGCTGCCTGAACAATTGAATTACAGTTCTGTCTCCCATTTTATTGAACATTTAACATGTCAATAAAATTCCGTTCAAAGCTTCCTGTGGTGAAATCTTCACTTAAATCCACACCTGAAAGAAACCTCACATTATACAGCTTGTGTTATTACTTTTTGACCTGACTTTTAGGCTGACAAATGATAAAACAGGTGACAAATAAAACACACATTTTTGAGGGACCAATATTGAGAACAGAATGTCTCAACTTGGTTTTGAAAGTTGCTACTTAGCGACCACTGAGCAATGTCCTGGCAACCACTGAGAAGACTCAGGTGACAGGTGATGAGAAAGCACCACTTATTTCTTCAGAAAATGTAAAAAAAAAAAAAAAAAGTCTTTAATATACTGTTGTAATCTATAGTGCAGAACTATGGGATCACATACGATGTTTAAACCTTAAAAACATTCAGTACAGTAATATATTACAGTACAGGTCATTATAAACTATCAGCCAAATAAAAATAAGCACTGTTGAAAATTGTTCCTGCGGAAAAATTAAAAAAGACATGACTCATGATTTACAGAGTGACATTATTTAACCTTCTAACTTGCAGACAAATAATTATAATTTTTTTAATTGCTTTTATCAAGTAAATTTGTCACTTAAATTCTTTATACTCCACGACTTCTCCTCAAATGTATTCCTGTGTGCCCAATTAAATAATATTTTATCAGGACCCATGGTGTTTATAAACAGTGCTGCATGCTGATCAGCTCTTATCAATCATCACACAACACTGCTGCTCCATCTCCAGCCTCTTACGCAATTTATGTTCTTTAGTAGTTTATTAGCATTCAGACCATGTCCTCTGAGCCCAGCATTAAGGAGAGTAATAAATCATGACGTCTGCAGTATTTGTTGTGCGAATGTACTTTTAGGGGTTGAGCTTTTGAGTTCAGCATTTTTTAGAACTCTTGGGTGGGTGGTGTATCAAGAGAAATGTTACTGCTGTTGCTTGTTCAAGTAGCCTGGATTCTGCTCAAGCAGATGTTGCAAAACCCAAAGGAGCAACAAAACAGGACAAAAAGTACAAATAACAGTTAACTTTAATACAACATAACATTTGGATTTATGCTACAATTTACTAACACCAAACTGTTTGTATTTGATGTTAGACACCCTGCATGTTCCTTGACAATAATTAAATAATGTTTTTACACTATATTATAATAATAAATATTCCCACAGATTTAAACCAAAGATTAGTTCTGTCACAGGAATTCTGCTAGCCAGAGACAGAGGTTTGAGTGTTTTGAGTGAAGCAAAGACAGCTCAGGAGCGGAGGGGCAGGTATGTGTGGGTGGTGGTGGAGGTGTGTTCTGGGATGGGAATGACTACACCCTGTCTCTGGAGCTCACGAAGCACGTCCAGTATGGAGTCCAGCTCCAGTCTGAAGACCTCCAGCTCTTTAGCCCTGCCTTGAGCGAGTCTCTTCCAGCGCTCCAGCTCACCCTGCTGCTCCTGTTCCACCACCCGCCGTGTGTCTGCAATCACCTGGAAACACAACACCACCTGACATCAGCGCATATAATCAAGGTGCAGAAACTATATACTGTAGTGGAACAAAACACTAGATTTGAACTGAAGTGTATGTATAGTGCATGTATGTGTGTATGTGTGTGTGGGAATGTGTGAGTGTTACCTGCTGAAGCTGTTTCTCACGCTGAGTATAACGGAGCTCCATGGACTGAATCTTCTGCTCCAGGCTAGTGAAGTGTCGTAGTTCAGGACTGTGAGCTTCTTTGGCCTGTTTCAGCTCTTCTAGAAGCTTAGACAGCTGTTGACATACACATAACAGGAAATCATGAAGAGGACCTGAGAAATCCTACAGAATCTGAAACTGAATCACCAAACCTGGGTGGCAAAGTCTCACTCATTACCTGATTCTGCAGGGTTTCCTCTCTAATCTTAGACACAGCCAGAGCATCTTTGGCTCCCTGGAGCTCCTTCACTTGCCCCTTTAAATGCTGCACTATGATCTGAATAGAGAAATTCAGAATCCAAAGCTTTATTATCTGATGCCTTTACCCAAAGTGACTTTTGCAAACAAACCCATGACCTTGATGTTTTTAGTAGCAGGCCAAGGCAACACTTAGCACCAAACAAATGCACATAGCCGTATAAATAGAACTGTTGGAATGACCAACCTCCTGTGTGTTCACTTGATTCGTGAGTTCAGCGACTTTGGAGGAGGAATGCTCAAGGGCATGGCTAGCCAGGAGGCGTTCAATCTCTTTATGATGCTCAGCCTTGACCGAGGCAAGCTGCTCAGCATGCTGCTCCTGAATCCTGAAAAAAAAAGAAATTATTTTAATGCATTTAATGCGCCATTAATTGAGATTCAGAGATGACTGATTCTGAATAATGTTACTGTAAATTTATATACATTCTTTACATCCTACAGTGCATTTCAATTCTTCACATTTTTTATATTAGTATAAAATAAATGTTATTATATTGTTCATATTATTATAATTTTTTATTATTATAATGATGAAAATAAAGCTTAATTATTTTTTTCATTTTATTTTAGGACCAATAACAGTTTACAATTCAGCACATTTAAGCCACTAATCCCCAACTGCCTTTATCTTATTATAATGTATAGAATTTTTTTTAATTTCAGTTTTAAAGTAAAGTTTTGAAGCCATTTGTTTATCACCATTTGTTGTGCTGAATATTTATGCTGAATTAACTGTTGGGGCGATGGGTTGATTTTCATTACTTTTACAATGGCCTTAATGTTCTTGATGAAAAATATAATTATTTTTAAGGAATTTGTTTTCTTTTAATAGGGCCTTGTGTGCTACTGTTCATGTTTTGTTCAGAACACTTCAAGGGTGCTGTAAAAGGTTTATAAAAACATGACTGAAGCACTCCAAAAGAGTTTACCTGAGGAGCTGACTTTGTGCATGTGTGACTGCAGCCTGCAAGGAAGCTTTCTCTTGTTCTTTCTGTATCTCTAGCTGTTCCAATCTCATCCTCAAACTATCATTCTCCAGTTGCACCTCTGAGATGTGTGATCCTGAGAACGCTCCAGGATGGTAGTCTTTCTCATCTTGGGTAGGGGGAAAAGTCTCAGCTGCAGGTTTTTTGGGATCTTTGGCTGTACCAAAATGTCGCTTGGGCTCATTGGCGACGCGATCCAAGCCAGGACCTGACAGCATGGTTTTCCTCTCCCTCTGCAGGCGCTCTACAGTACGGCTCAGCTCCTGAATGGTGCGGCTCTTGGAGCTCAGTTCCTGGGTCAGTCTCTCAATGCGGGTTGCTTGTGCCGCCTCCGCATGGAGCTGGTGGCGTGAGGGGCTGCGGGCAGGCTTGTCTGCTTGCGTCAAAGACTGGGCCTGACGGAGTTGTTCTTGCAGAGAGGCCACCTCTGCCTTGAGGGAACTCTCTTGCTTCTCATAGGCCTTCTTCACTTCCTCCATTTCTGCGTTCAATCCCTGAGTTTGTGACAAAGTTTCTGATGAAATGACTTGATTGTTCTGGTTCTTCTCAGCCAAACGCTGCTCCAGATCTGAGATCTGCTGTTCATACTGCAACTGAAGATGGAGAAAAGGACACATGCAGACATATTTAATTGAGCTGGCCCGAAATAAACTCAAAAGTAACAATTCACTAAAATGGGACAGTCTGAACTGATTCTTTACAATGAACCAAACTTACAAATTCTACAGTTTTTATGGACTAATAAAATTTGCATTATAATAACTACGTTATTTACAATATTGTTTTATTTTCAAAACAATATTCTTTTAGTTTTATTTTAAAGTTTGAGGCCAATACAAATAAAAAAATAAATAAATATTTTTAAAAATAGAAAATAGTCTGTTAAACTATTATAATATTTCATGTTATATCACTGTTTTTATTGTTATTTTTTATAAATGCAGCCTTGGTAAAAATAAGAGACTCAAAAACATAAAAAATCTTAATGTCCCTGAACCTTTGAACAGTAGTGTAGTATGTATATAATCAAATATATAATATAATAATAATAATATAATATAAGTTATGTGGGCACACAGCAGGGTTTACAAATGAGAGAAATGATGCCATTCTGATAGCACACTAAAAGCCCTGCGCAAAATGACTTTAAATAGAAACCTAATTTCCTTGGCAAAGCTTTTTTTTTTCTAGAAATAGATTGATCCAGCTGTGTGCTCTGGTAAAAAAACATGCTTGGAAAAAAGTAAGTAGTTTTGAGTTGCTTTCTCCATTACTAATTAAAAACGAAAACACTGTACTTCAGTCAGTGAGCTCACAATCACCAATTTCCAATAGTTCAAACTAATATGGATTGAATGTTTAGTGCTTTTAAACTAAATCCCATTTGTATTAAATCTGAAATGAATACTTTGATTCTGTGATACTCTTGTTCCATCGTTCTGAGACTGCGTTTGGCTGCTTCATCGCGGCCCTCTAGCTCCGCCTCAAGTCGATGGACACGTCTCTCCAACAGAGCTGCTGTCTGGGAGGAATGAGGGGCAGTTGGGGGACGAACATCTGATCCATTATCTTCTGTTCCGGTAGACGCAGCGGCCAAGATCAGGGCTGGCAGGGAGTTTGGATGCCTGCGTTTCAAGAGCTCTTCCATCTGTTTGAGCTGAGTCAGGAAATGGAAACATGAGTGATAGATGGAACAGAATGCAAAGAGTTCTATTGAGGCAGCTAATGTTAATTATTGCAACACACTCAGGAAGTGGAATAGAAACCCAGCAGACAGTGACAGGAACATTTTAAGGGTGTGGGCAATGTTGCAAGCCAGACTCGAAACCTACATGAGCAACCAACTTAAAGAGAACAGAGAGAGCACACTTACCATTAAGCCAATTAAATTTAAAGTTATTAATTTAGTCATTCAGTTGCACATCAGTCAAAGAAAGGAGTTTAACAGAAAGAGAAGGTGGTAAACAGAAAGAGCAGACAGATGGTCTGTTACTCACAGACACGGTTGGATAATTCCACCTCTCAGCAAACAGAGAACAAAGAAGAACGTGCCCTGAATTAGCTGTACCTGCAGAATAAGATAACAAAAGTCTGTGGAGAGTATGTGTCTGACCTGTCGTTCCAGGTCCTGGATTCTTTTAGCTTCACCCGCTCTCTCTTTTGCCTTTCTTTGTTGCTCATTGGCCCTCTTGCTGACTTCCATTTTTAGCTTTTCCACCTGCTCAGTGAGCATTTGAGTCTCGGCGGTGGCGGCTCGGAGCCTGGCCGCATCCTTGTCTAGTAGCTCCTGGTTCTCGGCATACCACTGCAGTCTCTTCTTCAGCTCTGTGACTTCCTCTCGATGTTTTTCCTGGAGCATCTTTAGCTCGAAACCTTTATCACCTGGCAGATACATCCAGATGCTTGTTATCATCATGATGACAATTACATGGCTGAAAACAGACTGCCACCATAATGTTTCCACATCTGAAGCTGTTACCTGATGTATAGACAGCCTGAACTCTGGCAAGGTCCCGCTCTTTCCTCATCATGTCCAGGTCTACATGCAGTGCTTGTTTCTCCTGTTTTAGCCTATGGATCTCATCTTGCAGTCGCTGCTCATTTTTCTACACACAAAGACTTTTGTATCAGGAGTGCACCTTGCGATCTAGAAAGGCAGCTTACTAGGTTTTGGAAGAGCTGTTGACGTACGTACTGCAGATCAATTACCTGTGCGGCTTGTACCTGACTTGTCAAATCTGCAATGGTGAAGCTTTGGTCAGCAACGTTTCTCCCTCCGAAGGTTCTTTGAATGCTGTTCAGGTTCAGTCGGTCCCTGGGAAATGAATATGTATCACTTTTATATGAGCTGCTGCAAAGAACAGCATGAATAGTAACGACCCGCTGTGATATGTATTAGATCACTATACCGGCAAACTTTTAGTTCACTGACCTGGTGAGGGCAAGCTCAGTGAGAAGTCTCTGGTTCTCCATGAACAAAGCCTCCTCGTTTTGTTTGCTTTGAGCTTGGAGTGCTTTAATTTGCAGATAAAGCTTCTCGTTCTCCTTTATAGTTAAAATCATCAGAAAGAAGTTTCAGACATGTTTTGCTCTGAACCTATTTGTGCGCATATGAATACTAATGACAGAAATGCAAATATATTCAGTGCATGTTCTACACTGTATATAGTTCAAGAAAAAAAGAAAAAAGAATTGGAATTGGTTTCTGGAAAGGCCACGAGTTCTTCTGTAATTACAGAAAATGTGAGAAGTAATTATCAATGCTATTCTAAATTCTGGTAATAGTGCTGGTAATAGTGTAATTTTAATGGAACTGGGTTTAATTACATGTCTCATTATACTGTAAAATGGCCTAAAAAATAAATGACTACTGAGTTTTGTGTTGTATTATTCACTGACATTCGTAATAGCTCACCAAAAGAAAGCATCTAGGAATAGAGATAAGAAAATGAAACCTTTATATAATGAATGCATGTCATAAGAGCCATGTTTCAGAATGCCTCATTCTAATATATGTCAGAAAATAAGCAGAGACAGAGAGACAGACTTACCTGATGGTAACCCTGAATCAGAGTCTCCTGTTCCTTCATCTCTTTCTCTATCAGTTTGAGTTTCTCTTCAGTCACAGGGTCCGAAGCTTCGCCAAAACTCCACTTTCGCTTGTTACTGGCCTCCTCGGCACGGTGTAGCTATGGAGAAAGCATTTAACGGTTCAGAATCTAACTTGGATAAATGAGGATTGCTTGTTCAGATTTTAGACAGTTTTTAGGAACAGTAACTAAATATTGAAACTACTAACTTAAATATATTTTTCAATAGCATGGAAATAGATTTTTTTTTTTTTTATATTGTAGCTTTTCTATTCAACGTTTTTCTTTTTGTGACATTGCTGTAACATTTGTATAAACCTTTAAACAGAGTGGGCAGAGATGGGCTGTCCTCCTCCTAGTCAGTCTTTCTTCAATAGCAGCTTTGTTTAGACAGGTCCATGTAAATGAATTGGTTACAAAACAGCAGCAAAAAATAATTTGAAATCATTATACTTTTCACGAAAAATAAAATATAAAATATGTTCCAGGTAAATATGGCTGTTTAATCACAATGATTTCACTATTGTAGGTAATGGTAGTGAAAATAATTTAGATTAATAATTTAAATTTGGTAAATTATTTTTTGCTCATGTCAGTAATAATGTACGTTTTTTTTTTTTCACACAAATGAAGAAAGTTTGAAAAATTCATCTTCTCTTTATTCTAAATATGGAGGAAACATTTTCATCTTTTCATTCTTTTGAAGCTGGTTACCTGGCAAAAATAATTTAAGACTAGGTAAATGTAAAAGTGAACAGAGCTTTTTGTGTTTTTCGGATCATATTCAGAAAACCTCCCAAGAAGACAGCCAATTTGTAAAGGATGGAGCATTCACGTAACACTGCTGCATCAGAAAAGGCACTTCTGTAGCTCAAACCATAGCGCAATGCACTAGCAATGCAAAGGTTGGCGAAAAAATAGCCTTTAATTTTATTAGAATCAAGTAACAATAGGAAGTTAAACATGAATGATGATTATAGTTAACTTAAGCCTGATTAGATCAAATAATCATGATTAGGTGGTTATTTAATTTCAAAAGGTCTAATGATGTAGTTTAGTGGCTCAGTAAGGAGTGAGCTGTTCACCATTGTGCCCTTAACCCCAAGTTTCTCCAGGAACAATTGTCCTTCAAATATGTTTATGTTGCCATTCGACAAAAGCACTTTATATAAGAATTATTGTTCCTTAGATCTGTTGTCTATAATCACTATTTATACTTCACCAGAAGGGTAAATAAAATGCTGCATGTCCCATGTCTTATGTTCATTTCCTATTGAATCCAAGGTTGAATTTTGTTGAGGGTCATTATTTGCTAGTGCAACAAAAAGCACTACCAAATACTGAGCACAGCATGGCTTTTTTTTTTAAAAACAATACTTCAATACTTTGAGGGTATTCAAAGAAATGCCTAGAACAAACCTTACCTAATGCATTTATGCTAAAAGCACAATTAATCATCGCTAAGAGTGCTGAACAGCTTCTTAAACAGCATTCAAGTAAAAATCTCCATGGGCAGAGTAGCTACAGAAATTTGTTTGCTATAGACATCATGATTACTTTACCAAAGCATTCACCTGCAAGTAAAGCCTGCCCTTTTTACTAAACACACTTATTGTGGCACACATATAATTTCCCCCACATTCACATTAAGGAGAGCAAGAGTTTTCTATTGATTTTTTAACAAAAGATACGAGGTCATGAGTGCTTTAAGGCTGGATAAATAGGCCAGGAAAATAGATGAACTTGAGTGGTTTTTAAGTTATCTGTCAGCAGCAATTACAAAGTGGTAAAGCAGCTCCATGAGGTTTATACAAAATCTGACCACACAAAATTACCCACCCTTGAGGTAGAGCCATGACAGAATGATCCCCCAAAGAACAAAAGTTTCTTACATTTAAACATTTTCTGAATATATATGTTTTACAGCTAGTTTTACAGGGGCTCACCTTGCTCTGTAACACGTAGTTCTCCTGTCTCAGGGCTGCAAGCTCTTGCTTGTGCTCCTCCTGTAATTGTTCTTCCCTCAGATGGAGCTCTCTCTCTTTTTGTGCGAGCTGGAGACGGAAGCGCTCCAGCGATGAGCGCTCCTGCTGAAAGGTCGGACCACCATCCACCTTCTCATGCATCACCTGGTGCTGACAGACAAACATAACAGGAAATGAATGAGCTCGGGGTTTTGATTCAATGCTCTGATTCAGTCCCAGTTAACTCACTCCTGCCACTGCTTCGGATGAGATCCTGTCTGCTCGAGGAGGGATGTTATCCTGTAGACTGCTGGCTTCAACCTGATGCTGTAGGAATGTAGCAAAGGACTGCACAGATGCAACCAGTTCACTGCTTGGTCCTAACCTTGTGTCTAAGCCTGTAAGAGATGCAAAAAATGTTAATTACAAATAATAATAATTGCATTCTTTGTGTTATTTAATTTTGAGGTTAAATATATGACCGTTTTGGTGACCCAGGTACCTTTGACCGTTTGTGTTTGGCTGAGGGTTTGAGTCTGTTTAGGGGGCTGGTTCTGCGTTTTCCTCTGTGTTAGAGGAGATGGAGGTTTAGCAGCTTGGGTGGTTCTGCTGGGTGCAGGTGCTCTGGGTAATGGCCTGCTCTCGGGTTTCTTGGACCTTGCTGATGGAACAGGAGTTTTTCTAGAGTAACCGGATGCAAACGCATTGTTTCTGGCAGGAACCTGAGAGAGAAGTTAATATTTCATTATAAGCTATATAAATGTGATTATCACATTTGATGTGAATAAAAAGCTATCATTTACTTTGCAAAGTCCGTGCTCCTATCTTTCCGTTTTCATTTATCAAAACCCCAGAAATTACAGGATCTAATTTACAGAGGAAATTCATGAGGCAAATGACTCATATTAGCAGAGTCTCTAACCTGGCGCTTTTTGGGCTTGACAGGAGGTGGCTCCACGGAGGAGCTGTCCTGTTCCTGCATCAGCCGTTTGATCTCCTCAGCGATGCTCTTCTGAGTGTACTGAAGAGAGGCTGGATGTTCCTCTCTTGTAACACCAGCTGTATTACTCCCTCCACAGCCCTCATTAACAGAACTGAAAGGGCTCCCATCTGAAGACATCTTTAATGGACTGTGATTCTCGCTGCCTCGAGGCACAGCCTCACTGTAAGACAAAAACGTCTAATGCTGTTGAAATGAGAAAACATGACTCATAGTGTGTGAATGTAACTAGTTAACTCACATTATGGGCTGGAGAGAGAAGCCACGGGTGAATCCAGAGTCTGGTCCAATCGGACGCATCAATTCCTCAGCAGTGGGTAAATCTGTGGTGCATAAACGAGACCCTGGTGACAAAAATTTCACCTAGGCCGGAATCATACTAGCCAATTTTCAGTGGTAAGCTTTATTTAGAATGATAGGGATATTGTGTGCATGGCTGTGTCTCTCTGGTAGTCACCAGTAAGTGGAAAATAAATATTCTTATTAACGCTGAAAACAGCTGTGATACCTTAATATTTTTGTGGAAACCATGATATTTATTTCAGGATTATTTAATGAATTAAAAGTTCAAAAGAACAGCATTTATTTGATTGTAAATATTTACAAAAAGAACAAAACTTATGTTCTTGCTTTGGCAAGCTTTACATGGATTTGCTTCCAAAACAAGGCGCTGAAGAACATGTGGGAAAGAATTAGAAAGAAATGCCAGAGGCAGTAGTTTAGTCCACCACCCCCTCCGTTCACATTCAATCAGGGTGACAGACCTCCAATAGAAGACTTCGAGATTCCAGGAAAACTAGTCATTGTGACATCCTCAACAAAATCGAGTTGTTTAGAGTCAGCTAGCGGGACTCCTGCCGCAAACAAAGCCAAAGCTAAAAACCTCACGTCCTTCAGTTTCAAGCATAACTGGAAGCATTTGTGGTGGAAAAGCTGCAAATCAAAAGTTCTAAAGCGCAGGCATGCCCACAGTGACTGGCAACAATTAGCTAGGTGCTGATTCTGACCTGACTCCACGGTGGAGGCAGGCTGAAGCGTAGAGAGAGAGAGGGGCGTCCTGCTGCCCTCGGCTCGTTTGTCCTCACACTCCCCTGCTGAGCCGCTGATCTGCCTGTACGCCTCCTGCAGTGCCTCCATCTCACTCCCTCCACTCTGACCATATGATTGAACTTACATATGGCAGAGAAAATGTTAAATCACTTGTTACAAGTTTACTTCAACAATACAAGCTCGAAGCAAAGAGACAGATTCTCAAACCTGCAGGTTCCAATGATGGCATCTCTGTTTGTCTGATGTCTGGCCATTTTTCTGTCCTGGGTGCCAAACTGGGAACTGCAGGAGGCAACGCTCCATCCGTGGAATTGAGAGAGTCATGCAGTGACACTTGGATATACGAACAGTAAGAACAGCCTTTCACCTCCTGATATTACCATTTTCAACATTACACACTGTAAATTGTGGTTTACCTTTGGCCAGCATCCCTTGCCTTTCAGGTTTCTGAAAAAAAAAAGAGCAGGAAATTGTTAAAATTAGGGGGCGTACAATTACATTATGTTTTATATATTCTAAATTATTTTTTAAATGTATTATAAAGGTACGAAAAAAATCATAAATCAATGTCATCCATAATTTTATAAAAAAAAACATCAGCCCCACATGAGAAGGTGACTGACCTAATGTAGAATAAAACAGCTTTTTCTAGGCCACCAGTGACTACAGTAATTACCTCTAGTCAATTTAAGAATTTGTCAAATTTAATATTAACACAGAGATAGATTACTATTGGCGTTTTAGAGTAAATGTGTTAAAAACTTTACATAATTATTTTATTTACAAGAACAAATGCATAAATATAAATAAATGCATACAAATTTATATAAAACAAAATAATTGCAAATATTCATAACACACTCTTTTACGAAATATTTGCTTTGATAATTTGTCCAATGCATAAATATAAATAAATGCATACAAATTTATATAAAACAAAATAATTGCAAATATTCATAACACACTCTTTTACGAAATATTTGCTTTGATAATTTGCCCAGCACTCTTAAAATAAAATATTGTTTAATATGAACTCATTATTTCTCAGGCAACATATATTGCAAGATGTAGATAGGGACCTGCATTTGTATTCATGCATCTCTACATAACTCACGACTGAATTCACCAGTTTTTAAGGCAGAGCTCATTTCATAGACTTAAAGTGCATTAAAAATGTATATTTACCTTCTCTTGAGGCACCTTGTCACTTTTCTCACTGGCCTCTTCCTCAAAATCTTCACTATATGCAGGCGATGCTGACAGAGAAGCAATATACAAGTGTTTTATTGCCTCAGAAAGCAATAACAACAAAACACATCCCTTTGAAATTCTCTCTGCTTTGCTCTTACCAGCAGAGTCTTTATTATTTCTCTGTCCTTCTTCATTTGTTAAATCCATTTCTTCTCTTCTGAAAGGAACACTATATTTAAAAGAAGGGACATATACAAATGCTCCAAAAAGAATCCTAGGAATTAATTGTGCTTTAAGTCACATAATTAAAGTTAAAGTAAAGAAATGTCATTTCTTGGTGCACCTTTGTGGGCTCGTGAGGGCGGATGGCTCCTGTTCTTGATTCACTCTGGGATAGTCAATGGAAGATGATGATTCTTTCTTCAGGTTGGATAAGAACCTGATATTCTCATCCTCATCCAATGTATCCAGCCCTAGAACACCTGTACTTGATACCATACCAGACACCATTACAGAATCTGTAAAGAAGCAATTTACAGGTCAAATAAAGAGAGTGAAGATAAATATTATGAAACGGTTAAAAGAGCCTGACCTTCAGGTTCAA